>NW_023270855.1:8074955-8227254 GCF_011800145.1 Mirounga leonina
CCAGGTACCAAATGCTCTGACCCCTGAGGGCCCAGCACCAGGGTAGAGAGATGAAAACTGCCTGCCTTCAACAAGTTTGAAGTCAAGGAGCTCAAACTTACCCTACCTTAGAGGTTAGAGGTTAAGGAACTTGCTCACCATCATGACCAGCAAGCAGGGAAGGCAGGATCAGACTGCAGGTCTATTGGACTCCCAGGACTGGGTTCTTCCCTGAAATCCTCTTCTGCTAGGTTCTGAGTCACTTTTCCCTCCAGACTCTTCCTACCTCTCTGACTGCTCTCTCTTGGCTTTTTTCACTAAGACCCGCCTCCTCTGCCTTCCTCTGAAACCTAAGTACCCCCGGCTCAGCTCATCATTTTATCAGCTGTGTCTCCAGGTATCTCCCACCTCTATGGGGAACACTCCCCAGATCTCTCATTGCAGCCCCTTCCTAAGCTCTAGACCTGAATGTCTATTTGCATCCTGATCCTCCAGGTGAACACCCTAGACTCAACAAGTCCCAAACCCGCTTCTGTGCCCAGTTATTATCTCAACAAAGGGCACCTCTGCAGTCTCCATGCAGTTCCTGGAAACCTCTTTACCTCCCCCATCTAATTAGTCAGCATTCACCATCATAAATAGCTTTCCAACTGTCCCCTTCATTCCCCCTCTCCTCTACCTTGAGTCGGACTCTGATGGATGCTCCACAGGACTATCATAATGGCCTCCTGCCCAATCCCTCCTGCCCTCCTCCACTCTCCTCAGCCTGTCCTACTGCACTTTTCACATTCAGGAGAGTCATTTATAGTCAGTCCCTTCTGGACCATAACTATTCCGAAGGCAGGGGCTGTGTATTCTCCCTAGAGCCAAAAAAGGCCTTGACAACTCACGTTTGCCCAGTCAGTGAATGGGGTGTCTGCTGACTCCAGGAAGGCACTTTGCCAAAATGGAAAGGGGAATTATACTTTCATTTTTTATTAAATATGTGTGTGTTTATTCATACACATGTATGAATAGAGAAAAGTTTAAAGAAAATATATCTAAATACTAACACAGGAGTAGTTATTTATAGGTGCTACAGAAAACAGGTGATTTCTATTTCTTATTTATGATTTTCTTTATTTCTTAAGATACGCCACACTAATCATGCATTCCTCGCCCAGGGCTGCATGCTGGCAGAGGAAACCCAGAGAGCGACTTGCCAAGGTTGAATGACAGCTGGCGTCCAGCGCCCGACAGGTGCCCAATATGCCTTTGTTAAATTCATCAGTCAGTGACGGCAGAGCCAGAGCAAGTCTCCCCAGGTCCTTCCCGTTCTCTTTTCCAGTCCCCTGCCAGCTCTGGGACAGGCAGTTTCACTGCCCTTCTCAGCCTCAGTTTCCCCATCTGTAAAATGAGCAGGTTTGAGGATGACTTTTGCAGGTCTTTATTGCTCAAGACTTTATGGCTCAAGACAACATTTCTCTGTCGGGGCACCTGGGTGGTGCAGTCAGCTGAACGTCGGACTCTAGGGGTCGGCTCGGGGAGTGGTCTCACTCAGCGCAGAGTCTGCTTGGGACTCTTTCCCTCTCCCTCTTCCCCTCCCCCATCTCTCTCTCAAAATAAATAAATAAATCTTTTAAAAAATTTATCTGCCAAGGGCTAGGTAGTAAATATTTTAGACTTTGTAGGCCAATACGGTCTCTGTTGTGAGTACTCAATTGTACACTATCTCACAAAAACAGCCACAGAGAAGACAGAAATAAGTACGTGCGGCTGTGTTCCAGTAAAATTTTATTGTGGACACTGAAAGCTGAATTTCATATACTTTTCAGGTATCATGAAATATTCTTCTTTTTTTTCAACCCTCTGAAAATGGAGAACCCATTCTTAGCAATCAGACCACACACACAGGCACGGCCCGATCTAGCCCACAGGGCATCATTTGCCAACCCCTGCTCTGGAAATACAGTTTAAGAGGGATTTGCCATTAGAGTTGGAAACAGTAAATCTCTGCCCATCTCAGAAAAATGGGATAGAAACAGATTTCTTCCACCCTGGAAGGAAAGAGCGGGGCCAAGCGAGCCAAGGTTCTTTGATGATTCTAATCTATGCATACAGTTGCTTCATGGAGAAAGCATGGACTATGAAGCCAGACCAACCTAGGTTCAAACTCCAGCTCTGCCACTTACTAGCTGCGCAATCTTGGACAAGACACTTAACCTCTCTGGGCCTCAATTTGTGCATGTGCAAAATAATGCTAATAACAGCAGCAACGTTACAAGGTTCTTGTGCGGATTAAATGAATTTTTACATGTGGAGTACTTCAGACATGCCTGGCACACAGGAAGCACTATATAGAGGTTAGCTGTCATCATTACTAAGCAAAGTGTTTTCCAAAGGGGAGGCTTACCTATGACAAATTTGTACCTCTGCCTGGAAGAATTTTTCGACCAGTCCTGGACCTGAGTAGGCCACCTGTGGGAAAAGACCATGAAACATGAAAATCCAGCCTCACCCAATATAGCCTCCACCCCTTACTAGAAACCAAGAAGAGCTCGCCTCTCTGAGCTTCTTGAAGACGAATGGCGTGCCATGCCTTTGCCCTTTGTAGATGTCAGCAAAGGTCCCCTCACTGATTTTGTGGTTTTGGTTGAAGTTATCAGTTGCCTGGACCACGTCTGCCTCACTCCAGAAAAGGCTATCTTCAGCCCAGCTTACAAGTGTTTCCTGCTTAGGAAGGGAGGTGCTAAAGTCCTGGGAATGCAGAGAGAAGAGATGGAGATTAATATGGAATTAATATGGAAAATATTTTTTCCCTACTACCTCAGGGAATCTTAGATCATCAAAGCTGAAGGGGTGGAGGAGTTCATCTTGTCCAGTGAGGAGAAATAGTCCTTTATAGGACATGGATAGGGCCAGCTCAGATCCCAGCTCTGCTTCTAACTGGCTCTGTGACCTTGAGTAAGTAACTTAACCTCTCTGAACCTTAATTTCCACAGCAGCAAAAATGAAGATAACAATAGTACTCTGGAGAGTAATCCTGAAGATTAACTAAGATGTGAATATTCCTGGAACATGGCTGGGTTTTTTTGTTTTGTCTTTTTCCCCAGTTTATAAAAGTGAGAACCAAGGAGGTCAGAGAGCTAAGGTGAGGTCACAGAGCTGGTCAATGGCTGAACTGGTGCCCTGGGTCCTATACATGGTATACATGCTGGGAAGCAGGACCTAGGTTCACATAACCAAACGTAATTCTGTGTGAGCCTCTGAAAAGCAGCTCTGCTTCAGTCACGTACCTTCTTAAAAAGAGGTGCACAGAAGTTTAACTTTTTTTTTAAAGCTATCTATGCTCTTACAGACTGTTTTAGAAAATTGGAGGGGAAAAAACCATCCCACGATCCCATTATCCACGGAACTGCTATGAAAGTTTAAGGTATTTCTTATAAATTAGATACACGGGATTTATTTTTAAAATTGGGATCATGCCATACACATAGTTTTGACTTCTGGTGTTTTCACCTTTTTTTTTTTTTGAAGATTTTTTATTTATTTATTTGACAGAGAGAGACACAGCAAGAGAGGGAACACAAGCAAGGGGAGTGGGAGAGGGAGAAGCAGGCTTCCCGCCAAGCAGGAAGCCCGATGTGGGGCTTGATCCCAGGACCCTGGGATCATGACCTGAGCCGAAGGCAGACGTCTAACGACTGAGCCACCCAGGCGCCCCTTTGATGTTTTCACTTAACATTATATCATGATCAATCTATCAATTATTAAATTGTCTTTGAAAATTATTAATTATAAAAACAAACAAATTAAAAACAAAACAAAACAAAACCATGCTTAAGTGCCCATCTCCTTTATGAAAGAGTCTCATTAACCAGACCCATGTAGTATTGGCTTTTTTGCCAGGCGCCCTGCCCAGGACACTTTTGGAGACCCACAAAAATATTTTGATTTCTTTTAAAGCCAGAACAAAAATGAACTTTTAGAGTCAAAGAAAATGTTTTAATTTTTAATCCAGCTTGGATTAGGTTCATCTTTGTGCCAATGCAATTGTAAAATATAATCCTTGATTTTTTTTTTTTTTTTTTTAATGAAGGAAAGAAAAGGCCCACGAAGACAAGAGTGCCTTTGTGGTTCTGGACCCAAGTCATTGAAAATTCAGGATAACTCAGACATGTATTGGGTGGAAAAAGGTTAGAAGAGAGGTGGTTTGTAAGCAAATGACTTAGTATAAATGTAACCAATATATTTTGGAGGGAGAAAGATGCCATGTATTAGCTCTCATTTAAACACAAAGAATGGAAAAGCTCATTAAAAACACGTATTCATGTAAAGTGCACCCTCTCCAGTCACCCCAACCCCAGGCCCCCAGGCCCTAGCTGCATTGACAGCCTGCATTTAGCCTTAGAAGCCTGGAGTAATTCCACAAGTCTCCTTTCTCCCTATCCCCCTAACCCCTGGCCCCCACATTGGTCCCAATACATTACTCTTTTTCCCCCAGTTTATTCTTTTAAGTAATCTCTCTACCCAACGTCGGGCTCGAACTCACGACCCCGAGATCAAGAGCTGTAAGCTCTACTGACTGAGCCAGCCAGGAGCCCCGGCACATTGCATTTCTGAGGAAGAGCCACATGGGGATGGGGGGGAGATTTACCTTTGAATCAGGTGAAACAGGAAAGTCAACTGACTTGGTTTTTAAGGAATGAGGGGCATCTGTAGAAGGAGGCAGGAGGTTGGCTCTGGCTGGAGCGGGCCCTGGAAAGGAGGAAGACAGGAGGGGTTCTCAACCGGTTCCCACACCAGTTTCTCCTTCACTCCACACTTTTGTCACTAATGACACCTGCTATTTCCTGACAGCCCCGGGTGCCAGCCTGCACGCTCCTCACGAGCTAGCTCGGGGAAGCTCTGTAACAACCATGGGCTGGTTCCATATATGACTCCCACTGGGCGGGGGCGGAAATGGAGGCACTGGAGGCGGCTACTGGCCCAGGGCCACACAGCGAGTAAGTGGCAGAGCCAGGCTTCAGATGGAGATCCGTGTGACTTCCAAGCCCTACGCTGGCCCACCTCCCACACAAGGAGCAATGAAGGACACAGAGGTGATCAGCTATGGAACCCGCCTTCCAGAAAATTCCATTGCAGCAGCAGTGGCAATAACCAGCCTCTAAGGGCAGAGGCAGCAAAGAGGCCACGAAAGCAGGTTGGGAGGCCAAGGAGGGTTTCACAGAGGATTTCAAAAAGTGGACATAAGGCATTGAGGGAGTGGGACCGGCTGTGCAGAGGCATGAGAGCCGGCAAGCCCGGGCATGCAGAAAGCACTCAGGCAGGCTTAGCCAGCCAACACCGATGTTACACAAGGCCCTGCTCTAAATGAGTCACTTTGTTAAGTCACTGAACCCTCACAACAATCCTAGGAGACAGGTACCATTATGTTCTTTTTACCGATGGTGAAACTGAGGCAGAGAGAAGTGAAGTAACCTTTCCAAGGGCACACAGCCAGTGCCTCTGGAGTCCATGCTCTTTTTTTTTTTTTAAAGTGGGCTCCATGCAGGACACCCAACGTGGGGCATGGAGCCCAACGCAGGGCTTGAACTTAACGACCCTGAGTTCAAGACCTGAGCTGAGATCAAGAGTTGGCCATTTAACTGACTGAGCCAACTCAGTGCCCCTGGAGTCCGTGCTCTTAATGCCTTAGTGAATGAAGAAGATTCAGGAGAGAGAAGGCTTGAAGAATAGTTTGGGGTCAGGTAAAAGCCAGGTTAAAGAGGTGACATTTCTTCACAGGGCACCAGAAAAAGATTAACCTGAACATGAACGAGGCAGTCTGGAGTTGGGTGAATTAGAGCGGGTGCAAGCCAGGGATGAGACAGAATGAGGGATGAGCTGTGGGGGCCGATCCACGCAGGAGCGGACCTCGGCCAGAAGCCAGAAGCTTCAGATGTCACCATCTGGAAACACCCAGGTGGCCCCATGGCTGGGATGGCCTCTGAGTAACTGGGTGCCAGCCCTCCAAGGGAACCTGGCCTTGACCCCACGGTTGCTGGCCCAATCCATCTGCTTCAGATATTTCTGGTTTATAACATCAGGAAATGAGTGATTAATCTGCAACTCTGGCCATAAAAGAAAATTTAATTCAGAAAACTGAAAATAGCACCCTGATGAAGCTAGAATCGGGCTTACTAAACTATTAACCCAGGCAGTTGATAAAACAAAGCTCACCTAATGCAGGCTAAGACTCTTTCATCCCCACAGAGCCCAAGAGGAGGGGCACCCTAAGCCTCTCTCCCTGAGTCCGCTGCTCTAGACCTCTCGACAGCGGACTAGAGCCATGCCACTCTCTCAAATCCATCACCACATCTGCCTAAGCTTCCCAGGGGCTGCTCCCCGTGACTGAGTGTGGAGGGGAGAAGAAGGGGAGACCCAGGGCCCTGATCTCCCTAAGGACACTCCCTTAGACACTCCCACCCAACTTTCCCACCCTCTCTCCCTCCCCCAGACCCCAAGCCTCCTCCAGCTTCGCCCAGCTCCTTCCCCATTTTCACTCAGGCCTTTGTCCTGTGAAGATCCTCCTGCTTCTCAGGTGACCTGGTCCAATACAGGCCTCTGCTGGCGGGCCCAGGGACCCTGCCTTGCAAAAAGTCTCCCTTCCATTGCTGCCTCTACCCATGCCCTGCCTGCTCTTGGCCTCGGCTCAGTACGCTTGGCCCGGGTCCCCAAACTGTGGTCATGTTCATCCATCTCCTAACTGTTGGCTGTGTCTCTGAGCCACCTCACTGTGAGTGACTTGATGTTTCTCTTTCAGTCCACTTTAATTCACACATTATGTATTTAGCCTTGAAATCCCTAGTTTTTTGTGCATGAGATGTACATCTTTTCTAACATCCATGCTCTCTTGTACCACGGGGAGCCGGGCTCCACGCCCTGGGGACCACTGCTCCGTGGTCGCTCCATTTCCCTCTGCTTCCTTCCTCAAGTTCTGCCCTATCCTGGCCTCGGGGCAGGGTTCTCAGTGAGCAGATGGTCCCTCTCCCTCTCCCTTTGCCCAGTGACTCCCAGGCCAGCACTGGCCTCACATTAACCATGACTTTCTGCTCTGGCTTGATGCCCGGGGTTCGCCTGAGGTTGGGAGGGTGTCACCGAGGTCTGCCCTTGTGACATATGAGGGCTACTGGTTGAAGGAGGGGCTCCTTATCCCTGTGGTTTTGGGGGAAAAAGGAATGGGATTTGAGCCAATGCCACAAGCTGACAAATCAGATAAGAACTAGACTTGCTTTGTAAATGCTTAGTGGAAGCCCTGGGTCAGGGGAGACACTCATCCTCACACACGTCTTTTCCAAAGCACTCACACTCCATGTGCCAAAACTTTTACGAAAAAAAACATTTCCTACGGAAATCTTTCTGGAAAGTCTGCTTTCCCCAGCAGAATATGCCGAATCTCGTCATGCTGAGCTGCGTCACTGAAGGCATGAGTAAAGAGCACTGGGGAGGTGCTGTATCTGATGGGAGGTTTTCTGCATCCTGCCCTGGGGCTGCCTGAGGAGCTACCTGAGGAGCTCCTTTGTCCGTAGCAGAGAGAAATGGGCTCAAGTCCTGGCTCTTCCATTACAAAGATTTGAACTTGGGTGACCTGTACTTCATTTCTTTGAGCTTTCTCAGATGCACAAAGAACAATAAAAGCCCATTCCTTGTAGAGTTCTTGTCCAGACTAAATAACCGAGATGACAGTTACAAAGCACTGAGGTCAGTCTCTGGCACACAGGGAGTCCCAAAGCTGGTAGAACTACACGCAGAATGAGAGATTCTGACAGATAGCCCGCCGGCCTCTCCTAGAGCTACGGCTTTGTGACAGTTGGCGTCAGCCACCAAAGCCCTCATCTCTGAAGTCCGGCTCTGTGAGTTCATTTAATGAGCTGCTCACCACCTGTCTGTGGCTTTCCTGCTCATCCAGTTTCCTCCTCCCTGTCTCTTTCCCATTTCCTTCCCACCCACGAGGGAGTCAAGACATGCAGGGGTTACCGTGTGGGTTCTGGGGCAACTGGCCTAAGCTGGATCCTGGTCCCACCGCTTTCTCAGCCATGAGGCTTCAGCGGGTTATGCATCCTTCCCCCTCTGTCCAGGGGGGCATAAGAGCCCCACATCCCTGGGCAACTCTGTGGGGCACAAAAAGCTCCTACACACAGCAGGTCAGGAGGTCATGTTGCCGCCACCTCTCTCTGTCCCCTGCCCCCCGTCCCACCCCCCACCTCCGCATTTTCCACTCCAACAAGATAATCAGTCAGCTTGAACTCTGGGGCCCAATGGAACTTTAGGGTTTTCCCGAGAGCAGATGGGGTTTGGGTTATTAGATTAAATTAATGATTATTTCTAGTTGGGGCAAAGATAGACAACCAGCTTCCTTCCTCCATCTGTAGACTGTGTTTGTCATCTTGACTCGCTGGGACACATGTGTTCCCAAGGGCCATTCAAGAAAGGGAACGGTGCAAAGGCCTCACCAGATGAGGCTGGTTTCTACAGTAGCCCTAGATAAGGAATACCAGAGGTTGTGACCCCTATCACCTCCCCCATCTGGGCCAGCATTCCCCTAGAATTTCCCTGCTTTGCTATGATTCTTCCCTTTGGCCATCGATCAGTATGCATTTGCTTTAGGACCACTTCCCCTTATCTTTAACTGCTGATCAAAGTTCTGCCCTTGTTTTTGTTTGTTTTTATCTTTAGCTACAGTTAACAGTTCAGACTCCCTGGCCTAGAATTATTTCCCCAGCTTCAGCCTATCTGGGGTATCCGGAACACTGCTAATATTAACTAACATTTGATGAGCACCTAATGGTAGCAACACTGAGGTGTTTGATTCCTTACTACATGCTGACATAGGCTTTCATTACTGTGCCTGCTTTTTAATTTTTTTTAAGATTTTATTTATTCATTTAGAGAGAGAGCGCGTGTGCATCCATGCGTGTGAGTGGGGGGAGGGGCAGGGGAGAGGGAGACCCTCTCAAACAGACTCCGCACCGAGCACCGAGCCTGATGTGGGACTCGATTTCACAACCCTGAGAGCATGACTCTAGCCAAAATCAAGAGTCAGACGCTCAACCAACTGAGCCACGCAGGCGCCCCTGTGCCCGCTTTTTTAGATGAAGAAACTGAGGTACAGAGAAGCTAAGTAATTCTCCTGCTAGAAACTGAGAGGTGGGATTCAAATACAGGTTTGTCTAATGCAAAAACCCAGGCACGCTCCTCTAGGCCAACGCTGACCCTGGCTTCAGGAACAGCATCAATGAACTGAGATTTCTTGGATGTGGGACATTCAGCTCACCACTCGGGAGCCTACAGGAGAGCAGAAGGGAGGCCAGGCCCCTGGGGAGAGGTGGTGAGAATGGACACGCAGGTGTGAATAGTGTGAACAGTGGTGTCCTCCCCCGCCCCCCGCCCCCCCCCCACCGACACCGCCCCAGGGAAGCCATCCATCCGCAGGCTGAGTCTTTCCATCATTTGGCAAACTGTCCCTGAACCCTTCCCTGGGCACAAGGGGGTGGAGACAAATCTGAAGTGGTCAAAAGGCTCTGGGATAGCAGTGTGTGCATTGTCAGGAACAGAGGCATCTAAACCACACTGCTCAGATGCTACTTCCTACTTGCGTGACCTTGAGCAAATCACTTCTCTCAGCAGCTCAGGTGCCGTAGAGGAAAGCAGCAGATGTGTGCCGGGAAGAGGAGAGGGAGGGGGGCAGGCAGGACCACGGTGCCCCACTGCACAGCTGAGAGGGCCAGGCCCCAGCCCGGCCACGGGCCCGTGCAGAACAGAGAGGTCATCAGGCTACCAGGCTGGAGCCAGCAGGAGGACCAGCCCATGTTTGGGGCTCGGGAAACCACAGGGAAAATACCTGGGTCCCAGAGCATATGACCTTAGCGGGCTGCGTAACCTCTCCATGCTTCAGTTTCCCCATCTGTAAAATGGGGATAATCACCATACCTAACTTGTACAGCCAACTGAGGATTACGTAAGGCGGCGTGTCCAGCACAGAGAGAGCCCTCAATTACAGAGCTATCTTTTCTCTTTCTGTAAAAATGATAATAAGCAGTATATATTCTGCTGGCATCTGACTTTTTTTTTGCTTTTTTAATTCAATATACTGTGAGCATGTTTCCGTGTATGTATACACATCCACATCATTTTTAACAGTATTGTATTGTTCTGACCGACTGTCATTAATTGTACCATCCCCCTTGTTGTTTCCAATTTGTTTGCTATTATACACTGAGCTCAGTATCCTGATAGATAAAACATTTCCTTAAATACCTTTCCTTTAAATTAAAAAATGAAATTTAATTTAAAATACCTGGACTTGGAAAGGCATCTGGCCTCACGGATGGCCCCTTTTCCTGTTCATCTTCAGTGTTTCTTACAGAAGCTGCCAGCAGCCTTCCTGGCTTTGCAGCATCCGGGAAGTCTAGGGAAGAAGACTTGACTTTAGGAACTGGTTTCCCTGAAACAAGGTAGAAAGAAAGAAAGTTACTATTACTCAATGAAGAGGCGGGGTCTACAAGTCAGAGACCTGGGCTCTATTCCTGGCTCCACCTCGAATTCACTGTGGCCCAGTGAGTTCTTTCCCTCCTGGCCTCGGCCTCCCCATGTAGGTAGTCGGGGCACACGACAATCTCCTGTGATCGGTCCAGCTCTGACACTGAGTCACACAAAGCTGGCTTCGGATCCTACCAGCAGTGTGACCTTAGACAAGACAGTCTCCTCTGAACCTGTTCCCTCAACTATAAACTAGAGAGGGTTGGGGAGCCTGCATAGCTCAGTCGGTTAAGCGTCTGCCTTCGGCTCAGGTCATGATCGAGGGTTGTGAGATTGAGCCCCACATCAGGCTCCCCACTAAGCAGGGAGTCTGCTTCTCCCTCTCCCTGTGCCCCTCCCCCGCTCATGCTCACTTGCTCTCACTCTCTCTATCTCAAATAAATAAATAATCTTTTAAAAAATAAAATAAAATAAAATGGAGAGGGTAATAATGACAGTATCTGTGTGCCTACCTCCCAGGGCTGTTAAGAGGAAGGTAATGGGAACATAGACGTAAAAGGGCTTTGTAGACTATACATTTCCCTGAACATGGGAGGAAGTTAAAGATATTCACTCCACCAAGTCCCTAGTAGGGCCCCTAAATATGAAAGTCTGGCAGGTCCTACAAGCAGTGGAATCATGTGTATCCTTCCCCGTCTTACAGATGGGGACCCTGCAAACAGCCCCTATGTCAAGTGAGTGCCAAGCATGCCATGCCCAGTGGGCATCCTTCAAATCCTCACAAGTGGTTTGCATTTCGTCCCCATTAGAAATGAGGAAACTGAGGCCTGAGCAGGTTAAGTGGCTGGCCAAAGATCACACCGCCTGGGCAGGCAGGACTGGCCGGAGAAGCCTGGGTGGAGGTTCCCTGGTTCTTGAGAGGAATCCCTTCCCCTTTGCACCAAGGTGGGAAACCCCAAAGGTTCTGTGAGGGCGTATCTACACCAGCTCCCAACCAGCTTCACAGAGGCCGCATGCAGTCTGTGATGCAGCTTCCTCTCGCCTCCTCCGCCGCCGTCCTGGCCTCGTCTCCCCCAGCCGGCGGCCGCCTCCAGCTGGGGCAGCCTCCAGACCCCTCCCCAGGCCACATCTTGCTAAAATACAAGTCTTGTCTCTTCACTTCCCCGTCTAAAGCCTTTACGACCTCCCACTGTCCGGATGAAGTACACACTCTTCTCCCAAATCTTTGTATCTCCCCATTACCATCCAGATCAAACCCAAAGTCCACAGCCCTGCGTTCAAGGCCCTTCACCCTCCGGTGGTCTGGGGCGAACCCGTATTTGAGAACCACAAAAACAGGGGCACTGAATTCCTGGGGAAAGCCTCTGACTTGCTCACACATGCATCAGGTGGGGCTAGGACAAAACGTCTCCAACTTTTGAGTCTCCCTGCGGTAGCAATTCCTCCGGCAGATCAACTGTGTCTCTCTCTAAACAAAACCATTACCGAGGGGCCAAGCTTTTCAAACCCAAGCTTTGCGACTAGAACAATAATGCCTAACAATGCATGGCACTATGCTTGTATGGAACCACAGAGACTGATTTTCACGACAGTCTCTGGCGGCTGACAGAATTGTCTGCATTTTATTTTTAAGCACATCGTGGTTCAGATAGGCGAAATGATTTGTCTCCGGTCAAACTGATAATATTCAAACCTAGGACTGGTTTCGCCGCCCCTGGTGGATTGGCTCAGCTGAAGTACTCGGACACCACTGTTGTGCTCCCCCCCCAGCCCCCCAGCCCCCTCTGCAGATGGCACCACCCCGGGACTACCTGCACAAAGCAGGAGAAAAGGGTGGGAGCGTGGGAAGAAAGGCTGCAGGGAATGCAAGAAAGTAGTAAGGAGGCTGAGCGCTGGATGATGGGTGACTTTCTCCTTTCCTGACAATGACTTGTCATTATTATCTCTTAACGGACTGAGCCACCCAAGCGCCTCTTATTATTACCTCTTAAATAAAATTATGAAAGAAGTAGCAGTGCCGCCCAGCTGGCTCAGTTGGTGGAGTGTGTGCCTCTTGATCTTGGGGTCGTGAGTTTGAGCCCCAAGTTGGGCATATAGCTTCCTTAAAAATAAAATCTTTTTTTTTTTTAAGATTGTATTTATTTACTTGAGAGAAAGAGAGCAAGCGCACAAGCGGGGTGGGGGAAGGGGCAGAGGGAGAAGCAGGCTCCCCACAGAGCAGGGAGCCCGATGTGGGGCTCTATCCCGGGACTCCAGGATCATGACCTGAGCCGAAGGCAGACGCCCAACCGACTGGGCCACCCAGGTGCCCCTAAAAATAAAATCTTAAAAAAAGAAGAAGTAGCAGAGCTGAGCTATTTCAAGTTCAGGCTCTGGGATGGAAACCAGCCCCACGACCTCCCAGCTCTGTTGACCTCACGCCCCTTTTGTGAGGACTAAGGGACACAGTGTGTACAACCTGCTCAGCGCCAACATGGGAACTTCATGGTTGTTGCTATGATATTTTTAAAATATGGGTTATCTTGGGGCACCTGGGTGGCTCAGTCGCTGGGCGTCTGCCGTCAGCTCAGGTCATGATCCCAGGGTCCTGGGATCAAGCCCCACATTGGGCTCCCTGCTCTGTGGGGAGCCTGCTTCTCCCTCTCCCACTCCCCCTGCTTGTGTTCCCTCTCTAGCTGTGTCTCTCTCTGTCAAATACATAAATAAAATCTTTAAAAATAAAATAAAATATTGGTTATCTCTTCAACAGCCCACATATTGAGTGGAAGGAGGGTAGGATGGGACTCTTTCAGTTTTTACTTAACACAACTCTGAATCATTCACACTGTGTTTAAATTTCTTATTATATATATTTTTTACTGTGGTAAATTACGCATGACATAAAATTTACCGCCTACGCCATTTTTAAGTGCACGGTCCAGAGGCATTACGTCCAAGCACCCTGTTGTACAACCATCCCCACCATCCACCACCAGAACCTTTTCGCTTTCCCAAACTGAACTCTGTCCCCATTAAAAACCAACTTCCCATCCCTTCCCCCACAGCCCCTGGCACCCACCATTCTACTTTCTGTCTCTAGAAATGTGACTGTTCATTAAAGTGTTTTAACTTGTGTGGGTGTTTTTCTTAATTCACTTTAATAGCAACTAAAAAGATGTATGTGTCTATCCCATCCACTGACATGGAAAGGTATTACTACACCATTGAGTGACAACAGAGCTTATAAACTATGTAACAAGTTTTCTGTAAAATACTGTATAAAAGTATAGAAGACATCTGTGTATAAAGAGAAAAAGAAGATGAAGAACATATACAAAATGTGAACAGTGATTACTTCTGGGTAATGTGATTATCAATGATTTTACATTATGGGCTACGTTGGTTGGTTGGTTGGTTGGCTTTCCATTTATTCACACTGTAGAATTTTTTAACAATGATCATGCATTGGTTGCAAAGTAAAGTATGTTTCCTAAGGAAAAAAAAAAATCAATCAGGAAGCAAGCTAGTTAGCTCCAATAATGACCAGAACGGAGTCTTCCAAGCTAGAGTGAGTAGCCATTTTTGCTGGGGAATCCATCTGACCCGGATTAGCAAGCAGGTGATCTCGACATTCAGATCCGACTCACTTTTGGTTTTTGCCACCCACTGTTTATGATGTGTTCTTGATATTTTCACTACAAGTATTCTCACCACATCCTGGCCCCAGCTCCCCTCGCGCTGGGCGGGCCAGGCCTGCTGGTGAAGGGGACCTCAGACTGCCACTTCCCACAGAGGCCAGGCCACAACCAGAGGAGTTGCTCCCAGCTGCACTTCCTTCCCGAAGGTCCTACCTGCACCCTGAACTGTCTGTGACCCCAGAAGCACCAGCACCTTCCCCTGTGTGCGGGCCCCACTGAGCCCTGGTTTCCTCATTGTCAAATGAGGGGGGTGGGGGAGGGGACATCCGGGCCTGACCTGGCAGCAGCGTCCTGTTGCTGGGGTCTGTTTTTTATTTCTCTTTCGGCACAAATCTTGGTCTGTTAGGACGTATCTGGCAGGAACACTGAGGCCACCAGCCCATCTGCGGCGGACCTCTAGGGCCTCCACCCATGCGGTACATAAAAGGCTTCATTATGTTTTCATCCTAAGGAAGAGTTCAGCTTTTCTCTTTGTTTTTCTGTTCTTTTGCGGTGACACGTAGTGGCCTACAGCTGGCACAGTGGGTCACGGGCCAGCACTCAGGGGTCGGGGACCCCACACAGGGAGGGGAGAACTGTCCTGTGGCCTCGGCAGGGCCTACCTGCCAGCACATTCCGGGCTGACACCCGCCCTCCCACCTAGTCAACCTCCAAGGGTCACATGCGCCACAGAGGTAAGCTGACAGAGCCCCACGTCAGGCCCACAGCGACAATCTGATGACAAACTTCATTTTCCTGTGAAACCCCTGTCTCAGCATACTGGGAGTTTTCAGATGTATCTGAAGTGCTGACAATAAATAAGAGGTACAAGGGACGCCTGGGTGGCTCAGTCGGTTGAGCGTCTGCCTTCGACTCAGGTCATGATTGCGGGGTCCCAGGATGGGGCCCCCTGGGGCTTCCTGCTCGGCGGGGAGTCTGCTTCTCCCTCTGCCCCTCTCCCTGCTTGTGTTTTCTCGCTTGCTCACTCTCTCAAATAAATAAATAGAAATCTTTAATAAATAAGAGGCATAAACATTAAACATCTCCACTTCCCGTCTTGCATTGCTGGTGCCTGATCTGAGGCAGAAGATGCGCAGTGGGCCTGGGAGGGCCTCCTTCCCCGCCATCAAAACCAAGAGAGGGAGACAGTGTGGCTTCTCTACGTTTCATGCCTGGAAACCTGATCTCTGATAGCCAGGCCGATACGACGCCCACTCTTTCAGGCTGCCACACCCGAGCGCTTATTGAAGTAAAAACAGAATATCGATGACAGGATGGGGCAAATGAAGCCCAAACATTAGTGAGAAAAAGGGTCGTCACAAACATTAAATCTCACCGTAGGTTTCCTGTCTGCCAAGGGGAGACTGGCAGCAAGCTGGGTGATGTCATTCCTACGACAGATAGATAGGGGAAGCCTCGTGCTTTTTTCCCGAGATTATATCCTCAAAAAAACGATTCTACACACGTCAAGTTGATTCTGCAGCATCATGAGATCCAAAAATATAAATTGTGATCAAAGAGTAGAACGGAGCATAGGGTGGGGAAGCTCCCCTTTGTTTCCAGGTCCAGCCCCTACAATTCCCACCTGTGTGCCGAGGGCAAATTTCTTAACCCTGAGCATCATTTGCGTCTATCTGTGGAGTCAGAGTGGTTATAACCTCTCTGTCCCAGGACTGCCTCAGGACTCAGTGGGACAAGATGTGCAAAGCCGCCAGCCCGAGGCCAGGGACAGGGCACAAACTGTGCAAACGGCCATCCTCTGCCTTCTCTCCCTGCCCAAAAAGCGCAGAGAAAGAACCTCTGATCCCCAACGTAGGGACTGTGAAGGAAGCATTTGGGGTGAATGGCTATGGTCAGCATTTTAAAGGCTCTCATGGTAACTGTGACTCTCAGCAGGCGGTGGAATGGTCTCAAAAGGCACAGTGGCTGTGTGGCAGAGTAACAGGGGAACCCAGCAGGAGGAGAGGTAGGACCTGCTTCCGCCTGCCTGTGCTGTCGGAAGCCAACCTTGCTACACACGGGTGGACCCCCAGGGATGGGGAGGGGATGCCAGTGACTGAAGTAACAGTTTCAGTGACTGTGAGCAGTGAGGGGTTGACATATAGGTTCTCAGAACAACTAAATCAGAGTCTGGATGTTCCTGAAAGTTCCCCAAAGGAACTTTCCAGAGGGATGAGGGTTGAGTTTCGGGCACCAGGGGACAGAGATACGGGAGCCAAGCGTTTCTCTGTGTGTCCTTCATGGTTCACAGTGGGTGACAGGCCTGATTTCTTTTTCTCTCTGCTCTGTATTTCTGGGATGTCCCATGCTCTCTTTAATGAGCAAGAATCACTTATGCTGTGGAGCCAAATGATGAGCTCACAGCATTTCACATGCTTCCCATGGGGAAGCCCGGGGTCAGGCTCACTGGCCAGGTAAACGTTCCTGTCTCATGTGACAAACAAGATGAGGACCCGTACCCCAACTCCCACAGAGTAGCCATGAGGATGAAATAAGCAACTCAACAGTGATACGCTATTATTCTTATTTACTGTGGTTATTATCACCATCCCCAACCCTAGGTCAGGCTCTCTCCTAAGTGCTTTCTCATATGCATGACCTGGTTTTTTTGAAGATTTTCTTTTCTTTTTTTTTTTTTTTAAAGATTTTATTTATTTGAGAGAGAGAGAATGAGAGACAGAGAACATGAGAGAGAGGAGGGTCAGAGGGAGAAGCAGACTCCTTGCTGAGCAGGAAGCCCGATGTGGAACTCAATCCCAGGACTCCGGGATCATGATCTGAGCCGAAGGCAGTCGCTTAACCAACTGAGCCACCCAGGCGCTCCGAAGATTTTATTTTCAAGTAATCTCTACACGTAACATGGGGCTCAAACTTACAACCCTGAGATCAAGAGTCACATGCTCTACCAACTGAGCCAGCCAGGCGCCCCTATGCGTGGCCTATTTAATTCAGATAACAGCTCTGGGGAAAAGGTTCAACTGCTATCTCTGTTTTATATATTCAAAACAAGCGAAACCTAGAATAGTTATTTATATTTTGCTTATTTTATGCCCCATTTCCTTCGATTGAAAGGCTTATGCATGCTGAGCCCGTGGGAGAGAGGCCTGGGGTCTCCTCCCCAGCTGCACAGGGACACTGAACACTGTGACAAACCCAGAAACCAACACTTGAGCAGAGGGGACTCTAACCGCCAATGAGGTCTTTCCTCAGTGAGCACAATCTGGAAATCCCTCCCTCCTTCCACAGTCCCCACGATAAACAGTGATGTAATCATTATTACTCTTCAGCTGACTCATGAGGCTGAAATGGATCCTTCTAGAACAAATAAAAGTGACTCAGCCATAACCAAAGAACCCCGGTGCCAACTGGCCATATCAGTGACAAACATAGCTTTCTGGGCCCTCTTTTTTCCTTTCCCTTTTAATCTCTGGGCTGGACCCTCCTGGATATCCAAAGTCCAACACCGACACACACACACACACACACACACACTCAAAACTCCCAATTCAAGCTAGACACAAAATTAGGTAAATCTGAGAGAATGACCTCCCAACGGACCTTCCTAATTGCTCTATCTCTGGTTCTCCATTGGACCTGTACTCCACCAGCTGCTAAAATGATTTATCCTTCCCCATTCATTCATTCATTGTATTAGGGACTGGGGATGCCATCCATTATCAAAACTGACATGATCCCAACATTAAGCTAGTTAAATAAGAGATTTCTAATTATCAACTGGGAGAAGTTTTCTGGTGAAAACTAACTCGACAGAGGGAGGGGTACCCGACAGACTGACTTAGGGAAGCCAGGGAAGGCTTCTGTAGGCAGATACCATTTAAGCAGAGACTCAAACAATGAGAAGGATTAGCCACGGGAAGGTGCAAGGGAGTTGGGGAGAGACCAGCATTCTAAGGAGAACATATACGAAGGTCCTGAGGCAGGAAACAGCTTGGTGTATCTCTTCAGAGGAAGGATGACCCTAGTGGCTGAGCTGTAAATGAAGGGGAAAGTGGCACAGATGAGGTGAAAGAGCTGGGCAAGGGTTAGACCATGTGAGACCCCACGGGCCATGGTTGGGTACAACCTTATCATCCACCCCCATGAACTGAAGTAATCTATGGGCAAGACACTGCTTACCAGAGACTCCTTTGCTCCCTCTCATACCCAGCCTCCCTTGCGATTAAGCTGGGCCACATGACTGGTTGTGGCCAATGGGTTTTAAGTGGAAATGCTACTGTCACTTTCTGGATGGAGCAAGGAAGAGCCAGTGAGCCTCTTTCAGGCCTCTCTTCCCCAGTCACACTGACCCCGGAAGCCATGTGTTCCAGAAGACAGAGCCAGCAGCACCGGACTTTGAGAAATCCATCTGTGTGGTGTTGAACAACGGAGGTTTCAGGGTTTATCCACGACTGCAACATAACCCAGCCTATCCTGGTTAACGGATGATCTCAATATGTGTTCAAAACTTGCAACCCACGGGAGCAGTTACGCTAGCTAGTTACGCTAGCTTAGCACAGAGCAGGAGTTCAATAAAGGGCAGTTCCTTTCATTCCAGCTCTCACCTTCCCTCTCTAAAAAATTGGGGACTAATTTAGATGCATTGCACATATGCTCTGTTCATTCTCACACAACCCCCCAAAATCCCCACAGTGATTAAAGCCTCGCTCTGTTCCAGTGGAGTAACTAATGTGTGGAAAGAAAGTCAGGTGACCTGTCCTGAGCCACACAGCAGTAACTTTTTTTTTTAAGATTTTATTTATTTGGGCACCTGGGTGGCTCAGTTGGTTAGGCGACTGCCTTCGGCTCAGGTCATGATCCCGGAGTCCTGGGATCGAGTCCCACATCGGGCTCCCTGCTCGGCAGGGAGTCTGCTTCTCCCCCGACCCTCCTCCCTCTCATGCTCTCTGTCTCTCATTCTCTCTCTCTCTCAAATAAATAAATAAAAAATCTAAAAAAAAAAAAAAAAAGATTTTATTTATTTGACAGAGAGATAGAGAGAGAACCCAAGTAGGCAGAACGGTAGGCAGAGGGAGAGGGAGAAGCAGGCTCCCCACTGAGCAGGGAGTCCGATGTGGGGCTCAATCCCAGGACCCTGGGATCATGACCCAAGCCTAAGGCAGACGCTTAGCTGACTGAGCCACCCAGGTGCCCCATCAGCACTAACTTTTTAAAAACCTCACCATCTCTTATGTTTTGCAGCTTCCCGGTTTATGAGAATAATAGACAGGGCAATATGTGTGCCTTTTTACAGAGGGGAAAAGTGAGACCTGATGCCATCTAGTGACCTACCCCAGTAGGGTTTAAGGTCAAGCAGACCTGGGTCCCCATCCCAGCCCATTACTTACTAGCAATGTGGCTTTCGGCGTGTTAGTTAATCTCTGAGCCTCAGTTTCCACATCTATAAAATGGGAATAATAAGATTTATGAAGTAAGATGCCTACCTGGCACATATTAGGTGCTAAATACAAGTTATAACTAGAACCAGTTAGGCGGACTCCTGGCCTGGGGAGGTCTTGGCCAAATACAGTGCCACCTCCGGGCCACTTCTCCAGTAGCCCTGAATCCTATCCACGCGTTGTCATTCCCTAGCTTGGAAAGGACAGATATTGGGAAGCCTTCCAAGACAGCAAAGACATGAGCCCCGTCTGGCCCTGGCAATAGCTCGGGCTCTTTGGGAGGGAAAGAGATCATTCTCTTCCGTTTCACTTTAGGCGGCAGCCAAAAATTCCCCATTCAGTGAGAACCCAGCTCCAGGAAGGAAATGACTCTGGTGAGACGCCAAACCAAAAGTCAGAAAACATCAAGGTTGCACAACCAAAATGACACTGTGTGAAAACTGTAAAAGTCCAAAGAAAACTCCCGGGAAGATGGTAGCAGCAGGAGGAAAGATAAAACCTCCCGATCCCTTCCGATTCCAGAAGCTTCTTGGGCTCCTACTCAGAACCTCACAGTCCCCTATTCCACACAGCGGCCAGAACAATGGGCACACTTCAGACACAAGTCCTCCAAAATCTTCCCTTCCCTCCCTGAGAAAGCAGCTCTTGACCACGGCCTGCGAGGCCTCAGGTGGCCTGACCCTGCACCCTGCCCTCTCCCAGGCTCAGCCCGCCGCACTGTCTTGCTGAGGCCCCCATGGCCTCTGTTTGGGTCCTCAAACATCACCCCTTCCCACCTTCAGGCCTTTGCATGAGCTGTGTCCTCTGCCTCGAAATGATCGTGTGGTCCCTCACTCACTAGTTTCACTCGTCCTTCTGATGGAGGCTCAGGTTTCGCTTCCTCAGGGAAGCTTCGCCCCATGAGCTCAAATCCTGCCCTCTTCCACCTCACCCTGTGCTTGTCTCCGTGTCATCCTCCTGTCAAGATGTGTCTCCCACACTAGACTGCAGGCTCCCTGAAGTCTAGGACCCCGTCTGTATTTTCATTGCTGTGTCCCTAGTACCTAGCGTATAGAAGAGGGCACTTGATAAATATTTCTTTAGTTCATTATTGACTCTCTGGCCCAGCTTCCATGTATCTAACTCTCTGTGGGGAGGAAGGAGGCAGAGCTTTATCTCACAGGTTAGGCACACTTGGTTTCCAGTCTTCCAGAGCTAGAGCCCTCTGATCCTCACCATCGGCAGGCTCAGCTCCTAGGCTGCCTTTGGTGGCATTTAACCAGCTCTAGAGCTCAGCAGTGATGATAGCCAATCCCTTTGGTTGGGAGCCACGGCTCCGATACTGTGGCCTCTGCCTTGAATCCTGCTCCCACGCACCCAAGATGTTAGAACTTAGGCTCTGGAGCCTGGTGCATGGTCCCCCCCCCAACCCCCACCCAAGCCTGATAGTCAGGAAAAGTCCCTCTTGGGAGTAGGACCGTCATGTTTTGAGCCCCAGGGTGATGGTTAGCCTTGGCCCCTTGCGTCAGATTCCTCTGAAGCCGAATGCTGGCCTGACCATAAAAATCTGCCCCTGACCCCCCAGTCTCTCCTTCATGAAGCTCCCCTGAAATGCCCGGCAAATTTCATCACGGTCACCATTTCACTAGAGCAGTGATTCCCACAATGTGTTGGTTCCGTGGGACTATTTATAAGCATCAAATGAAAAGGGGTTCCATGGTCAAATATAAATGGAAAACACTGGCCTAAATAGATCTCTTTGCTGCAGGACTTATCAGAGCCTTAATACAATGGTTTGCATTATGAATCTCCAAAGGTAGGGGGCACTGATAAAAGCATACAGGATTTCCCAAGTTTAGTTACTCATGAACTCTTTGTTTGCAGGGGGCATATCTTGCTGGAGCACTCTTCTGAGGCACGTGGTTTAGGAAATGCTACTCTAGACTATGATTCACCCTGCAGATGCCTTATACACACAGTACTTTCCTATGGCAAGACATCTGTCAATCAGGACACACAGACAGCATTCCCCTTCATGTCCTGACCCAGAGATTAGGGTTTCATCCAAGACCAAGCTCTTCGCTGTGGGCTTAGCAGAGCCTAGGGCTGTGACAACATCCATGGAGGACTACTTTACAACTGGTCTTTGCCCAAAGCTGGGAGGTGAAAGTAGAGAGAATGGGGTAAGAAAGGGCAAGAGAAGGGACAACGTCATCTTACAAAGGAGAGAATCAACAGGCATTGCCTAGAGCTGAATGGAAAAAGAATCAGAAATGTAAGGATGTTCATTAAACATTGCAAAAGCAATCTACAGAGGAACTAAAAATCGTGATATAAATGTATTAGAAAGGGAGAGGAGCTGTGTATAAGCTGAATCCTCTTCTTTTAGAAAGTCAGTGGATAATATTTAAATTAATAAATATGAAAAGGACAGTATAAGCACCTTATTTAGAGATGGTACTAATACGGCAGAGAATGCCCCCCCGTCTTCCCACATTCTAGAAGTTTTAGCTAGACATATGGCTGCCTGGCTAGAAACTACATATCCCAGACCAGGAGGAAGTGGGCTGTGAAAGCCTAGTAGCCCCCTGTAAGGGCAGCCTCTCTTCAGTTCCCACTTCAGATGAGGCCACAGAGAATAATGAACAGGGAAGCTTCCCCACCCCCCAACACCTGCCCCCACCCCTCACCCCACTTGTTAAAACACAGACCCAGGACCCCACCAGCCCCGGAGTTTCTGAATCAGCAGATGAGGCGACCCAAGATTTTGCATCTCTAACGAGTTCAAGGTGATGCTGATGCTTAGAAGTCTGGGGACCACACTTTGAGAACCCCTGATCTACTGAGAAGAAGAAGGGGACGCAGATGGATCAAGCACACAACTTACTCCCCTGGCCTGGGAGGGACCTTCACAACTGCTGCTCAGCCAGGTTTGTCACCTGCTACAAATGAGTGGCTCCAGCGTGTTTCTCATTTCAAATGGGAGAGTTCTGATTGTGGCTTCCTGTTCAGATACCACCGCGGGGTTCTGGGTGTGCTGGGGGAAGGGTAGCCGATAACTTCTCTTTGGTGGAGAGGTACTGCACCATGAGGGCCTGATCCCCCAGATCCTGGGCCTTGAGCTAAAGGAAGAAACCGATTAGGTCCTCTGGCCTGTCTCCCTTGGGGAAACGGTGAGCATGTTTTAGGTGTGAGAAGGCAGGTGTATACGGATATTTGGGTGGCCGAAAGGGGAGAATTATAGAGAGACTGCTGTCCCTCCAATATTTATTCCCTCCTCCTCTAACGTAATAGAAGTTTTCGTTGTGCACATAACCTCCCAGCTACAGATTACATTTCCCAGCCTCCCCTGCAACTAGGTGCTATCATGTGACTAGGTCCTGGCCAGTGGCTTGGAAGGCAAGTTAGTCGTGCACCTTGCCTTCCAAGCCCGTTGTGCCACAGCTGGAAGGTGCATGCGAAGCTCGGAGTAGTCCTGTCAGGTGTGAAGGGCAGCCAGGTGTCCAAGGCAGCAGAGCATTACAAAAAACAAAACCAAACAAAACCCCTGATCCTTGATGCCCTGAAGCTGCCCATTCAGCCCTGGGCAGCTTGGACTGTCACAGGAGAGAGAAGTAAAGGTCTTAATTAAAATGTCACTGTCGTCTGCCCTTAACAGCAGCGGTGAACCAGAAATGTTAATACAGACAAGTACCAAGAAACAGCTCAAAGAATAAAAAGGGGTTGACCCTGGCAAACAGAGCTGCTGGAGGAATGGGGGGTTAGGTAGTAAGCCTTCTGTGCTAACTTATTCTAATTCTTGTAACATTTAATGTTGCGAGTGTGACAAACAGAGTAACAGTGGTCTTGGCAATGATGGCCGAGAAAATATGAAGGAACGGAGACCCACAGACGCAGCTCTTTACCCAACCACACTAGCAGCCACCCACAGTACTTGATTTCAAGAGACCAGACGCAGGGTGGCCCCCAGCGGGCCCAACGCACCACCTTTCAGTTCAGGCACCGTCTTCAGAAGGCCTCTGTCAAATGCAAATATATTATCTGGAGATGCAAGTCTCCGAGGAAGCCAGTTTATTCCCAGGACCTCTGGTGTGTGTGGTTTTCAAGCACGGTTCTATCCAATCTCTTCTTTTTTTTTATTATTTAAAATCAATTTGGGGCGCCTGGGTGGCTCAGTTGTTGAGCGTCTGCCTTCGGCTCAGGTCATGATCCCAGGGTGCTGGGATCGAGCCCCACATCGGGCTCCCTGATCAGCGGGAGGCCTGCTTCTCCCTCTCCCACTCCCCCTGCTTGTGTTCCCTCTCTCGCTGTGTCTCTCTCTGTCAAATAAATAAATAAAATCTTAAAATAAATAAATAAATAAATAAAGTCAATTTATTAACATATTGTGTTTCAGAGGTAAAGTTTAGTGATTCATTAGTTGCATTTAACACCCAGTGCTCATTCCATCACATGCCCTCCTTAATACCCGTCACCAAGTTACCGCATCCTCCCACCCACCTCCCCTATCAAATCTATTCTTAAAGCCCTTTAAGAAGTGGTAGGCAGAAGTCGGGTTCTCAAACTGCCGGAAGCAGCTGAGCAAGTTAATGAAAAATAAGGTTTAACTAATGTTACGATTAGGGAAGGGAAAATGGCTTTGACTAGTTGGACTACAGAAACTTAAAATGCTTCACACATACAGAATACGCCCTCTGTGTTCACCTCCACAAAGGGGCAGAGATTTATAGCACTTTCTGCTTTTTTTAAACTAATGAAAAAAACAAGATACAAAAAGGGGAAGTGTCCTGCCTGAGGACGCAAAGCTATAGTAAGAACACAACCAGGCTCTCAGAAGAATAGCCAGGAGATGTGTGGATGTGGAAAGAAGCCTCAGTCTCTTTTCCTCAGACAAATTTAATCAGCAGGGCTAGAGGGGGAAGAGAGAAGAGGTTTGGGGAACAAAGGTAGACTCGCATAGTCCTGACAGGTTGGAGGCAGCTGGGCCAGGACAGCAGGGATCTGAGTCAAATTCTAGACAGAAGAGATGCTGACAGAAAAACTATGGCTGTTGTCTGGAAGCCCAAAGAGGTTTCTGTGAGAAAAGCTAAGAACAAGGGTGCTGGATCCAGACACGCCTGGGTGCACCCTCCATCCCTACCCATGACCAGACTTGTGCCCTTGCAGGGAGGGGGGTCACTTAGCCATTCTCGTTTCCTCAGGGGGAGAAGGGGCTCCTCGGAAATGTTGGGAGGAGACTGGCACGTCGAAAGTGCTCAGTCACTGTTAGCGTAAAACCGAGTGTCTTGCTGCCATGAGTGTGTTTCTTTAAAGTTGGCACTATATTGTTTGTTGACCTCAAATCGTTAAGAATATGTTCCAGATTAGTCAACAGTCAGGTTTTGACGTCAACGGCAAGTTGCTATGTCCAACCAGAGGCCTTTCCCAGTCCCTGGTGCTTGTCTGCTTTCGGGCCTCGGGACACCCCTGCAGCATCTCAGCCACTCGGGAGAGACAAAACCAGGCTGTGCTGCGGGCCCCGAGCCACCAGCCCCCTCCCCAGAGTGGACTGAGCTGGAAACCCGGGCCCCTGGATTCCAACTGCACTTGCTCTGGCGGCGTTGCCCCTCCCCCTCCCTCCCTGCCTCTTTGCCAGCCCATTAGGAGCCTATCATTAATTCTCTCAAAATGTGAAAAATATCTGAGGGCACATTCAGTGCTAACCGTTTCTCCCCATCCACCAGGCTCTGGGGGTGCAGACAAGCCAGGGTCTGCACACGGCTAAAGGGGCAGGTGCCAGTCACACCAGCCAACTGAAATGCCGCAAGGTCCGCGGGATGACGGGGGCCACGGCACCATGAGTGTCCCGGGGGGGCTCCGACGTCGTCCAGCCCGCCTCCGCCGGACCGCGGCGGGGAGACTAAAGCCCAGGGAAAGGGCGGGACCCACCCCTGTAACAGCGGAGGGCTGAGTGGTGCCGCCTCACCGCGTTCCTGTGAAGCCACAGCACCCCCAGCTGCCCCGGGCACCCCCAGCGGACCAGGACGAGGACGTGGGGGCGGGGCACGTGAGGGCAGGGATGCTGTCTGACAGCACCGAAGGGAACCCTCTCGGGACAGAAGGGCTGGCGGGCCGGGGAGGGGTCTCAGGAAGTCCCAGAGGTGTGGGGGGTCTGGTGGCTGAGCGGACCATCCCTCCCTAGTCTGAGGAAAACAGTCAGCTTGGGGAGGCGGCCAGACCCGAGCCGAGGCTGCAGAGGCTTAGGGGTGGCCGTGTCTGGAGACGTGCCCACTCCTGACTTAGAGATTACACTGCTGGGGCTGGAGGGCCGGGGGTCAGCCTGAGTCTCATGCTGGTGCATCACTCCCCGCCCTGTGAGCAGGATCTGCCTTCCCCACAACTGCCCCCAGACAGGGACTCCTGCTATGAGAGGAACTGTCCTTCATCTAGTGAGACTGTGTCCCTGGATGCCCTAAATCCTGGAGAGTCGCCAAGTGGCTAAGGGCGAGAGAGGGTCCTGCTGCCCCACTGGCCTTCTATGCCCAATGTGGTCTACCCCTATGGTGCCCCCGAAAGCCTGGTTTGTGTTTCATCTCTAGATCCCCCCACCTGCAGGGCCACCCCAATGTCCCCTGTTCTCCTCACATCTCTGAGGGTGGAGGCCTCTAACCCCCCATCCCTCAGTTCCTTGCTTTAGATCCCACCACCCCTCCTCCTGGAAGCCCTCCACGATTCCAGAAGGCCTGAGGTACAGTCAGGAAAGTGCTGAACCTGGGTCTCTTGATTCAGCCACATTATGCCCAACCCAGGAACCCCAGACAGAACAACACCAGGGCCCACACCGGGTCTTCTTGCAGGTCTCCGGGGCTCAGAATGTACTGCTCTCTACCTCCCACACTAGCTCTATGCTCGTTCCGTCAAAGCCCCAGGCTCTCCCTGGGCTCTCTTACCTAAACTCTTCACATGGCTGTCTTCTTTCCATTGCTCCGACTTCTTAAACTGCCCTTCTGTGACTAACATGTTCTAGGAGGCTCTCCTACCTGGTCCCTCCAACCCATTATTTTTACTTATTTTCTGGTCTATTGACTATACCTTCATAAGACTATGTCCTGCATGAGGGCAAAGGACCTGTCTCTTTGCCCATCACTGTATTCTAGAAACGAAGATGGCACCAGACACTGGGCAGGTGTTCAGAAAGTACCTATTAAAAGACTGGCTCGTTACCCCCTACTGAAGGGCTCTCTGTGGGGACATGAGGAGGAATGGGGGACCTAGATGGGAGTAACCATAATCCGCCCTGCCTTCAGCTGAGCACTGGCCGAACACCAAGCACTTGACATAATTCTACTTCTTCAACTTTACAGCCACTCCTCATGATAGGGAGCGATTATTACCTGCTAGATATGTTCCCACCGTTGTTGTAATAGTGGATAGGAGGATAATTTGGTAATATTGATGCCACCAATATTAATAAAAACTTAAAATACACAGACTCTCAACCCAGCCATTCCAATGCTAAAAAAAAATCATCCTCCAGGGGCACTTGGGTGGCTCCGTCGTTAAGCGTCTGCCTTCGGCTCAGGTCATGATCCCAGGGTCCTGGGATCGAGCCCCGCATCGGGCTCCCTGCTCGGCGGGAAGCCTGCTTCTCCCTCTCCCACCCCCCACCCCCGCTTGTTGTTCCCTCTCTTGCTGTCTCTCTCTGTCAAATAAATAAGTAAAATCTTTAAAAAAAATTAAAATAAAAATAAATAAAAAATCATCCTCCAGCTAAACTGACATATGTGCAAATACGGTGCATACGT
Source organism: Mirounga leonina (assembly GCF_011800145.1). Lineage (NCBI taxonomy): Eukaryota > Metazoa > Chordata > Mammalia > Carnivora > Phocidae > Mirounga > Mirounga leonina. The sequence goes on from NW_023270855.1 coordinate 8,102,250, forward strand.
CTAAGGGTACAACACTGAGTATGGGAGCAAACTAAGAAGCAAGGTAAACAACTACCAGTAGGTGAAGTAAATAAATCATGGCATGTCTGCCAAATGAACACAATGCAGTTGTTAAAAGAATGTGCTAGGGATGCCTGGGTGGCTCAGTCAAATAAGCATCTGCCTTTGGGGGCGTCTGGGTGGCTCAGTCATTAAGCGTCTGCCTTCGGCTCAAGTCATGATCCCAGGGTCCTGGGATCGAGCCCCGCATCGGGCTCCCTGCTCGGCGGGAAGCCTGCTTCTCCCTCTCCCACTCCCCCTCCTTGTGTTCCCTCTCTCGTTGTGTCTCTCTGTGTCAAATAAATAAATAAAATCTTTAAAAAAAAAAAAAAAAGCATCTGCCTTTGGTTCAGGTCATGATCCCAGGGTCCTGCGATCGAGTCCCGCTTTGGGCTCCTTGCTCAGCGGGGAGCCTGCTTCTCCCTCTCCCTCTGCCTGCCACTCCCCCTGCTTGTGCTCTCTCTCTCACTCTCTCTGTCAAATAATTAAATAAAATCTTTAAAAATTAATTAATCAATTAATTTAGAAAGAAAAGAAAAGAAAAGAATGTGCTAGTGAAGCACCTGGGTGGCTCAGTCAGTTAAGCATCTGACTCTTGGTTTCAGCTCAGGATCTTAGGGTCCTAAGATCGAACCCCACATTGGACTCCACACTGGGTGTTTAGCCTGCTTACGATTCTCTCTCTCTCTTCCCCTCTGCCCCTCCCCCCCTCTAAGCCATAAATAAATAAAAAATAAATCATTTTTACTGTAGAACTTTTTTGGATTTTTATGTAGAGCTATTTTTTTAATCATTATTTCTTTCTTTATTTTTGGAAGAGAGAAGCAGAATTTAAAAGGTACGAAAGAACTCAGAGTAAAGTCTCTCTCCAACATCTTGATCCCTGGCCGCGCAACCCCTCTCCCACAGGGAACCACCATTACGGATTTCTTAGGTGGATGGTAAATTCTTTCATTCACACTTTTTTTCTGAGACGAAACAAAGTTTCCCGGCAGCGGTGCGGCTCATGCTGAAACCCGCTCCTGGGCGGCTGCCTGGGGCCTCGTGGCTACTCACAGTTCAGAACGATCTGGGCTGCGCGGTGGAGCTGCAGGCGACACAGGAGGTCCACCAGCTGCTGGACGGTGGCCTGCCGCATGCCCCACCACCACAGCAGCTCCCGCGTGATGCTCACGCCCTGCACCCGCTCCATCGACTTGATCTTCCGCAGCTGCGTCAGGTCTGTGATCACGTAGGAGGCTGGAAGGCAAGGGAGGGGCTCTGCTTAGCGTCAGAAAGGCAGTCACCAGAGGGTCCCCAGGCTAGAGGGCTTTGTCCGCAGCATCCTCTCTCTCGGCCCCCATCACACCTGAAATTCCACCTCTAGCCTGGGTCCACCGGCAGCCCAAGGTGTAGGGCTGCCTCCACTTGATACCCGTGGGACTGGCACATCAACTACACTGGAGTGTAAATATCAACTTCACCGCCACACAAAACAGGAGAAAGCCCACTGGACCAGAGGGTCAGGGGTTTTGCCCTTCAGCTGCTTATTCGCTGTGGGCAAGGCACTTCACCAGTGGGAGCCTCAGTTTCCTCAACTGTAGGTGCGGAGGTAATGGAACTTCTCTTGCCTCCCCTCCTAGAATAGAAGCTCCGTGTAGACAGGGAGTTCTTTCTGTTCTGTCCACTGGAAGGTCCTCAGAACAGAGATCAGCACCTGGCACAGAGTGGGGACAAGGCCAGGTCCAGGGTGAGGCAAAGGAGGCACTCATGGGGACAAAATTTAAGGAGGTGCTCACTCTCGGGGCTGATCTTGCACTCTCAGAAGCTGGAGAGTAGGTGCCTCCTTAAATTCTGCCCTGGGTATCTCATTCTCCCCGCCCCTAGGTCCCAGCCCTGGCAAGGGGGAATGAATGAATGAATGAATGAATGAAAGAATGAATGAATGAATGACAAACAAAAGAGCAAAGGAACCCATGGCCCAGCATCCTCACAGAACTGTTACAGGATCAAGAGAGCCCATGCATCTAAAAGCACGTTGCCAACTCTGAAACACTACAAAATTTGCAGGGGGGGCCACTGGCAGTAGTAAATATAAAGCATTCCTCCTTCACATTTTTCATTATAAAATTAATGGTTTTTCACTAAAAAAAAACTTGGAAAATGAAGGGGAGAAAACACCAATAAAACAAGTTACACAGCATCCCACTAGGGTACTTTCCCTTTCCCAAACTCTCCCCTCTCCTCGGCAGAGGAGCATTCTAGATGCAGTTATTACTGGCCTGTGAGATTCTGCAGCCTGCTCTCATCTATTAACATTATACCATAAGCATTTCCCGAGTTGTTACAAGCTCTTCATAAATGGCATTTTTTTTTAAGATTTTATTTATTTATTTGAGAGAGAGAGAGCACATGAAAGGGGGGAGGGTCAGAGGGAGAAGCAGACTCCCCGCCGAGCAGGGAGCCTGATGAGGGACTCGATCCCGGGACTCCAGGATCATAACCCGAGCCGAAGGCAGTTGCCCAACCAACTGAGCCACCCAGGCGCCCCATAAATGGCATTTTGAATGGTCACATGTATTCCGCTGAATTTACTAAAGCGAAGGAGGCTTTTTCTCCCCCTCTTAACTAGGAATAAAAGAATCACACTTCAGATCCAGAATTTCAAGAAATCATGGAGCAGGAATCCACGTGAACCTCAAGTCACTCGTTCACTCATTCAGCAGAATATTATAGAGCCCTTCTGGGCTCCAAGACCGTCACAAGCTCTAGAGATACTGTGGCGGGTAAACCAGAAGCCCGCAGAGATTTCTGTTTGAAAAATACAAACATAAGTGAATGGAGTGGGGAAGGGGACCGCATTACAAAGGGCCTCAAAGGCCAGGCTATAGCCTTTGGACTCACTTCTAAGGGCCACAGATACTCTGGAAGAGCTCAGAGCCAGGGAGTGGCATCATCACATTGCACAACCCCGTCCCGCTGGAGGAATGGGGAAGATTGAGACAGCCTCCCGAAGAGAGAAAGCCTGTTAGGGATGGAAGGTTCTCAGTTGCAACTTTAGTCACTGGAAACCCCAGGCCAGATTCCTGGTCAGCGGGAAGTGATGTCAACAGGGTCAGGGGCTGCTTCCAGCAGCTGAGAGGTAAGAGTGGAGAGAGGAGGAAGGAACACCTCCCCCGCACCATCCCCAGGCTGTTCACCGGCAAGCCTACCACTCTTCAGAGGCAGTGTGATGTAATGGGCAAAACAGAAGCCCCGATGTGATGTTCCACCCACAGCGTTGTGGGACGAGCTCTCCTTACAGGCCGCAAGAGAGAAGTAGTAACTAAGCCCTGAGGGGCCTCACAGTTCGCAGGATCCCATGACAAGGATGTAGCTTAAGGTAGCAACCCATCAACATTTAACCAGGCCCTCAAAACGGGGTAAAGACAAGATAGAGACCTGGGGGGAATGAGTCACTGCCACAGACCCTGCGAAGTTCCTAGCTCTTTTCTCAACGCACATAAGAAATACCTGATGATCACAGAAGATCTGGCTAACAGGACAAAATCAAAGTCCCCATGATCATCCCACTTGGAGGAACCCAAAACAAACACTGGTCATACTTTTGCTTCTATTCTTTCACTTTTCTACAGATATAAAAATACATACTTATGGGGCGCCTGGGTGGCTCAGTCGTTAAGCATCTGCCTTCGGCTCAGGTCATGATCCCAGGGTCCTGGGATCGAGCCCCACGTCAGACTCCCTGCTCAGTGGGAAACCTGCTTCTCCCCCTGCTTGTGCTCTCCCTCTCTGACAAATAAATAAAATCTTTTTTTAAAAAGTACATATTTCTATCAGCAGGACAGTATAATGGTGGTTCAGGGTCCAGATTTTGGATTCTGAGGCCTGGATTCAAATCCTATTCTGCTACTTACTTGCTGTGTACTTGGGTAAGCCCGTCACCTGTCCTTGTGCCTCAATTTCCTTATCTGCCAACGAGGATAACAACCGCACCTGCCTCAGAAGTTGTTGCCAGGATCCGATTAGTTACGTATACAGATGTACTCGGAATAGTGCTTCGTACATAGAAAGTGTCACATAAGTGTTAGCTGTCATTATTAAACCAACTTCACTCTATGAAAACCTGCTTCTGTCCCCTGTGGTTGCCACCACGTGGGACCATCCCCCCAGGTCTGAGTCCCTGAATCCTGCAGGAGTTCCCTGAGAGTAGAAAATCTTGCCCATGTTCAAAGTCCTCTAGAACAGACACGACACAGCCTCCTGAAATGACCCACCCTAGGGCCAAATGACCCTTGTCAGGACTAGTGGGACTCCTCCCTGGCTAAGAGAAAAACACTAAGGAACATCCACACAACATGTCCCCTAAGCCTCTCGGCAACTCACCCCCGTTTTTATAGATGAGGACACGAAAGGCTCAGAGAGAGGCAGTCACTTGCCCAGAATCACACAGCCAGACAGGGACAAAGTAGGACAATACACAAAGCCTAGCACAACAAAGGAACCCCTGCCTCCCCACCCCTTGGAAGACACCTGGGTGGAGGAAGCTGTAAGGAGCCTGTTTTCCCCCAAGGGCAAAAATGGATGCAGCTGTGATCATAGGGAAATGAACGGGAAGCAGCCACAATATCTGCCAACAATTGTCAGAGCCAAAGAGCATACATATGTGTGGCCATGTGATTTTCTAAATCACTTGAAGAAGAATCTTCCCACCCCACGGCCCCAGTACCACAAGGGACCATCTTTTCGAAATGACTCACAGAAGCAGAGACTCTTTAGAGATGGAAGGACAATGGTGACCACCAGTTCTGACGAAGAGAAAGCTGGATAATACTGTGGCTTGGCAAGGAGCAGCTAAATGGGGTCATGGCTGACCCCCAGCCCAGCGAACCCCAACCCAACACGGACCATGGCTGCCCTGGGCTCAAAGCCCTCTCGGTGAGGGGAGAAGTGCACACGCCCCATGCCCTCCCCACTCCTACAGCCTTCAGCTCATCATTTATTCAAGTGCTGAGTGTCTGCCCACTGGCCAGGCGCTGTGCTGTAGGCTCTGGGAATACAGGCATGAACTAGACAGGTGACGTCCCTGGCCTCACAGTGCTTACATTCTCCAGGGAGAGAGAGACATAAATAAATAAGGAATAAGGCAATATCAAGGTTTGTTAAGTGGAACAGCAGAAATAAAACAGAGGTGGTACAGACAATAACGGGGGGTGGGGTGGGGTGGGCAGGGGAGGCCTTTAGAATAAGGGGAAGTATGAACCAAGACCTGAAAAACTATGGACCTCCAAAGATGTCAGTATCCCAAAAACCCCAAAACCTATGACTATGGGACCTTACATGACAAAAGGGACATTGCAGATGGGCTTATATTAAGGGTCCTGAGATACGAGGAGCCTGAATTATCTGAGTGGGCCTCTGTAATCACAAGGGTCCTTATAAGAGGGAGGCAGCAGTGTCAGATTCAAAGGTATGATAACAGAAGCTGAGGTCAGAGAGAGATTTGAAGATGCTACACGGTTGGCTTTGAAGGTGAAGGGAGGGGCCGTGAGCCAAGGGATGCAGGCAGCCTCTAGAAGCTGAAAAATTTAGGCAAGAAAATGGACTCTCCCTTGCAGTATCCAGAAGGAATGCAACCCTGCTGACTACCTTGATTTCAGGACTTCTGACCTCCAGAACTGTAACATGATAAATGTGTGCTGTTTTTAAGTCATTAAATTTGTGCCAATTTGTTACAGCAGCAAGAGGAATCTCATGCAGACGAGAAAGCCACCTACGGTGAGCACTGGAAGATGAATGTCCCAGGCAGAAGGAATAGCAAGTGCAAAGGCCCTGAGCCTGCACCAAGGAGGCCAGTGTGGCTGCAGCAGGGTGAGCAAGAGTGGATGTGGAAGGTGAAGAGATCAGAAGTCACTGAGGTCAGATTGTGACAGGCTGGGAAGGCCTGGTGGAGTTTGGATTATATCCTACAAGACAACTGGAAATCTTTGCAGAGTCTGAGCAATTCTGGTGTCTCCAGGGCTTAAAAAGTCAGAGGTATTCCCCAAAGAGGATGTACAGAGGGCCAATAAGCACATAAAAAGATATTCAATACCATTAGTCATTAGGGAAATGCAAATCAAAATTACAGTGAGATACCACTTCACACCTGCTCAGATGGCTAGAAGTGAAAAGACAGACAATAACAAGTGCTGGGGAGGATATAGAGAAACTGGAACCCTCATACACTGCTGGAGGGAATGTAAAGAAGTGCAGCCAAGATGAAGAACAATCTGGCACTTCCTCAAAATGTTAAATATAGAGTTACCCCATGACTCAGTAATTCCACTCCTAGATGTCCACCTAAGGGAAATGAAAACTTGCAACTACATAAAAACTGAGACCACAAATGTGCACAGGGGCATTATTCATAACAGCCAAAAAGTGGAAAGAACCCAAATGTTCATCAACTGATGAATGCATACATAAAATGTGGTCCACCCATCAGTGCAATATTATTCAGTAATAAAGAGAAATTAAGCACCGATACATGGTACAACATGGATGAAACTTGAAAACTAATTGCCACAGGAGAGAAGCCAATCACAAAGGACTGCATATAAGAAGATTCCATTTATAGGAAACGCCCAGAATAGGCAATGCCGAAAGCTAAGGAAAATGGGAGGTGTGTGTGTGGGAGTGTTGGGGGTGACAATGAAAGGGTACAGGGTTTCTTTCCAGGATAATGGAAGTGTTCCAAGGGGTGCCTGGGTGGCTCAGTCAGTTGAGCGTCTGCCTTTGGTTCAGGTTGTGATCCCAGGGTCCTGGGATCGAGCCCCTCGATGAGCTCCCTGCTAAGCGGAGAGTCTGCTTCCCCCTTTCCCTCCGCCTCTCCCCCCCTGCTCGTTCTCTTTCTCTCTCTCAAATAAGTAAATAAAATCTTTTTTTTTTTTTTTAAAGTGTTCCAAGGGTGCCTGGGGGCTCAGTTGTTAAGCGTCTGCCTTCGGCTCAGGTCGTGATCCCAGGGTCTTGGGATGGAGCCCCACATCGGGCTCCTTGCCGAGTGGGGAGCCTGCTTCTCCCTCTCCCTCTGCCTGCCGCTCCACCTGCTTGTACTCTCTCTCTCTGTCAAATAAAAAATAAAAAAATCTTTAAAAAAAAAAGTGTTCCAAGATTGACTGTGGAGATGGATATACAACTCTGCACATACAAAATGCCATTGAATCGTACACTTTAAAAGGGTGAATTGTATGGTATGTGGATTATATCCCAATAAAGCTGCTTTTAAAAAGTCACAGGTTCCTAAATATCTTAGGAACAGAAGTTGCTCTGATGTTTACAGTCAAGGCCAACATGAAAAAAAAAAAACTAGAGGGGTCTCTTATACAAAATTTGTCCACTGCCCAGGAAACATTCAAAGTAGATAAGTCACAGGTCATCGGAGCAAAGGAACACACTGCAGTCTAGAAAACCAGGTGGTAATAGACAGGGGTGTCCTGACATGTTACCAGTGACTGCCTCTGGGGGATGGACGGGGGAGGCTGAAGACCAGGAAAAGGAAAGACATTTACCTTCCTCTCTACCCCTGGTGTATTATTTACACTTGCAAATGCATGTGTTGCTTCTCTCCATTAAAAATCGTTAACAAAAATACATGCTAAAAATAAAAACCTAAATCCATGTTGCTAAAGAACACTGTTTGGCAAGGAGAAAAAATTGGGAATATTTTAAGTGAAAAAAAGCAAGCTATTAGAATGTACAAAATATCTGATTTTTGAAAACTGTATGCACATAAATGTTTATTATAATATACTAGAAGCTATAAACCACATAGCACCTGCTAGCACGTAGTAAGGAACCACGAAATGTTAGCTGCTGTTGTTGCCGTTCATTATTATTATTATTATTGACATCCAAATAAGAATGGTTATCCCTGAGTGGTGGAATTTGAGCTAATCTTTGTTTCCCACAGCATTTTGCAATAAGCATGTATTATTTTCGTTCCCGGTTTAAAACAGGATTTCTGAATCTGAGCACTATTGACCCTTTGGGCCAGACACTTCTATGTGAAGGGGGCTGTCCTGTGCATTGTAAGGCATTTAGCAACATCCCTGGCCTTTACTCACTGCACGCCCCAAGTTGTGATAACCAAAAATGTCTCCAAACACTTGTTCCCCAGGGGGCAAAATCGTCCCTGGTTGAGAACCACTAGGTTAAAATGTATATTATTTGCTCAAACTGGATGGATAACCTATACATGTTCATTTTATTATTTTTTCAACTGTACATATACATATATGTACATATATAGCATATACTATACATATATATCATATACTTCGGTATATACAGGAGTACATACATATGCATATCATAATCTAAATTCTCAAGAAAATATAGAGATTATTTTTTAAATAAAGTGGCACCAGTTACACTGGCCTCCAACATAAAAATAATCATTGTTAATATTTCCTTATTACTTACTAGAATCTGGCACTTAAGTGTCAGATTATACAATTGTCATTACTCACAAGAACCTCCAGTTCACAGGTTAAGCTGAGGCTCAGAGGGGTTAAGCAAAGAGTGTCCAAAGTCACCAGCTGGGAGGAGGTGGAGCCTGGAATACAGACCTCTGCTTGGGAACCCTAGGACCACACGGGCGGCGTCCCCCCAGATGTCAGGCCCTCTCTGCAGATCATCAGGCGCAAACAAACAAACAAAACACACCAAGGACCTACGACGTCCTGGTGGAGTCAGACACCAGGGTTCAAATCCCACTCTGCCACTTGGCAAGGCCATGCCCGCAGGTAAGTTACTCCACCTCTCTCAATCCGTTTCTTCGTCTGTACACTGGGGTAGGAGAAATACGCACTTCACAGGCCCTTGTGGGAACTCAGGGACATAAGCCACTCCAAGTGCCTCCATTAGGGCCGGACGCTCAGTAAACAAAAACGCACAGCAACTGCTGATAGCTTATTATGATAAGCTTTACCATAAACAGCAAAGTCGAACCGCTCACTACCTAGGGACAGACTAACATAACAACAGACATCTTCAAAGATCACCCAACACCTTCCAGACGATCCCCGTGGAGGGGGCGGAGAGGGTGTCCAGACCAGGGGCGGTGGCCGGCCCGAGGACACACGGCGAGACCCCGGTCCGGAATGGCAGCACAAAGAGCCCCTCGGTTCAGGACCCACTTAAACAGAAGTGGGCAGGGGGCTTAGGGGCGGAGTCGCGGGGGAGAGGGTGCACTCACCGAACTGCATCCAGTCCCACTCGCTGAGCGTGTCCATGTTGCGGCACAGGTCGTCCAGCACCCAGGCGGGCAGCTGGTAGATGTAGCAGGACATGGCTGGGCTCCGGGGGCCGGTGGGCAGGCGCGCGGACAACTGGGACAGCTGCGCCGGGGACCCGGTTCCTCCACTCCGGGAGCGGGCGGGTCCCACCGGGCGGGTCCCACCCGGCCGCCCCCTCCCGGGGAAGTGGGCGGGGCTGGGCGCTGGACACCACCGCCCCCCAGCGGCCACGCTTGGCGCGACACCGCCCAGCTGTCTGGAGCGAGCCGCTGCGGAACCAGCAGGGTCTGAGCTGGGAGGGGAAACTGAGGCCCGGAGTGGGGAGGGAACCCGTTTAAGGACACACGAAAGAGTTCAGTGGCAGTCCCAGGAGGTCTTCTGACTCCACGCCCAGTGCTTTTGACGCTCCGCCACATAGAATTCATTCAACAAATATTCTGCTAATCACCTACTATATGCCAGGCAAGGTGTTCCAGGTGTTGGAGATACACGAGTGGGAAAACCCTACAAACCTTCGTGCTTTCATGGGACTTACAATCTAGATGGTGGAGGGAGAAAACTAACCATAAGTAATAAAAGTACTTAATAAATAAGTTAGGTGGTGTGTTGAAAGGTAGTAAATGCTATTGCACAAAAGAAAAAGGAAAGGTGGTTAAGGGGAATTAGGAATTCAGAGCAAGCAGCGGGAGGACTCTTAAATAGAGGAGTCAAGATAGATTTTATCATAATAGCGGCTAACATTTATTGAGCAGCTACTACGTGCCAGGCACTGTTCCAGGTGCTCCAAATATCTCTGAGGAAAAAAGGACAAAATCCATGCCCTGCAGGGAGACAAACAATAAGCAGTAAATAACTTAGCACTATAGAAGATGATAGGTAACATTCCAGAACAAAAGCAGAGTGTGGGAGCGCTTAAGAAACAGCGGCCCTGAGGAGGACACTCTGCCTCTCCCTTGGCTTCCTGACCTGAAAGGAAGAGAGAAAACTCGCCTAGGAAAGGCACCCTCCCTCCATGAAAGGGGAGGAAAAGAAGACATTCTCATCAGTCCCGAGGGGGCATCAGAAGAACCTGCCCAGAAAAACCTTCCCCGGTCAGTTTCCTTCCATCTACTGGCCTTCCCACGGTGAGCTGAGCTCAGAAGCCTAAAACTGCTTTGCTCTCTCCTGTCATTTCTCCACAGCGTGATCTTTCTTTGTGGAAGACGTGCTATAGAAACGGGAATTCCGAGACGCCGGCTGTTCTGAGTGACTTCTGGTGCAGGTTTCTCCTGCCTGATGTGCGCTGCATGTGTCATTTGACTGTTTCTCTCCCCCGTGATCTGTCTCTTCCTGACAGGGGTCTCAGCCAACAACTCAGAAGGGGAGTAGAGGGAACATTCTTGCTCCCCTACACCTGCTGAATGCACATGGACACACACCGCAACCCTCCCCGCCACGCGCGCGCACCCCACCCCGCCCCCCATCCCTGCCCTACGTGTACCTTACGTACCTCTGCACTGACTCGAGATTTGGCAATAGCCTTGGTTGCCCTGCAATGTTTCCAAGCCTCGGCGCTCCCCAACCTTCCCCACCCCGAACCCCGCCCCTTCGAAGAAGAACTAATCTAATTCGGGGAGCTTCCAGGTTGCTTGATCGCCTGAAATTGTGGGGACAGAGGCGTTCCTGGAGAGGGGGCACGGAACACGGAAGCTCTGCTCCCCTTCCCTTTGCCTCTGTTCCATCTGGAGTTTGCTCAGTTGTATCCTTTTAGGACACAGTGATCATGTAAGAAATGAGAAAAAAAGGACTGAAGGACTGAAAGAAAAAAAAAAAAAAGCAGAGTGTGATGGGGGTGCCTGGATGGCGCAGTCGGTGAAGCTTCCGACTCTTGGTTTCGGCTGCGGTAGTGATTTCACTGTCATGAGGTGGAGCCCCAATCAATTCCGGCTCCCGCTCAGTGTCGAGGCTGCTTGAGATTCTCTCTCTCCCTCTCCCACGCACTCTCTCTTTCTCTCTCTCTCTCTAAAATAAATAAATCTTAAAAAAAAAAAAAAAAAGCAGAGTGTAATGAAAGAGAGTGGGGATGGCTCATTGCATTATTCATTATCTTAGAAGGTAATAAATCTTAATGGGGGAAAGCAGAATAAGAGTGACCTCAGGGCAAATTGAATTATAAAATAGGGTAGGGGAGAACTTATACTAATAATGGCAAATATTTATTGATCATTTACGATGTGCAGACTTCACCTGAGTTGTTTTGCCTACTGCTCACAACGACCCTATTAGGTAGGTGTGCTCCATTCTACAGGTGAAGAAACCAAAGCACAGAGAGGTTGAGTAACTTGCCTAACATCATACAGGTACAAGTGACAGAACTGGGATTTGAACCCAAAAATCTGACCACTGGCTACAAACTGCCTCATTATTATAATAACTACCATTTACCTATACCTACAATGTATTTTGCATAAATTATCTTCTGTAATTCTCATAAGCCTATGCTATAGATAGTATTATCCCTTTTTTATATACATTAATAGAGGGGTTCCAAGAGATTAGGCAGTGTCACTGAGGGTGGATAAACTGGAGTTCCACTTTGTGGCCATAAACATCAGCTAAGGAGTATGGCTGCAGAAGAAGGGAACTGAAATTAAAGTGGGAAGTCCTGGGGGCAAGTCCTGGTTCTGCCACCAACAGGCTTTGTGACCCAGGACAACCCATTTCACTTCTCAAACTTTTGCTTTCCACATCTGTAAAATGACACTAATTATTTATATTGCCTAGAGTCGTGAGCTAGGGAAGTGGATTAAATCAATTTATACAGCCCATATAGAATGCCTGCTACAGGGTCTTTCTTGTACAGAGAATAGGCTTAAAGAATGGTAGCTGCCCTATTAAAAAGAGCTCCGGGCAGAGTGCTCCGCCAATCCTTCAAAGGACAAAGGATCAAAGGACATCAAACTAATTTTTAAAAGAAAGGAAAAGAAAAGAAAAAGTCACCCACCGCCTTAGAATTCTATCAGGATACAAGCCCTAGTTCAGTCACTGTCGGCTCTTCATCCTGGAGCAAATTTGCAGTTTTCTCTTTTGGAAACTGGATATTCTGCCCTAGCCACTTTGAAGGATTGGGGTGAAGCTGACATGAAACTCCAAATGCTTGAGATAAACTGTAAAGTACTTAGCCCAGTAAAGGGTTGCTTGTATGCAAGTCCATTCCTTTGATTTTGGAAGAGGGGTCTATTTCAGTGTTCTGTGACTGCTTTTCAGGGGAAGTCGCGTGTTTCAGCAGTGGTTGAAGGTGGAATTGAAGGGGAAAGCACCTACATCTCAGGACAAACATCCTCTTCTTTCATTTTTTCTACTTACAGAGTCCTCTGCTGCTTCTCCCTCTCTTCTGCAAGCACAGAGCTTCTGTCTTTGTAGCATTATTCCCTTAGTGCCATGGGGCCTCTTCCCCTTGATGGAGCTTTGAGACCACAGGAGATTTGCATTCGGCCTTGGCCAGTCCAGTATGGACAAGTCCCCACAACTCCTCTCTGTGCTATCTCCTTGGGCTCTTGGCAAGTTTCCTTCTTACCCCATCCTCAGGGCTTGGAATCTGAGTGCTAGGATTTTCTCCTCCAGGGAGACCTAAGTAGTTCAGGGCCTGTGCAGGTCCTCTTAGGGGCACATCTTGGTCCCCATTCTTTAGAATAAATTCTTCAAAGTTAGATTGTTGTTATTACAAATTAATAGTGCTGCCACTCTCCTACCAAGGACCAAGCATTTAGCATACATTATCTGGGATCTTCACAACAACCCTACAAGGTAGGTTTATTGTTGCCATTCTACAGATGAGAAAAGTGAGACATAAGTCCAGATTGGCCAAGTGACAGGATTCAACTCAAATCTGACTCCGAAGGAAGTGCTCTTTCTACTCGATTATACTGCCTCGCCACAAAGAGAAATTTCCTTTGATCCTGCACAGTTCATTCCTTCCCCTAATTAGCTGCTTTCCATGGCCAACACCCTCCCTACCACAATCAGCTAGAAACAATTATTGAGGTTGAATGTAATTAGTTATATAGTTATATCATTTTGACCTATTCACATTTAATTACCTTGAAATTATAGTCAGTGGACTGCACTCCAGCTGCACACCAGAATTACCCAGGGAGATTTAACAAACTATACATGCCCAGCCTGACCTCCGCAGATCCAGACTCAGTTGTGGGTGGGGCTGGGATGGGGCTCAGGCACTGGCATTTTTTTTTCAGATTCTCTCTTCTTTTTTTTAAAGTTTTGACTTATTTATTTTTATTTAATTTTTTTTTTAGAGAGAGAGAATGGGGGGGCAGAGGAGAGGGAGAGAGAGAATCTTAAGCAGGCTCCATGCCCAGTGCAAAGCCCAATGTGGGGCTTGATCTCACAACCCTGAGGTCACGAGTCAGATGCTTAAACAACTGAGCCATCTGGATGCTCCTTAAGTTTTTATTTTAATCACCCAGTGTTCATAACAACAAGGCACTGGCATTTTAAAAAGCTTCCCAGATTTGGGGTACCTGGATGGCTCAGTCAGTTGAGCATCTGACTCGATTCCGGCTCAGGTCATGATCTCAGGGTTGGGGGATCAAGGCCCACATGGGGCTCCGTGCTCAGCAGGGAGTCTGCTGGGGATTTTCTCTCTCTGTCCCTCTCCTTGTGCCCCTCCCCCAACTCGTGCTCGCACTCTCTCTCTCTTACATAAATAAATCTTTAAAAAATAAAATAAAAGCTTCCCAGGTAATTCAAATCATGTGCAGAGTTGAGAACCAGTGTTTTATCAGGAAGTTGGGATAAGAAAGAAGACTGGTAGTGGATTAACAATAATAAAGCTTCTCTGTGTACTTTGCACATGTTTTTTCTTCCTAATAAAAGTATCTTCAGGATGCCTGGGTGGCTCAGTTGGTTAAGCATCTGCCTTCGGCTCAGGTCATGATCCCAGGGTCCCGGGATCAAGTCCTGCACTGGCCTCCTTTCTCAGCCAGGAGCCCACTTCTCCCTCTGCCTGCCACTCCCCCTGCTTGTGCGCGCACTCTCTTTCTGACAAATAAAATCTTTTTTAAAAATAATAAAATAAATAGGGCGCCTGGGTGGCTCAGATGGTTAAGCGTCTGCCTTCGACTCAGGTCATGATCCCAGGGTCCTGGGATCGAGTCCCACATCAGGCTCTCTGCTCCTTGGGAGCCTGCTTCTCCCTCTGCCTCTCTCTCTCTGTCTCTCATGAATAAATAAATAAAATCTTTAAAAAAATTTAAAAATTAAAAATATCTTCATTGGTTTTTCTGATAGTACATGATGATTGTAAAAAAAAAAAGAGTTGTTAACCTTAAAATAAAACTGTCAGCTATTTTACCAGCAAAAATGGGTTTATTCGGGAATAGCAGAGAATTGCGATTCAGGACACACAAGCTACTACAAAACCATAGGCAAGTCACAGAACGAAAAACAAGAAGGCTCTTTTACAGAGGAAAGAGGGGAGTTGGGAGTGCTGTTATAAACAAAGTCCATTGGAGCAAACCGGGAGTTCAAAGTATAGTGGCTTTTCATTGGCTGAGTTGTCTCATTGGCTAGGCTGTTGCTGGGAGAAGAGGAAAACCTTTTTTCCCCCTACTGGGATAGTGGCGTCCACCTGCAATGTCCCTCTCTTCCTGTTGGGGTCTACAACTGATCAGGAGTGGTAGGGCGCGAGAGCTCCCCCTGCTGGCCGCCTGACTCGATTTTAGTGAGTTTTCCTTTTACTAATTTTCACAGAGTGAATTAAGAAAAAACCTAGTCCTAGTCTCTCCTCCTCCTGTATAGGAAAAACAACCCAGCTCTACCTTCTCCTGTATGTTTCTCCTTGACTTTTACACAGGACACTTAACTTTTGACACTTCTGGTCACCAAATGTTGTGGGAGGGGAGCAATTCCCCACAACAAGCAATTCTCTGCAACACCAGCTGGGTTTCCTACAACTTAACTTACTTCTAACACTGGCTACCTGTAGATAGTGTCAGATCCCACGGATCCCATCTGCCAGAGAAAATCCCATCTGCCAATCCCAGTCTGTGGTGAGGGGAAGCCCCAAGAAGTTTTTTGGGGGCAGGGAGTTCAGGTGTGCCAACAAAAAAGGGAAATATTGAAGGGGTATCAGGCAGCCCAGTGACTGGCATAGAGTAGGAGTGAGATGCTAAGAATGGGATACAGAAACCTCGTGTGAAAGTATCTGAAAGTTCACACTGGTGCTCACATGTCAAGAGTGCAAAACACTGATATCTATTTCATACCCTTAGTGTGTTGGATTTCTGGGACAGTGCCTGCCCTTTTATCACCTTTTCTAAAAGTATAAGCACTGATAAATGGAAACCACCTCCCTTCTTTGGCTCTTTTTTTTTTTTTTTTTTTAATAGACTTTAAGATCACAGCATAATTGAGAGGAAGGTGCAGGGATTTCCCATATACCTCCTGCCCCCACACATGTAAAGCTTCCCCCATGATCAACATCCCCACCAAAGTGGTACATTTGTTACAACTGATGAAACTTCACTGACACAGTTATCACCCCAAGTCCATAGTTTACTTTAGGGTTCATTCTTCGTGTTGTATATTCCATGTTGTAAAGACTCACATATTCCATGTTGTAAAGATACATATTATAGTATCATACAGAAGAGTTTCATTGCCCTAAAAAAAATCCCATGCTCTGCCTATTCATCCTACCCTCCCCTCTATACCCTGATAACCATTATCTTTTTACTTCATAATTTGGCCTTTTCCAGAAATGTCATACAGCTGAAATCATACACTGTGTGACCTTTGTAGATTGGCTTCTTTCACTTAGTGATATGCATTAAAGTTTCCTTTTAGTGCTGAGTAATATTCTGTGGTCTGGAACCAGTTTATTTATCCATTCACCTACGAAAGGACACCTTGATTCCTTCTAAGTTTTGGCAATTATGAATGAGGTTGCTATAAATATCCAAGTTTTTAACTCCTTTGGGTAAATACCAAGGAGCATGATTCCTGAAATATAAGAGAATGTTTACTTTTGTAAGAAACTGCCAACCTGTCTTCCAAAGTGGCCATGCCATTTTGCATTCCCACCAGCAGTGAGAATTCCTGTCGCTCAGTATCTTCGCCTGCATTCGTTGGCCATCCTCCAGATTTTGGCCACTCTGATATGTGTGCATTGGTATCTCGTTGTTGTTGCTGCTGTTGTTGTTGTTGTTAATAGACTCCATGCCCAGTGTGGAGCCCAGTACCAGGGCTTGAACTCACAACCCTGAGATCAAAACCTGAGCTGAGATCAAGAGTCAGATGCTGAACTGACGGAGCCATCCAGGCGCCCCTCTCCTTCTTGTTTTAATGTGCATTTCCCTGGTGATATATGATGTGGCACATCTTCTCATACGCTTGCTCGACAACTGTATATTTTCTTCAGTGAGGTGTCTGTTAAGGTTGGTTCTGTTTATGTGGAAAATAAAAAACAACACCTTTTCCCAATGTATTTTTCTTCTCAATGCTTTTCTGTAGTGCTCAATTTTTTTCACAGTGAAATTTTATTTTTACACGAAAAATAAAGCTAAAAGAAACAATGTGGTTTTTAAAAAAAACGGGATGAGGAGGGGCACTTGAGTGGCTCAGTCCCACTCTTGGTTTCAGCTCAGGTCATATCTCAGGGTCATGAGATCGAGCCCTGCACCGGGCTCCACGCTTGGCGCAGAGTTTGTGTGAGATTCTCTCTCTCCCTCTCCCTCTACCCCTCCCCTCAGTTGTGTTCTCTCTAAATAAATAAATAAAATCTAAAAAAACCCCACCAGGGTGAAAAAGAAAAAAATTAAAACTTAAATAAATACATACACACATACACATGGCTCAGTCAGTAGAGCACAGGACTCTTGATCTTGGGGTCGTGAGCTAGAGCCCCACGTTGGGTGTAAAGATTACTTAAGGAAATAAAAAAAATAAAAAATAAAAATAAAAATAAAAGAAACCACAGTTGGAAAGAAAAGGGCCTGAGCATGAAGACAGTTGCTTATGTCTGCAATGCCCCTCCCCACTTAAGCCTTTACAGAAACACAGAGCCACACAGAACACACCCGACCTATTTTCTTTGCTCAGCACCATTTAATGTGTTCAAGAACAGCTTTTTTTCTTTTTTTTAACTCAAAATAGGAAACATCACAGTCTCTTAGGAGCAATACATTTAATACAGTCATAAAATTTTAAATGAAAAACATGTATTATTCATGCTACAGGTTTTCAATCCTCCTTGGACAACACAAAAAAACACAGTACTCAAACTGCACGTTTTCACAGGATGAACATGAATCTCACTTGGACACAAAGAAAGACTACAAAAAAATTGAAACCAACGTTGAACGAACCCAGCAACGGCAGGATTCCTGACATTCCCCCATCCCATTCTCCCCTTGAACGCACACCACTGCCTGCTCCCCAGCATTTCTTCCTTCCTGCCCAGCAGCTCAGTAACATGTCAGACACCAAGACGTGTGTCATGAATGAGTGCTACAGCATGCTTAAAAAACAAAGGCCAACTTATTAATTGAATGTTGAAAGAGGGGATTAAGACGAGGTGAAACAAAATCTAGGGGAAACGGTGGGGCACTGTCTTACTCACTTCACACTGATTTCAGAGCACAGGAATTGTGCTCAAAGGTTAGTATAGGAACTACAGATACCAAGAAATATCCCATTGTTTATAAAAGGAAGACTGCACCAATGTCTACAAAGAGCTTATAATACCATGGGAAAATATTTAAGTTATAAAGTTATAACTAAGAAGGCAGAATACAAAACTGTATATTCAGTATGATCTCAACTATGTAAAACCAAACCAATCACAAGATGCCCTAAAAAGGCCAAAGTTCAAAATGTTTTGGGGCTGTATTCAAGTAGTGTATCTACAGTGATCTTTTTTTTTCTTTTACTTTACTGTCTTTACCAAAATTTTCTCTACTGGGGGGATTTTTTTTTTTTTTTTAACTATTAGTTACCAAAAAAGAAAGCCTGACAGAAGTATTGAATTTGAGTTAATCAATTTAAGTCCAGCCTATAAGAAAGGACTTGTACATTTATGAAACTATAAAACATTTCAGGCTACTCCCTGAATCCATTATGTGTTATGAGTAACTTCCGAGAAGTAGAGGGTCTCTGCCTCTCCTCCAGCCAGGTGCAAAGTGTCACTAGATCCTACCTGATGAAAAATGTTGAACTAAGAGCCTTGCAAGTCCAGATGAGCCCGCAAGTGACTCCCCTTAGTGGTCTCCACTGCCCCAACACCACTGGCCCCTGGTTAAAACATTGGCAGCATTAAAAAAAAAAATGCTAAGCCAAACAGAAATGTAGTGGATTTACAAAAAAGTAACAGAAATACCCACACTTAGCAAAAACCTATTTACAGTACAGTAGTAGTTCCTTAATACTAGAACTAAACAAGAGGACAGCTATTTTCTCCTACCTTCTGTGCCGACATCAAGTTTCAAAAAAGCGATCATCACAATAACTGTAGAAAGCTAATCCTGGTTTAGAAACAAATAAAATAGAACTACAACAACAGCGGACAGAGAAAAGGCAGAAAATTTAGAAAGTTATAAAAAGTGCTTTCTATAAAAGTGATTCCCTTTAAAACATTTGTTTACTCTATACACTGTAAGGTCCCCACCTCCCCACCCCCCCAAAAAAGGGCAAAACCTCCAAACACTTTCTACCAAAGTATCCACTGGTTTGTTCATTCAACAAACATTGACTGAAGGCTATCATAATGTGTGAGGCACTGGGGTCTCAAAGAGAAGACAGACTTGTCCCTGCCTCAAGGACATCTCTGTCTTCTCAAAGCAGGAGGCGGACACATCGCCAACCACAACACAGCAATTAAAAGCAGATGCTACTGCTTTCTTACAATCAAAGAATATGCTGCAATTCTTATTGAATTACTTACACAAAAGTCCTTACATAGAAACTTTCCTGACTTACTAGGAGGCAAAAATGCAACTACCCAATGAATACTTCTAGAAGGGGGCAGGCATTAAATTGCATTTTGTGATATTTGCCCCTAAACATCACAATGGCTAGTGAAGTCAGTTAACTTTCCTTTAAGCAATGGAGGATTTTTTATCTGAGAATGAGACACCTTGAATCTGAGAATAAGTGACCAGTCCTAAGCGTAGATCAAGACTAGTCAGTACCATCAAAGGCTCAGACTCAGGAGTGCAAATTTCAATTAAAATCCTCAGTCTCCCCTTCCAGCCGTTGATTTTCAATATGCTCCTGTGTCAGCCGCTCCAGGTCTTTCCTTACATTCGGGTGGTCTTCCAGATCTTCATAGAGTGATCTCACGATGTCCAGTCTCCTGTAATTCTCAGGCTTGACTAGGCTTCGGACAACCTGGAGGCACCGCTCTTTCAGAGTATATACTGTAAATGCAGAAAACCAAATCCTCAGCAGCAGACTCAAGCCTTGGGACAAGGGATGAGCAAGAGGCTTTGCCAACCATAGCAATTCCATTTACTATAGACAGACCTCACTTTGGGCAAAAAAAGTGAGTACGTGTGTGGCAGAGTATAACGTGATGGCCCTAATGGACATCTCATGGTATGCAGGACCTCATGTAGTAACTTCCCCTTACAAGTGGGCTGGGCTTGTGATGTGCTTTAACTAAATGAATGTGGGTGACGTAACAGACACTGTGCCAATTCTGAACCTAACCTTTAAGAAGCCCTGGCAACTTCCACTTTTACACTCTCAGGAGCCCTGAGCTACACTGCACGAGAGACTACACAAAAAGGAACAAGCCCTGAGAATGCATGGGAGAGAGGCCCAGCCGCCAGCCAACCTGCCAGCAGTCAGCCACACCAATGACCACCAATGAGCAGAATAACCACCTATCTGAGCTCAGCCCAGACTGCAGAATTATGAATAAATACTTTGGGGGTAGCTGTTAACACAGCAATAGATAACCAAAATAATCTGTAACTGGATTTTGAGGAACTCCAGTTCTATTTTAAACTCACTAGGGAACTTACTCTTTAAGGGTATCCTATAAGGCAAAATTTACATTTATCAATTTAACTTATCAACTTATCTATTTTTGTACACCTACTTCCTTAAAACAGGATCCACATATACGTATCAGTTTGATCCGTATGAAGCTACAGGTATTTGGGTTTGTTTTTAAGATTTTATTTTTAAGTAATCTCTGTACCCAACTTGGGGCTCAAACTCACAACCCCAAGATCAATAGTTACATGCTCCACCGAGTAAGCCAGCCAGGCGCCCTTGTATTTGGGGTTTTTTAATCCACAAGAACATAAGTTTCTTCGGGTTCAACCTAATAAAATTAATTGAGTTTTAAACAAATGGTAAACTATGATGTTAATGTTCAATTCGGTGATTTTTTTAAAACTGTTTGGCACTGTGAGCTTGAATGGGTTAAATAACATTAAAAGATACAACACTAGAAGCCATGGTATCTCATTCTCTATACCTTATTCCAGACTCCAGTGCATAATTCTGCTCTAAGGCCAGGTAAACAACACATTCATAATTCTACGATCAGGTATTTTATTTACTTATTTATTTTTAAAAAATTTTAAGTACTCTCTACGTGGGGCTCGAACTCATGACCCCGAGATCAAGAGTCACATACTCTACCAACTGAGCTAGCTGGGGGCCCCTACAATCAGATATTTTAATTTAGCCCATCTCTGACAAGCCCAAGAGCTTCTGAGAAACCACAACATCTTTGTTCAATATAGAGCATACAAATAAATCTGTTCCATTTTATTTGTGGTGGAGAATAGGACACAGAAAGGTTGATAATTTGGCTAGCATCCAGTAAAAACCAATAAAGGTCTGGTTCCTTCAAGTGGCCTATTCTCTACTTATTACAACAGCCTTATCTTTTTATTTATTATTTTTACTTATTTATTTATTTTTAAGTAATCTCTATACCCAATGTGGGGCTTGAACTCATGACCCCGAGATCAAGAGTCACATGTTCTACAGACTGAGCCAGCCAAGAGCCCTCAGCCTTATCTTTTTAAAAGTAAGATGGAGGGGTGCCTGGGTGGCTCAGATGGTTAAGCGTCTGCCTTCAGCTCAGGTCATGATCCCAGGGTCCTGGGATCGAGTCCCACATGGGGCTCCTTGCTCAGCGGGACCTGCTTCTCCCTCTGCCATTCCCCCTGCCTGTGCTCTCTCTCTGACAAATACATAAATAAAATCTTAAAAAAAAAAAAAAAAGGTAAAATGGAACATCAGTACCTGGCAGTGTGATGTTGGCAAAAATAGGCTGTCCATCAACATTGAGAGATGGCACAAACAGCTCAGTCTGGTTAACCAGAAGCCCATCATATGTCCCTGCATCTCGGAAGAGCCAAAGGTGACCTGTTAAAACAAGCAGAGGCTGTTAGGTAGCCACACACCCATTTCCTTCATCTTCCTGGACTGACACTGAAGTACTTGCCTCTCATTCTGCTTAAATATCGGACAAAGCCCTTCCAATAATATTATCTTACTCAATCCTCACAATAGATCTATTTATATGAGAGAAAATAGGTCTATAAAAGCCAAGCGACTTGCTCAAGGGAACAGGGACAGTAAGGGAAAAAAAGGCGTGTACTTGAGGCTCCAAATACTGTGCCTTTTCTGCTACCATGGTCAAAAAGCAAAGTACATGAATTGCAAATCACACCACACACTGCAAACTAAAACAAAGAACTTCACCAACTCCTTACATCTGTGCTTCTCAAGAACAAGAAAGGGCAAAAACATCATGTTGACAAAAAGAAGCCAGACAGAAAAGGGTACATTCTGTAGGAAAAGACACAGGAGGGAACTTTCTGAAATGATGGAAATGTTTTAATATAGAATTTGACCTAGGTGTTGCTGTATTTGTCAAAAACACATCAAACTCTTAAGATCTGTGCATTTTACTATATGTATATTATACTTGAATTTAAGAAACAAATACATCATATGCCAAGAAAAAAGAGGGAGGAGAAAAAGGAGGGAACCCCCCCCCCCCCCGCCGCCGCCCAGACCTAACATTCTATTAAGGGAGGTAGAGATTGTGTCTGAATAAAGACATCATTAAAAATTAATCAATTAACTAATTAGTTAAATACATCATGTGTTCCTAGGGCACAAACTTACTTGAAGATTTGGTGGAAAAACTTAAGAAATGTAACTGGTAAGTAATTTTTTTTATTATGGTAAAACATACATAAAATTGACCACTTTTAAGTGTACATTAAGTACATCCACATAGTAATTTTTTTTAAATTTTATATTAAATCAGGCACAAATTTTGGAGAAGAAATTCACAATTTCTTAGATAAAATAGGAGACTACAGAAATGTTGATCCCTGGAAGAATTGTGTTCTCCCTCATTTAATATCAAGGGAAGTTTGGTGTAAACATTTGAAAAGCATTTCTGAGTACGCCCCTCTCAAGGCAAAAGGATCCACTGGGATCCTCCCAGGACGGCTGTGAAAAATAACCGAGTACTACTTCTCTTTTTGAAAGCTATGGGAAGATCACTGTCTCCTTAGCTATAAGGCCGAGTTATCCTTCACCTGGGTTATTACAACAGCTTCCTAACTGGCTCCTCACCAGCAGTCTTCCCTCTCCAAGCCGCTGTGCAACCCGGGGGGAGCTTTTCAGTATTAAAATCTGTCACTGTCATTTCCCTGCTTAAAAACGCAATGGCCCCTCACTCCGCAGGGGAAAAATCATCTTTCAGGCTTCCTCTCCCACCATTCCGTACCTTCTCCCAAGACTCCAGGTGTTGTTAGCCCAAGCGGTTCCCTCTAGCTACAACTCTCAACTCCTATCTTGTGTCGGTTACCCCCTATGCGTCCAGCGGGCCTCCTTTTCTTCCGCTCAGGGAAGCTCTAGGTGAAACTACACACCCCCGTCCTTCACTGAGCAGGAGCCTGCTCCGAGCTCCCACTTTCCGCTGTGCTCCGTTCCCCTAGCAGCAACTGGGACACTGGCTGGTTATCTGTGTGTGCGGTCGTCCGTCCCCGCCCCCGGCCTGTGTTCTCCCGGAGGCAGGGACCTGGCCCACTGGGGACCTTGGAGAATGTGACATTCTCCCATTCACGGACTGAACTAATCGGCATTAGGTAGGGAGCACTTTTAGTGGTAAACACACGTGTAAGGGGGGAAAGTCACCTCACATGATCATTATTCGGTCCTATAGAGAATTCGCTGCCACTTCCTCGCAGCGTCAACCCGGATCTGTCACAACCTCTCAGGGGCACCGGCAGGCGCTCGCTGCGCCCCGGGACAAAGGGGTTGGCGCGGTCGGGCTGGGCCGGGCCAGGCCGGGGCGACCCCGGCCCGCCTACCTCGGTAGCTGTGGATGCGGCGGCCCGTGCCGGGCGGCAGCGTCGGGTAGGGCTGCGGCTCGCCGTCGAAGTTGAGCCACACCGGCAGCACGACGCGCGGGCTGCGGTTGCAGAAGATGACCTGCGACGGCTCACAGGAGTTCACCGAGCGCAGCACCGGCCGCGGCTGCCCGGCCTCCATCTCCTCCTCGGCGCCCGGCTCCTCGCGGTCAGACTCTTCCGGGCCGGACTCCTCGGCGCCCGACTCCTCCCCGCCGTACTCTTCCGGGCCCACCTCCTCGGCGCCCACCTCCTCCGCACCTGCCTCAGCCTCTTCCACGTTCCCTGCCTTCCGGGGCATCACCTCCCGGAGCCCAGACAACCCGAGCCTCGCCGCCTCGGGATTTGCGGGCCTCACGGGGCGGAGCTGAGCGTGCGTGCGTGCGCGTCCCCGCAAGCGTGCGTGCTCTTTTCGCGCGCCCTCGGTCGGGGATGGAAGAGTGTGCAGAAAGGGCGGGCTTGAAAGTGTGCGGAAGCGCAGGTGGGACCTCCGGCCACGGGAACCGAGCTTGCAGGAGGCGGAGGCTGGTGTCAGGCTACTTCAGCCGCGGGTTTCCTCTATAAAATGGATTTTTTTTTTCTCGCACCAGTAAGCTTTTGACACAGCATTTCCTTGACTTCATTCATTCTCTCTCTCTCTCTCTTTTTTTTTTTTTAAGATTTTTATTTATTTATTTGACAGAGACAGAGACAGCGAGAGCAGGAACACAAGCAGGGGGAGTGGGAGAGGGAGAAGCAGGCTTCCCGCCGAGCAGGGAGCCCGATGCGGGGCTCGATCCCAGGACCCTGGGATCATGACCCGAGCTGAAGGCAGACGCTTAATGACTGAGCCACCCAGACGCCCCATTCATTCTCTTGATACCTTCATGGTTTTTGCCATATTCTCCCTACCATATGCGCTATTATTTATTTAATAAATTTCTGCGCTCAGTTCGTTTAGTCTACATTTTGGGTCAACTCGAATTTTGTATGGAAGAGTATAATAAAGTCGCAAAATTTGCCTTATCTTCCTAGTTTCCCCCAGCCACCCAGGAAAAGTACGCGGAGGCGAGAAGTACTACAAGTTTTTTGTACTTCCTTTTAAAGGTATTTTCTGTACGCACACAAAGCAGTTTAAGAAATTTTAGATTACTACCATCAGTGGAAATTCGCTCTCATTTGTCGCAGAAGAGTACAGTGGAACTAAGTTCAAAGGAAACAAAACAACAGTTATTAAGTTGTTTGTTTTTTAAGATTTTATTTATTTGAGAGAGAGAATGAGATAGAGAGAAAGAGCATGAGACGGGGGAGGGTCAGAGGGAGAAGCAGACTCCCTGCTGAGCAGGGAGCCCGATGCGGGACTCGATGCGGGACTCGATGCGGGACTCGATCCTGGGACTCGATGCGGGACTCGATCCTGGGACTCGATGCGGGACTCGATCCTGGGACTCGATCCTGGGACTCGATGCGGGACTCGATCCTGAGACTCCAGGATCATGACCTGAGCTGAAGGCAGTCGCTTAACCAACTGAGCCACCCAGGCACTCCCAGTTATTAAGTTTTATCTATGGTCTATTGAGCCTGCTTTTTCTTGGTTCCACCGGTTTAGCCAAGTGTTAAAGATTAAATGCCAAGTGTTAGTTGTCACACCAACTTTCTTCTGGACATAATCAGAAGGATTAAAGGAAATTGAAACGGGACACTTTCAATCCTGTGACACTGGAGTCTGTGTGCCCTCTGAAATTCACACCCACCTGGGTTCTCCTTCTGCCTGTAGCTTCAGATATGTGATACTGGGCAAAATTCTTTAAATTCTCTGGGTCTTTGCTCATTTTTAAGAATTAGGTCACAAAACTGTGGACAAGTGTTAAGTGGAAAGTGGTAAGTGCCCAGCACATAGTAAGCACTCAACAAATAGCAGCAGTTAATATTATAAAGATAAATTAAACACACTGCCTCTGGCCTGAAAACTCTCACAGGCTACTGGGCAAGCATACAAGACATATTGTTAGAGTATGATATTGGTTGTAAAAGAGCAAGGTGTAAAGTGGTTTGCTGGGCAAGGCTTCCCAGGAAGAGTTATATCTGGGATGGACTTTGAAGAATGGACCTAACAGTTCTTAGCTTTCCTTTCCCATGTCCCATCAGACAAATATCCACGTTGGATGTCAAACAATGGCTCATAGACAGATCTCCCAATCCAGTTTGCTTCTCATTGATTTTATACCCATTGCCTCCAAGCCCAGCACTCTTACAGACCTAACATTTACTGAAAATCCACCTGGAGGCCCAAGCCAAAGAGGGACATAGATTTAAGCTCATAGCCCAGTATAATGGCCCCAATATTTAAAAGAAATGGCAGAGGGAGAAGGGACAAGTAAACTTTTTTGTTTTGTGTTTAGCTACACCCCTGGGCAGATGTTCTCAATCAAATCTGCAAAAGCAGAAGAGGTTTAGATCTATGATTTTAGATGTTTGATGGCCCATCTGAGCAACCTCATTTCAGTTTCTTCGACTGCCTGACAGGAAAGAGTGATGCAAACTTCTTCACAAACCATGTTGGAAAATGGCAACCCCATTAAAGTGAGGGAAAGCTTATTTAGGATATGGAAATGAATAAAAATATAGTAGGAAAAGCTATCAAATTGTATGTGTAGTGTGATGACCTTTATGCAAAATACATGTAATTATTCCCCCAACCCCATCTTCTAGATGTAGTTTTATTACTTTTGTAATGCAAACAACTAAATCAGTTCCTTTTTGCCCCCAGTCTTATTGAGATATAATTACCTAAGTCAATTCCCTTTTTAAAAATGTTTTTAAGTTTATTTATTTATTTATTATTTTTTTAAAGATTTTATTTATTTGAGAGAGAGAGAGTGCACTAGCATGAGTCGGAGGGTAGGGGCAGAGGTAGAGGGAGGGGGAGAAGCAGGCTCCCTGCTGAGCAAGGAGCCCAACCTGGGACTCAGTCCCGGGACCCAGGGATTATGACCCAAGCCGAAGGCAGACGCTTAACTGCCTGAGCCACCCAGGCGCCCCTATTTATTTATTTTAAAGATTTTATTTATTTGACAGCGAGAGAGAGAAAGAGAGCATGCGCACAAGCACAGTTACGTACAATTACATTTTAATCTACATTTACTAAATCTTTCTATTTTCTTTTTTTAAAACTGTAATGTTTAAGCCTTATAACAAAACTAAGGTGTTGACAGGTTAGTTATTTTGACCCAAACTGTAAGAAGACTGAGTTTCAGAGGGGTTAAATATGCCCAGATTTGCTAAATTCAGATTGTTCTCAGTCATCTCGTCATAATAAAAAATTAGATGGAGTTCATTTTCTTCTTCTAAGGTTAGACATAGGGAAGTTATCCACATGGTGTCTCTCTTCTTTTCCTTAAGATTTCATAAGGAAAGAAGGATAATTCTGAAGGACTTTCATATTTTCTTTTAAAGATTTTATTTATTTATTTGAGAGAGAGAATGAGAGAGAGCAAGCACATGAGAGGGGGGAGGGTCAGAGGGAGAAGCAGACTCCCTGCTGAGCAGGGAGCCCGATGTGGGACTCGATCCCGGGACTCCAGGATCATGACCTGAGCCGAAGGCAGTCGCCCAACCAACTGAGCCACCCAGGCACCCCGGACTTTCATATTTTCTAATGTGAGTGGGAAATAAGCTAAATATGATGAATCTTCTCTCAGCCATCCATAAGAACCTTCAAGAGAACCTCTTTATAATACTTGGAAATGTTTTCTACCCTGTAATTTTGTTTAATTTGCATATTTATTAAAAAACTAAAAAGTAAGGGGTTTGAGCCAGTGAGCTATTAGGCATAAATGGATTACAAATCTCTTGATAATAAAGCAGTTTTCGATCTCTTGAAAAACTAAACTTGACCTCAATTTCAGAAGCAGGAAGAAATGGGGAACTGATGTTTTTGGCATTAGAGATGTACCAAGTTCTGTTATGTTGCTCTTGTTACCCAGTACTTTGAATTTTCTACCTTTATTTCATGAAGCTGAAGCCATGTTTGTAAACAGTATTTGCT
This sequence comes from Mirounga leonina, assembly GCF_011800145.1. Taxonomy (NCBI): domain Eukaryota; kingdom Metazoa; phylum Chordata; class Mammalia; order Carnivora; family Phocidae; genus Mirounga; species Mirounga leonina. The sequence continues at coordinate 8,129,966 of NW_023270855.1, forward strand.
ACTGTAGGCCATGCTGAGTGGGACAGAAAGCCCCTTGTTCTTCTCCAGGCTCCTTCCCAGCATTTGCACTCAGTTTCATACTGTTGCATACGAGAAAACATTTGCCCAAACTTGGCTTTGGAGAATGTGAGTTGGGACTTACGCTGGCAGCTTGCAGACAGCTGGTGCCATTAGTAACTACGAAAATACAGCGCTTTCTAAAGGCAGTTGTAGCCGTTAGGTAGATTATACAAGAAAATCAGACTGATTTAGGGCTCTCAGATTTATTTTTTGAAGAAAAGCTAACCTGTATACTAAATTGTCCAAAGATTAAGATTAGCTAGAAATAAAACAGCTTTAAGGTGAAAAAGAATTTTAGGCAGTAATCTAGTCTACTGTTGCTATTTTAGAAATGAATAAACGAGCCTGGACAGTTTGTGTGACATGCCCACCCACCTAGCTGGTGGCCAAGCCAAAACTAAAACCCAGGTCTCCTTAGTCCCAATCAGTGCAGAGCTATTCAAGGACTCCCACATCAGTTTTCTGTTTTCTGTGCAATGCTGGCCCTTTATCAGCCTCTCCTTGGATCTCATGTACAACCTGACAGAGCAAAAGGGCAACTGCCACGTTTCACTAAGTGTTACCCATTGGCATCAATGTTTGCACTGAAAAACTCTGAGGCAGGGTTTCCTTTGGTTCTTTTGGCGCCTTTGGGTTTGTTGAGACTACCAAGTATGAGGTTCGTATTGTGCCTTAATCTGCATCCCCCACCCATAACATATTTGAAAAATAATTTCATTGTGAAACAAGTTTCAGGTTTGTGGAAAAAATTTAAGGATAGTACAAAGAATGTATATATATTCATATAACACAATTTTGAATTGAGATCATTTTATCCCCAAATCTGAACTCATTTAATGTGATAATCCCATTGTGACTTTAAGGGTACACATGGACAGGGATGCCTGGCTGGCTCGGTCGGGGGAGCATGGGACTCTTGATCTCAGGGTTATGAGTTTGAGCCCCATGTTGGGTGTAGAGATTACTTAAAAATAAAACCTTAAAAAAAAAAGGAGTACACATGGACAATAAATGCATTATAAGGGGAAACATTAATATGTCTTTTTTTAAAGTATAATGTCCAATTCAATAAATAATTCATTTTGACTTTGACATTTTGCCTCAGAAGTTGTTTATTAGCATTAAATACATTGTATGTCTACTGTGCATGAGGCAGTGGAGATAAAATGTTCAGAAACAGACATATAATTTCTACTCTTGGAGCGTATAACATAGTCGTTATTCACTGTATTTTCCCATGTAATCCAAAGGACACCAAAATGACATTTGCATAAAATCCTCAGGAAAAACAGAACATAAAGGAACAATGCAATATCAACTTTATTAGATAGGAAGTACATCATAGGCCAAAATTTTATTTTAATTTAAGATTTTATTTATTTATTTATTTGAGAGAGAGAACATGAGCCAGGGAGAGAGGCAGAGGGAGAGGGAGAAGCAGACTCCCTGCCAAGCAGGGAGCCTGACCTGTGGCTTGATCCAGGAACCCTATGATCATGACCTGAGCCGAAGGTAGACACTTAACCGACTGAGCCACCCAGGTGCCCCTCAGAGGCCAAAATTTTGTTTGTGGGAATCAAGTATTTTTGTTTTTTGGTTATTTAAAAAAAATTTTTTTTACCATTGTACAAGTAATACGATACCATATATAGATTATAGGTACATACAAGTATATGAGAAGCACTAAAAATTGGCCTGGATAAAAGAACTATCAAAATTCAACAATAAGAAAACCTAATAAATGGACAAAGGCCCTCAAAGAGGATGGCAAACAAGCCCATGAAAAGGTATTCTACATTGCTAGTCACTGAGGAAATACAAATCAAAACCTTAGTGAGTTACCACTAGCCGATCTATTAGAATAGCTAAAACTTTTTAAAAGAACAAAAAACCTAATAGTACTAAGTGCAGGCAGGGACATGGAGCAACTGGAACACTCCTGCATTGCTGGTGAGAATGCAAAATGATAATAGCCACTCTGGGAAAACAGTTTAGCAACATCTCATGAAACCAAACATACACTTACCATTTGACCCAACTATCTCACTCCTAGATGATTCTCACTTAGGAGAAATGAAAACTTATGTTCACACACACACACACACACACACACACAACCTGTATGCAAATGTTTATAGCAGCTTTATTGACGATTGCTAAGAACTGGAAATAACTCCAATGTCCTTCAGTTGGTGAGTGGATGGTGGAATACCATTTGGCAATGAAAAGGAATAAGCTGTTGACACATAGGACAACATGGATGAATCTCAAATTGATTATGCTAAGTGAAAAGCCAGACTCAAAAGGCTACGTATTGTATGATTCCATTACATGACATTCTGGAAAAGGCAAAACTAGGGACAGAGGACAGATCAGTGGTTGCCAAGGCTTAAGCCTGGAGGTAGGGTTTGGTAACAGTGTCTTTTGGGGATGATGGGATATTCTGTAACTTAATTGTGCTGATGGTTACATGACTCTCTTTTGTCAAAACTCAGATCTATACACCAAAATGTGGATTCTATATGTAAATTTAAAATAAATTTAGGGGGCACCTGGGTGGCTCAGTCGTTAAGTGTCTGCCTTCAGCTCAGGTCATGATCCCAGGGTCCTGGGATCGAGCCCTGCATTGGGCTCCCTGCTCAGTGGGAAGCCTGCTTCTCCCTCTCCCACTCCCCCTGCTTGTGTTCCTTCTCTCACTGTGTGTCTCTCTCTGTCAAATAAATAAAATCTTTAAAAAATAAAATAAAATAAAATAAATTTAGGGGAAAATATAGGCTGGATAGATACACATCCAACCTGTGATAGTTGTTGCTCCTGGGGATGAAGGAGGGAAATGCAATCAGAGTGGAAGTTAAAGGGGATTTTAGACTCACCATGTATTTTCTTAAAAAATACATATATATAAATATGACAGCACACTATTAAATTTACATGGTGAAATTATCAATGTTTGCTTTATTATACTTCTTCGTATTTTTTAACTGGTCAAAATATAAACAAGGCAAAATATATCCTCCTAAAGGAAAATTTAGAGAAGACATGGAAGTATAAGGGGAAAGAAATCACCAGTTGTATTAAAACATTTGGGTGCATTTTCTTCTATTCTTCTCTCCATGTTTGTTTTTGCGTAGTGGAAAGTGTAGCGTAAGAACAATATAGTCTGTAGTTTTACTTTTACTTGGTATATCCTAAACATGTTTTCCTTCCTCTTAAATGATCTTTGTAAATATTATTTGCAATGATGTAATACCTATCTTAAGGCCTGCATTTAAACAGCTGCTCCCGGGTGCCTGGGTGGCTCAGTTGGTTGGGCGACTGCCTTTGGCTCAGGTCATGATCCTGGAGTCCTGGGATCGAGTCCCGCATCAGGCTCCCTGCTCGGCAGGGGGTCTGCTTCTCCCTCTGACCCTCCTCCCTCTCATGCTCTCTGTCTCTCATTCTCTCTCTCTCAAATAAATAAATAATCTTAAAATAAAATAAAAGAACCTAAAATTCTTTTAAAAAAACAGCTGTTCTCACTTTATGGATGTAGGCATTTCTGTAATACTAAACTGGTATGTTTCACTTCACTAAACTGGAAGCACATATGCGAGTATGTCTCTGAGTCATTGCAATTTAACAGGAAGTCCTGTCTTTCCTTGGGGTTTTCCTCCACAAATGTTTCCACGTTGTTGATGTTCAGTACAGCTGGAGGTCCGCATCCCTGCTGGAGGCCATCAGGATACACCATCTCTTTGTATAATGTACTTTCAAGGAGAGCCCATGGCAAAATCACCCAGGCTCTGGTGTTCCTTTGTAGGTTTGTCTGACTCCTCAGATTAACTCATGTCATCATTTTCGCCAAGGCGGGAAATGATGAACCTCTCTAACCCAGCACTCTCCTCTGACCACCCTTTTCACACCCTTACATGTGCTTCAGTTTCTTTAATTTCAAAATGGAGATAATGACACAGCTTTAAAGCATGTGGAATCCTTAGTATAGTGCCTGGTACTTAATAGATTTGATAGATTATTTTTCTTTCTTCCTGAAGTTCATCTTTGACTAAAAAGAAACCCTCTGAACCCTGCTATTTCCACCTGCTTCTGCCCTTAGAGTCTATTCCACATGACTGAATGTTTTAATTAGAATTGTGGACCATCTTCCTTGATCATCCGATCTCCAGCCTTTCATAGCACCATGTGTAATTTTTTGTGTGTGCAAGATTATTGTGTGACCCTCATTGAAGTGCTGTGAAGGCAAGACCATGACTTCTCTGCAATATTCTCAATGCTTAGCACAGTACCCGGCACATAGTAAGCCCTCAATAAATATTTGTGGAATGAATGAATGCTTACACTTTATAGTTTTAATCTCCCAGAAATAAACCTCTCATTTCCCGTATTTTCACCTTAGTGCTCTTCACATAGTAGGTCTGATGATTTTTCCCTTTTCAGCAGGCATCCTTGGCTTTTAAGAATTGACTTACATCAAGGACATCTGACTGCCTCAGTTGGGAGAGCATGCAACTCTTGATCTCAGGGTCATGAGTTCAAGCCCCACGTTGGATGTAGAGATTACTTAAAAATAAGTAAATAAGAGCACCTGGGTGGCTCAGTTGGTTAAGTGTCTGCCTTTGGCTCAGGTCATGATCCCAGAACCCTGAGATCAAGCCCCGCATTGGGCTTCCTGCTCAGTGGGGAGTCTGTCTCTCCCTCTGCTGCTCCCCCTGCTCATGCTCTTCTGCTCTCTCAAATAAATCTTTAAAAAAAAATTGTATTTAAAAAAATAAATAAAATGTAAAATATAACTATCATCCTCAATAAGGACAAAATGTTAGTATTTCAGAACTATTACTCTCTAAGTTGAAGAAGTGACACCTTGGGGACAAAATAAATGGTTGTTTAGCCTAACATTATGGACTGCAATGACCTGTGAGCAAAGATGTGTATGACTTAAGAGTAAAATTCCAGTTTCTGGAGCCCGACCAAATAAGGCCTTTCAGAAGGGGGATGTAGCTGCTTCCTTTGGCTTGACCCAAAGATAGCTAGAGGAAGTGCTAGAGTGGATTAAATTCCTTAGGCAAAGCTTCCAGAAAATACAGCATAAAATTAAACCTTCAGAGGACACCTGGGTGGCTCAGTTGATTAAGCGTCTGCCTTCGGCTCAGGTCATGATCCCAGAGTCCTGGGATCAAGTCCTGCATCGGGCTCCCGGCTTAGTGGGGAGCCTGCTTCTCCCTCTGACCCTCTCCCCTCTCATGCTGTTTCTCACTCTCTCTCTCAAATAAATAAATAAATAATCTTAAAAAAAATTTAAACCTTCAGAGAAAGGAAGCCGTTGGAAGCGAAACTAGACAACATAGACATGAATGCAAACTGTGTTTGCCAGACACAGCAAGGACAACCTATGAAGCCTTCTTCACAAAAGGGTGGAAACGTGTAAGACTAACAGAGCTGTGTAATTGCTTAGAGGGTCTCAGGTGAGGACAATGAAGGGGCACTGAACTAGGAATGAGACAATAAATTTTAGATCTCACTCTGCCACATTCAGAATAGAATGGTTAGAACCGCCTGAGTCACGTAGGTCTAAATTCAAATCCCTTCCCTTACTTCCTAGGACTTTGGACAAGTTTTATCCTCTCTAAACTAGTTCCTCACCTATTACAGGGAGATAAGAACGCCTACTTCCTTAGAGTCTGAGGATTAAATGAAATAAAATACATAAAGCAATGAGCACATCTAGTACATGGTAACACTCAAAGTATAGACAACACCAACTACATACCCTTGTGCAAACCAGGGCCTCATTCTATAAAGGGAGTTATAACAGAAAAAAGCACTCTGACACCTTTAAGTGCCAGGTGTGATGAAGGGAGGCTGGGTTCACTTGCTGCCCACATCCAATGTTACCAGTTGTTTCCTTTACAACCAGCAGGTTACCATCCGCAACATGGTATTACTTAGACTTTTTTAGAGATGCTACTTTGATATCACTAAATTAACAGATTGACATCTATGCAACCACAAAGAATTTATTGAACATTTTCATTAATGTGATTTCATTAAAGGAAGGCTTTTTCCTGCTTATATTAGTTACCATCCCTTTTGCCCCTATCACAATCTCATGGTATAGTCCTTGCATGTAGCAGGAACTCAATAAATGTCTGCTAAATTGACTGCGGAGCACCAGACGACCTAAAACTTGAACTTTAGAAGTACTTACTTCATCCTGGAAAGGACTGAGCTACTATGAATAATCAATTCAAGTGACTGTTAGAAGCACTCTACCGACAAGCTGGTAATGTCAAAAACACTTCCCAAAGGAAAGGATGTCAGGTTTGTCTCCACCGTAAAATCCCATTTTTAAATGAAGGTACTATTTAAAGTGGTCTTCCAAAGGACTAAGCAGAGGTTCTAAAAAGATCGGACAGGGGTGCCTGGGTGGCTCAGCTGTTAAGCGTCTGCCTTCGGCTCAGGTCATGATCCTGGAGTCCCGGGACCGAGTCCCGCATCGGGCTCCCTGCTCCGCGGGAAGCCTGCTTCTCCCTCTCTCACTACCCCTGCTTGTGTTCCCTCTCTCACTGTGTCTCTGTCAAATAAATAAAATCTTTAAGAAATAAAAATATCTGACAATGTGGAGCAGCTTGGGCTCTAAAGTCAGTTGAATTGGTGTTTACTGACCACCTGCCTTCTGCAAGGCACCCAGCTGGGCAGTAGAGGAAAAGGTGCTCATGTATACTAATTATACCATGTAGTACTAGGCACTACATCAGAGAACAGCTCACAACAAAGATCCAATCCAGAGCTGAAGTGTAGTGTCAGCATGGCGTGATGAGATGGGAGGGACTGAGAAAAGGAAAAGGGCAGTACTGAATGAAAAAGTCGAGTCCAGATCTTTCTGGAAGAGGTTTGACTTGAGCTAGCCTTGAAATAGCAAATATGATTTGAATAGGGGGGAATCTGTGTGCACGTAGTGTGACAACTTCTACATGACTAAAACGGAAGTAAGCCTTTGGGCGCCTGGGTGGCTCAGTTGGTTAAGCGACTGCCTTCGGCTCAGGTCATGATCCTGGAGTCCCTGGATCGAGTCCCGCATCGGGCTCCCTGCTCGGCAGGGAGCCTGCTTCTGCCTCTGACCCTCCCCACTCTCATGTGCTCTCTCTCTCTCATTCTCTCTGTCTCAAATAAATAAATAAAAAAAATCTTTAAAAAAAAAAAAAAGAAGTAAGCCTTTAAAAGTAGGGTGGCAGGGCGCCTGGGTGGCTCAGTTGGTTAAGCGACTGCCTTCGGCTCAGGTCATGATCCTGGAGTCCCGGGACCGAGTCCCGCATCGGGCTCCCTGCTCAGCAGGGAGCCTGCTTCTCCCTCTGACCCTCCCCCCTCTCATGTGCTGTCTCTGTCATTCTCTCTGTCTCAAATAAATAAATAAAATCTTTAAAAAAAAAATAAAAAAATAAAAGTAGGGTGGCATAAGTTTATAGCAAGCTTTGAAGGCTAGAATGGAAAGTTTTAGCCTCTTCTGCTTAAACTATTTGCTTTTCAAAAGAAATAGACAGCTTCTACTGAATAAAACTCACAGTCTGCCCTGGGTTGCGGTTAAACTGTGTGGACGCTGCTATTCCAATAGACTGTAAGCATCATGCCTGATTCAATGCTTATCTTTTACTGGAGCATAATGTGCCTACATAGTAAGTACTTGATAAATGTCTGCTGAATGACCAAATGACTCCCAGGATGAATTAGTCAGCTCAAAGTCCAAACATGGGGGGAGGCCCCCTCCGGCTGGTAAGCCACCTAGGCTTTCATCAAAGAGATATATCTGAAAGTTTTACATTAGAATAATAATCCCACATGTCCGCTTTCTGTGGAATGGGTGAGCCCCATCTCTAGTGCCTCTCCCCACCACAAGCACAGCAGTCAAATAAAGTTGAGGAGTTTATTAGGGCAATATGAGAGGCAAAGACACCCCAAGTGACAAAAAGAAAATTCTGAAAATGTCCCTTCAAGCCAAGTGGGGGCCTGGCCTTGACCTCCCCAAAAGGACAAGAAACTGGTGGGTTAGGAACAACATTCTCTGGTGGCCACCTTGCCAGGGCGTATGTGTCTCAGCCAGGACTGCCTCGCATCCCCCACCAAAGGTGGAAAGGAGACAAAGACTATTTATAGAATCGATGCAGAGGCAATGAGAGCTGTAAGGAAAGTCAGAGAGAGAGAGAGAAAGAGAGGTGGGGAGGACCTTGACGAAGAGTCCCAGGCGTTTGGCTCGGAGCGCCTCAAATACACTGACGAACAGTTCTACAAAATGTTACTTAAAAAGATAAAATGCCGAATGTTGGTTCCAAGAGCTCCCCGGGACGTCTTCCCACATGCCATATCACACACTGATGTACACGGCAGAGCCCAAAGGCCACGCTTTTGAAAAAAGAAAAACAAGAATAAGCCCTGTTGCTCTTTAAGGAGAGAGGAAGGAGCTGAGGCTGCTGGGGCCTTTCCCACGTTGGCCTGTATTCCGTAAAGCAGCTTCCCAGCAGCAGCATGGTGTAGTTCTAGGTGAGGGTCTCGCCTTTTGTCACCTGTCAAAGGAAACTGACAATTAGATAAATTCAAAAGTATTAAAAAAATCTTTTTATAGATCCTAGGTAGTAGGGAGTGGTAGAAAAGACAATAGCTCTGGAGCCCCAGAAACCTGGTTCATTAACTTCTAAGCCTGTTACTGCTTCCAGGTTTGTTTCAGCAACAAGTGGAAATGCTCATTCTCTCTGCAAAGCCCTTGCCTAGCCTCAGTACCTTCCCTGACATACTCACCCGTGCTTCAATGTACTCTATTCTCCGTTCGAGGGCTGTCAATTTCTCGTTTAGTGTTGCAAGTCTTGAACGACAAGACATATCTGGTAAAAGGAGACTGATGTTCAGGATTAATGTCATTCCAAATACAAACACACACACACAGCCCCTAACTGATGAAGAGGAATGATACATCATGCAGAGCACAAGCAGGAGCAGGTGAGCAAAGCAAGGGAATGGAGAAGAAGTGAGAATTATATTAGGAGCACATATGCTTAGAATGGATCTGCTGAACTTCCTACCAACGGTGGTAGGCAGAGAATAACGACCTCCAAAGATGTCCATGCCCTAATCCCTGAAGTTGTAAGTATGTATCCTACATGACAAAAGGGACTTTTCAGATGTGATTCAGGTTAAGGACCTTGAGATCCTGGATTATCTAATCACAAATCCATAAATGTAGGGAGAGATAGACCGAGGAAAGGTAGAGGAAGAAGAAGAAGAGATTCAAAGTGTGTGAGGGGAACTCAACCTGCTATGGCTGGCTTTGAAGATGGAGGAAGGAGGCCATGAGCCAAAAGATGCCAGAGACACTGAGAAGCTGGAAACAGCTCTCAGCTGACAGCCAGCAAGGAAACATATTTCAGTCCTACAGCCACAAGAAACCAAATTCTGCCACCAACCCAATGAGCAAGGAAACAGATCCTCTCCTAAAGTCTCCAGAAAGGAAGGCAGCCCTGCTGACACCTTGATTTTAGCCCAGTGATGTTGGACTTCCAAACCACACAACTATAAAATAATAAACTTGTATGACAAAAGCGGCTACATTTATGGTAATTTGTTATGGCAGCAATAGAAAACACACCAAAACTCTACAGACGGCTATTTGCTAATAGACAAACCAAGAGTTTCAAGAGAGGGGAAGTGACAAGAGGAAGAAAATAATCTCAACAGGGAAGAAAAACAGAGGCCACGAAAGCAGGAGAGGAGGGAAGGCGTCCATGTTTCTGAGCTCACAGAAGCCTCATCATTGCTTTTGCTCTAGGAAGGTACTTAATGTGTCATCAATATCTGCGCAGGCACGTCAGCATGAGAGAAAACTTGGGAGAACATCAAATACCCTGTGGAGCCCACATTCCATCTGTGGAAAACAGCAAAATTTCTTTTCTTCCTTTTCCTTTTCCAACCTTCTTTCACCACTCATCCAAAATGAAACCCAGATCTCCCCTAAATTAATACCTTTTCCTCTGCAAACTTCTCTAAGAGAAACCACTTGACTACTCTTTCCCTAACCATTCTTAACAGGAGAAAAATGTTTCTGGGCATGCTCAAGATTTCCTATTACTTCCTTCAATACCGTTGTTTGGTCATCCTCAACAACCTTCACTTTTTAAGTCTAAAATATCCTTTCTCCGAGACACTCTCCCACTCACAATGATTTAACACTTAGCTCACAACTTTTCATCTCTTCCCTGTTATGCAAAAGCATGTCCACATCCATTTGACAAATCCTCTTGCCTCAACTTTCACTTCTTCATGTCTGCATCTTATTCATCTTGCCTTTCTAAACATTCTCCTTCAAGGCTCAGTTCAAATTGGACCTCTGAGAGGTCTCTGCCAGAGGCATATAATTCTGCTGTACATTTATGGTTGAATTTCTAGTTTATAAATTACTTATGTGCTTCGTCTTAGGTTATCATTTCTCCCTTTGGATACAGATTTAACAAACAAGAATGTTCACCACTATTACTTAGGAATGGTTTCATAAAGTACGGTATATTTATGAAAGACTATTAAAATGGCCATTAAAAATTACAAGTTTGCAGGGCGCCTGGGTGGCTCAGTCACTAAGCATCTTCCTTCGGCTCGGGTCATGATCCCAGGGTCCTGGGATCGAGCCCCACATCGAGCCCCATATCGGGCTCCCTGCTCTGTGGGAAGCCTGCTTCTCCCTCTCCCACTCCCCCTGCTTGTGTTCCCTCTCTCGCTGTGTCTCTCTGTCAAACAAATAAATAAAATCTTTAAAAAGAAAAAAACAAAAAACAAAAAATAAGGCATCTTTTTAACTCATTAAAAAAAAAAATTACAAGTTTGAATATTTAACATAGGAAATATTCCTGCTACCTAGACAAATGTACTTATGTACTTGTAATTTATCTTTTTTTTTACATGTTTGTTACGCCACTAGAATGAGTTAATCAAAGCCCACTTCACTGGGCTAAAATCAATTACTCAAATACTGCCTCTTATTAATTTTTATAACAAGTATCTTGTCTGGCATAGAGATGTTTTTCAGAAAAAAATTATGGATTCTGGTATGTTAGTGAAACAAAAAATTGGCTCTAGTGTGACTCCACTAATTCTACAAGGGGAAGCCAAGGCCCATCTTGGATAACTGATGGGACAAAACAATAGCACAGCTGAGTTCGGAGCCCAGTTCCCTTCTGCCCAGGATGCTACTCTCCCACCACACACCCCGCTACCACCTTTATGAACCTCTGGAGTTGTAGTCTATTCCCCACATCTCTTAAAATCTGCTTATAGCTCAACTCTTCCACTTTCTGGTTCCTTTTTTTCTTTTTGCCATACTAGATCCTCTCCCACCCACCCATCTTCACTGCTACTCTTCATTATTTTTTAAAAATAGCTTTACTGGGCGCCTGGGTGGCTCAGTTGGTTAAGTGACTGCCTTCGGCTCAGGTCATGATCCTGGAGTCCCGGGATCGAGTCCCGCATCGGGCTCCCTGCTCGGCAGGGAGTCTGCTTCTCCCTCTCCCACTCCCCGTTTGTGTTCCCTCTCTCGCTGTGTCTTTCTCTGTCAAATAAATAAATAAAATCTTTAAAAAAAAAAAAAGCTTTACTGATATATTAATGTATATATCATGAAGTTCACTTACTTGAAGTATACAATTCAATGGTTTTTAGAATAGAGTTGTGCACCCATCATCATAATCTAATTTTAGAACATCCTCATAATCCCTACATGAAACCTTGTACCAATTAGCAGTCATTCCCATTCAGCCTCATCCCAACCCCTGGCAACCATTAATCTATCTATGTGGATTCACCTATTCTGGACATTCTTCATTTTTCTTTTAAATCGTGTTGTTTATCTCCTAGGCTGCTTCTTCTAATTCCTAGATCTAGCTTGAGTAGAAGGAACTCAGTACCCTCTTTTTCCTAGATACACTTCCACCACTGCCAGGACTGCCCAACAGGACCATGTCTCTTTCAATCTGGTTTTTAGAAGCTCAAAGGCATATTACGTATGCTATTCAGTAAGAGCATGAATGTTATCACTAACAACCTGTCATTTCCCATAAAAAGAGACGTGCCAAAATTATCTGCAGGGGTGGAGTGGTGAGAGGGAGGGTTCCTTCCTGGATGGCTGTTCTGTTCTAGCTCTGTCAATCTGGTAATGAATCAGAATCTAAGAACAACAGTATATTACTGGCCTAAATGGATAAGTACTGTTGAGAAATATAAAATGTTGAACTACAGAAACTTTGATCATATTTCAGATCCCAAGAATACATACTGACTCAAGCAAAACACTGGGAAAGCATTCAGCAGCTGAAAAAATCTGAAACCAGAGTGCATTTAAGAGTATATTATCACCAGACTTATATATATTTTTTAAAGATTTTACTTATTTATTTGAGAGAGAGAGCGCGAGCATGAGCAGGGGCCAGAGAGAAGGAGAAGCAGGCTCCCCGCTGAGCAGGGAGCCCAATGCGGGGCTCCATCCCAGAATCCCGGGGATCATGACCAGAGCTGAAAGCAGACGCTTAACCGACTGAACCACCCAGGCGCCCCTATCACCAGACTTAAATGAAGATACTAACTGTCCTTGTCAGGATGCTTGATGGTGTGTATCCATTACCACTGCTGACAAATGCCAGTTATCAGCTCCTCTGAACCCTTAATGCACATAACCTTAGCCTACAAAAATCAACACTGTCATTCTCTTGAATTGTTGCCATTAAGGCTTACTTCTCTAACAGAATTCTAAATTTCTCAGGAGTGGCTACCATGTCCATTTATTCTTATTTATTCCTTTCTCAGAGGATGTGACACATAGCTGGGATCATGACAGACATGCTATACTTGTTGGCTAAGTATAAAAACTGACATTTAAAAATAACCACATTTATTATTTTTGTTACACTTCTCTGCACATATTAGTTTTAGAATCAGATAAAATGGTATAAAAATTAAAAGCTATCATCTGTGACAATCTGTTTTTAGAAACTCCACCAATTCAAGGTACAGAACAGGTCTAGTGTTAGGAGGTTATCACTGCCTTATGATTTGTGGGGCCTCAGGTTCAGGTGGCCCATGAATATAATCACTCTCACCAGTTGGAAGAAATCTGAGGGTAAAAGCTGTTCAGAAAGTCACTAGTTATCTTGGAAAAACAGTTACCTCTCCAAAGCACATGGCCTACACAGACTCTGTGCTCAGGGTAAGGACTGTAGGAATGCTGCCATTTTCTTTTCTTTTCTTTTTTAAAGATTTTTATTTATTTATTTGACAGAGAGACAGCCAGAGAGGGAACACAAGCAGGGGGAGTGGGAGAGGGAGAAGCAGGCTTCCTGCAGAGCAGGGAGCCCAATAGGGAGCCCAATGCAGGCTCGATCCTAGAACCCCGGGATCATGACCTGAGCCGAAGGCAGCCGCTTAACTGACTGAGCCACCCAGGCACCCTTGGGAGCTCTTTGAAAATGGCAGCAATCCTTGGGGCCATCCTTCTGGCTCTGTAAGACTGGAATTCTGTGTGACTATTTCCTCAGTCTAGGACATGTTGGAAATCTCAAAAAGAAAAGTCTTTATTCTCTGTTTGATCATAAAATGTGACTCACACATTTGGTAAAATTTCAGTGCTGGTATTTCCTTGCTTATAAAGCAAGAGAAGAGACATTTCTCCTCTGCAAATCCTAAGCTCAAACTCTAATTTTTGGTCAGTTCCAAGACTCACCTGCCATAAATCTAGTGACTGTAATATGCCAAGATTTATGTCAAAGATAAATGTATGTGAATTAAAAGTTTCTTAATACAGGGGCACCTGGGTGGTGCAAATCCTGATTTTGGCTTAGGTCATGATCTCAGGGGCGTGAGACAGAGCCCGGCATCGGGCTCTGCACTCAGCAGAGTCTGCTTCAGACTATCTCTCCCTCTCCCTCTGCTCCACACCCGCTCAGTCTTGCTCACGCTCTCAAATAAATAAATCTTAAAAAAAAAAAAAAAGGTTATTAATACAATTCAGTGCTCAGAAATGAAGTTATTACATTACCCAGATCCAAATGTGGGGGATTGAGATACTAGATCACTTTTAAATTTTGAAAAACAGCCCCAGCTTAACTTATTTTTTTAAGATTTATTCACTTATTTGAGAGACAGAGAGCACACAGGAGTGGAAGGGGCAGAGGGAGAGAGAATCTCAAGCAGACTCGGCACTGAGCAGGAGCCCAAATCAGGGCTCCATCTCACAACACTGAGATCACTACCAGAGCCGGAGCCAAAACCAAGAGTCAGAAGCTTAACCGAATGACCCCCGAGGAGCCCCTTGACTTGTTATTTTAGATGCTTTACTGATTTAACTGATGTTCTTAATACTTTACTTGGATAGTCTGTGTGTATATATATCAGATCCTACCAGAAAGGTGAAGTCTTTTAATTCTGCTTTTTAAGGTTAAAACTCTCCATGTTGGTGATTTTTCCAACTACTTTCCACTGCCTCTCCTGACTAAGCCAAATCTCAAAGCTGTGATCTTCTCATCATTCCATCCTTCCCCTAGTATGCAGTATTTTGGTTTCTCTTCTCTGGCCCTTCCTCTGAAGGAACGTTATGAGTAAAGAATGCTGTGAACAACCTCCAATAATAGTTCAGCTCTCCAGAAAAGCAGGAGAAACCAATTATGAGAACATCAAAAAAGTTTGCACAGAACTTAGGAAAAGAAAAACTCTCTGAGGAAACCAGACTATCTGAATAGCAGGGTAAATAGGTTCAGTATTTCTTAATGTCTTCAGTTCACTGAAATCAATTAATCTAGCCTCTGAACTTGAGGCTCCTGTCTCCAAATCCATCTCTTTTTCACTAAACCATACTCCTTCACTCAAACTATTTCAAGATACTATGAGATCTATGTTTGTTGACCACCGTTCCCTATTACAACCTCTATACCAAGTTATGTGTGTGAATATGTATCAATGACATACATATTTATACTATTCTCTCATTAATACTACCCTCACCTTCATTCCCTGGTGAGAAAATCCATCATACTAAGATTATAGTCTTATACACTTTGTAAGTAAATAGATTAATACAAAACCAATGTTCTGAAACTGTCATTATTTCATCTTCAAGATAGAAATTCCTTGAAAGCAGGAAATGATTCCTATTCTGTATCTTCCAGAGTGCCTGAGAGCCTTGTACTGAGATCTGGTCTCCTTGCTGATGCTTTCCAAGAAAATTCATGTTCTGTTACCTTACTCCTCAGGATGCATCAGTCCTCCGGCTGGAAAATAATTCATTTTAAATCTTTTTTTAATACATCAGTTTCCCCTACTTAATCTTAATTGCTTGTTGCTGAATTAGTGGAACAGAAGCACACTAGTTGGAAAAAGATCACTAGATGTCATCCTTACACCTTGTGATTGCTTAAGTAAGTCTACCCAGTGCCCAGTTCTGTTAAAGAAACACTTGGAGAACATGGGATGGGAGTCTTTGTTAAGGCTTGCTGTCCAGAAGGATACGGAACAAAGCAGAAAGAATTGAAGACTGTTACAAACAGGCCATGCCTAGGAAAGATTTTGCTAGAAGCAGAAGTAACACGTACTGTCGGCTAGATACCAGCAATACAGGGCTCTCCATGTCCTTACATAATCTGGACCTTACCTCTGACCTCATCTCCTACCACTCTCAGGGCAGCAAAAACGGGAGACGGGAATGGGCGACTAAAAGGTATGGCGCTTAAGAGATCCTGAAAATGATGAGGAACCGTCAAGAAACTTACACAAGGCAGCGACACGGCTGTGGTTGCATTCGGAAAGGCGCACTCTGAGTGCAAAGTGAGAACGGGAATGGTAGCGGGTTACAAAGGAAGCAGGGAGGCTACCGAAGAGAAGACAAGACTGTGGATGGAGCTGCCTGAAGAGTCTGGGAAAAGGAAGGACCTGTTAATGGATCTGGGGTGAGGGCAATGAAGCCGATGAGCTCAGCCTGGCGCAGGAGAACCCCACAGGGACTGCCCAGTGGAGGCTGAGGGTCAGGGCGAGAGGCGGAGGGTGGGGTCCGGAGGACGCGAAAACCAGCTAGGGCCGAGGGCTCCCAGAGAAAGCCCCTTCAAAGCTTCTCAGCGCCCTCGCCAAACTGCCTGAGTGGCCTCCTACCCACCCCCACCTCCCCCTGCTCGCCCGCTGACCAAACGAGTTGAGAAAGTCCGCGATTTTCTTGATGCTGCTGGTGATGACTTCTATGTATTCCCGGTTCGCCCAGTCCTGGTGAATCTCCCGCTGTACCGGATCCTCTTGACCCGCCATGGCTGCCGCCTGACGAGGAGCCACTGCGCAGGCGCCCCGACCCTCCAGCCGGCCAGTGCGCCTGCGCCGCCAGCCCACACCCATTACTTGGCACCCACGAATCCATGGGCATTGTGATGCGCCTGCGCGATGTCAAGTCCTTTCGCTCTGCTCCCACGCCCCTGAAAAAAGTCGCAAAAACCCCGACGGTGAAAATGGAGTGCGCACGCGCCGAGGCACCCCTACCCACGACATATCCCATCGCGGGCGGTTTTGGTCGTTAGGGGGCGCTTGACCACGAGACGCTCGCTGCGTCCTCTGCTCCAAACTAAGGTTGTGGTCTGTGTCAGCAATCAGTTGGGCGTAGCCAATTAAGCCACATTAAATACAACTCATTTTGAAAATGGCTTTCAACAACACAACATGATTCCCCACCTTGCAGTCATCAAATAAACAAAACGTTAGTATTATTATTATTTTTTTTAACAATAATACCCAGTGATGGAGAGGCTGAGGGAAAATTGATAGGCCCCTAAATAACTGGTCGCACTGTAAACTGGCACAACTCCTTTAGGAAATTTGTAAGTTGATAGCAAGAACTGTCAAAAAATTCAAACTTTTTTGACCTAATCATTTCATTGAGAAAATCGTTGAAAAAGAAAAAAAAAAAAAAAAGACACTTTAAGCACAAAGGTGCTCTTTGTAACATTATCTATTTAAAAAAACAAAACAACTATATCTCCATAGTTGGGGATGGCTAAACAATGGTACAGCCTCCTACGGCAATATCATGCAGTCATTTAAATAGTAATTATGAACACTATGACAACATACATGATAAGCTGAAGGGGAAAAAAATACAAAATTCTCTTTAATTGCAACTATATGAAAATTATGTCTGCTTGAGGACAAGAAGGGTATATGAAAGATGCCAATGTCTGGTTTGTTAAGGTAGTGGAATTATGGACAATTTTATTTTATTTTTTTAAGATCTTTATTTATTTGACACAGACATAGCGAGAGAGGGAACATAAGCAGAGGGGATGGGAGAGGGAGAAGCAGGCCTCCCGCGGAGCAAGGGAGCCCGATGCAGGGCTCGATCCCAGGACCCTAGGATCATGACCTGAGCCGAAGGCAGACACTTAAAGACTGAGCCACCCAGGCGCCCCAATTTTATTTTTGTTTAAGAGAATTTTTACAATCTGCTTTGTGCAATACATGCCTTTTATTAAAAAAAATGTTCAACGGATTGCTTCTAGCAGTAGCTGGGAAGAAATCTTTACTAACAGCCCTTTACTCTGGTATGAGATTTTACAAGCTATAAAGCTGCTTTTATAGCTATTACCTCACTGAACCCTCACAAACCCTGTGAAAGGAAATCAGGAAGAGGCTTCTCATTTTACAGATGAGAAAACTGAAGTTCAAGGTCACACAGTCAATTAAGTGGTGGATCTTCACCAGTTGATTCCAGACTCCCGTATCTTTTTACTGTACCAATCTGAAAACAAGCTAAGGCCTCTGAACTCTCCTACGTATTCATAGAAATGGTTACTAAAATAATAAATATCAACCCTAAATATCAAACCCCAGGTATCCAGAGGACTAACTGCCATTCAAGATCCTGCTTCCCAAGTGATGCTGTTGTAGTATCTTGCTCACACATCACAGAGAAATCAGATAGATCTGCTTTTCCTTTAAAGGCAGGGCATCTCAGTTTCAAATCACAAATCTATCAGTGAGGAGTCACTTCACCCCTATGAACTTTTTTTCTTCATGTGTAATACAGGAACAACAACATGGATGGATTAGGATTGTTGGAATTCTGTGAGAAAGAATAAATAGAACACTAAGCACAGTGCCTCACTCTTCACAAAGCAGGCACCCATGATCAGTTTACATTTTCTTTTTATGCAGAAAGCAGAAAATTAAGTACACATATCTATCCAACATTTTGTTTTTTATGATTAATGGCCTTCCATGAGATAAGTCAGGCTCAGCTCTTCTCCTTTTGCTGGACTTCCTATACACCTGTTCTAGGATCTCCCCTGTAATTCCAAACAACTCAAGGATATGGTGCTGTCCTAGAGTGAAGAATATTCCTCTGGACTTCTGGCGCTTTTTCCTACATGCCTCAGGGAGCTTGCTGTCAGGCAGTCCTTCAGTATGGGTTTGTCAGCGTGGTAGTTCTTCACTGCAGAAACTGTTTACAATGGGTACAGAGGCAAGCCCTTTGGGAATGCTGCTGGTGCAACAAGGAGTGTTTCTGGGTGGTAGATTGCCTCAGCATAAAAGAACAAGTTCCCTGACTTTGGGTCTGTCATGTGCTTCACAGAACTTGAGGAATCTTGTCAATGACTCCACATGTAATAATCAGTGTGGAACAAATTCTTGAAGAAATGTGTCAATTGCATTAAGCATGGTCATGTGAATCTTTTTTGCAATCATGTGCACTTGGACCATCATTTACGTGGCTAAGGATATAGCATGTGCACCATGGCAATGTTGCTAGCTTCTTTGAAAAGAACTGAATCATCTTTTGGCAGAGCAAATGTGGTTAGTGTCATGACAATCCCTGAGGACAGTGCACACAGAATGTTGAGAGCTGCATGATACAGACAAAGTTGATGTTGTAGGTCATCAGTAACAGGTAGTATGGGAGATTCCAGTTTTCCATATCTGTGTGGTAGCCACGGAACTGGAGTATCAGAGCCAGAGGTAAAGCAAATGGTACCTCCAAAAATAGATCCCTGAGAGCTGGCAGACTGCACAGAGGACTGTGGTACAGATTGTCATAACAGCACGAAGCCCTCTCTATCCAAAAACTTGTAATTATACAATTTTGCTTTTGGGACTTTCATTAAAAAACCCCAACTGTGCAATAAAAACTGTTTTGTTTGCTTTTTAAATAACAGTCTCTTTTGAGATGAAAATAAAAATAAACTTACTGGAAAACAAAGTTTTGCAATTCAAATCATTTCAGTGTCTTCCAAGACTCATCACTCTCTGCCCCCTCTTCATTTTCTGACTTCGCTTCCAAACTCTCCACTTCTCCTTCCACAGGGTGCAACACACACACACACACACACACACACACACACACACACCCCATCTGACAATTCTCGACAAGTCCCTCAAAACCATCTGGTCTTCCAAATCAGGGTCTTTAGCCTGAGTCCGCCCCCACCGCCCCCATCTCTCCCGTTCAGCTTCACCCAACGAGCCAGACGAAAGGTGATAGCTCTTATGTGTGCTGTGCTCTACAGTTGGCAAAGTGCAAGGGCAATTTCTGGGTGTACAAGGTAAGGGCAGGTGGGGCCATCAGTTAATTCTTGCCACAAATACTTCACACTGCCGGGCTGCAGGATAGCCAGGCGGCAGGATAGCCAGGCACAGGGGATATAGTGAGTCAATTGGGTAGACCTCTCTTCCCTCAGCCTGCCAAGGAGATTGCAGTGACGCTTACGAAGTTCTCAAATCACTTTTACTATGGTGAAACGGTCAGTTTTTCAGCTTTGTGAGAAGAGGACAGCATTGTTTTTTTTGAGGTTTAATAGGAGGCAGAAAAAAATTTTTGGTCAGTCAAGGGAAGACATGTGCCTTTCTTCTTGCTCTTGAGAAGCGAGCATTTATTTATAAGTTGTCTCCTTGCGCTGGGATCATTCCAATGCAGCAATAAAAGCTTTGAGCCTGAATACCCACTGAGGACAGTTTGGAGTCAAGACTAAACACTAACTACAAGCTCGGGGACTTTCCTGTAGGTCTGACCACACCCTTTGAAGTGGGCGTGTCCGCCCGCCCTGACTAGCTCAAAAGCACACAGGTGTGGCGGGTAGGGAGGAGGCGGCGGAACGGAGAGGACGGGATTCGAACCCACATTCCTGAAGGCGGAGTCCTGGACTGGGCGTTCCAAGGAGGTGGGGGTAGGGCATCCGGCCCTGAAGCCCGCCAGCCGGGCGCCTCGAGCCCCCACCCCCGCGGCGGCTCGGGCTACTCCCGCGGCCCAGGGTCACAAAGGCGGTTGCCAGGCGCCCAGTGGAGAAAAGATGCGGCCAGGAAACAGCGGCCGCCACTCTGGAGCGTGCGGCCCGCGGAGTTCAGCAGGTGAGCCCCCGGCCCGGATGGTGGGACCGGGCCCGGGCTCCCACCGCCACGTCCGCTTCGGCCAGAGCCGTCTGACCTCCACCCCCGGTTAGGGATCCCCGGGGGACAAGCCCCTTCTTCCCGCTGGGACGGGGAGCCTCCCCACTCCTGGTAGCTCCAGCCTCTCTGGATCAGGATCGGAATCACAATTCACGAGGACCTCAGCTGCATTTGGACGCTTACTTCCCCTTTCTCAGGTGGGGAAATCGAGGGACTCGGTTCCTTGGAACGGGAGGAGTATGAAAGGGAAGACTTTTTGGCCAGGAGTACAAAGTGTTCCCTATCTGGGAGCTATTAAAGCAGCTTGAACAGACTTCCAAGGTTCAAACCCTCTTGGAGTGGATGACAGTGATTTCTGGGTGGTGGGAGCAGAGGGGTGAATCGTCTTGATTTAAAACTTGGTGGAAGTGGCTTAAAGATCTGGGATCAGAAGCCCTCTCATCCCCACGTTCGTTCTGTCCAGTACTTAAGGCGGGACATTTGATAAAAAGCCTTTTACGTCTGGCCCTATTTGCTCTTAGGAGGGGAGTCAGGAAAAGGATCCTGGGATTAAATAATCTTTTTGGTCATATACTGAGGAGTTAACACCCTCCACACCCCACCTTGCCATGGTGCTGTACCAGAGCAGCCCTGATCTTGGATGTATTCTCTCAGGGTGATGATAGCAAGCATCAGAAGACTTTCATAGGCTGTTTGTAATAGATAACCATCCCCTCAGTGTCAATTTTTCATCCTAAAGCAGTCCAGATATTTGAACACAGTATGTGAAGGAGTGTACAAAGATAAGGAGAGACAGAACAGTCGAAGGAAAACAACAAATCTCCTTTATGCTACCCACAGTCAGGGACAGGTCTTCTGGTTTGAAATGTCATCAACTCTTTTTTTAAAATGAACTTTACTGTCTTACAAACTATGGTGGAGGAGTCAACTTTTCACAGCATTTCCTGGGCAATTACTGGATGGGATGGGATCAGATCTGCTGCTGTTACCTTTTGTGGGAGAAGAGAGAAGGGGCAGAGAAATATACTTGGCTGGAAAGAAAAGGGAACTGCTATGCCCCTTACCATAATAGGTAGGTGCTCAAGAAATGTTGGCTTCTTCTGAATTCAGTAAAACCTTTTATATATTGGCAGTTTTAAAGTAGAATGATGGAAAATCCAAATTCTACTTAAATAGTTAGCAACATCTTCCCAGCCCTTTGCTTTTTCTTCAAAGGTGGGGGCGGGGGGGGGGGGGGAGAATCAAGATCTTAATCACTAGGTTGCCCATAACAAACCAAAAACAAAACAAAACACACATAGAAGAATTAGCTTTAACCATTTTTAAGACTGTCCTTTGGAAACTTTTCTTCCTTTTAGCCTGGTGTAATTCTTCTGAGATGGTACATAAGTAGCTCAGGGCTCTGAGAGAGCTGTTCCCGTCAGAAAACAGGTTTTTAGGGCCAAGAGGAGACTGTCTCCATAACTAATACCGGAAACCTTAAGTTCCTTAAAAGGGATGGCATAAGAAATTCTGAGACTGTGAGTACATCAGAATCCCCTGGAGGGTTTGTTTAAATGCAGATTGCAAGCCCTACCCCCAGTTTCCCAGTAGGGCCCAAGAATGTGCATTTCTACATTTCCAGATGATGCTGAAGCTGCTAGTGCCAGAATCACACTTTGAGAACCACTGGTATGAAGTACCAGGAATTAGAGTCACAAATATTTAGTAAGACCTGGCTTTTCTGAGCTTCTAACCACAAATAATGTCTCATCATGAAGTGCCAGCAGCCTCTGTCCCCTCAGAGGTGTAGATTCTGTCTTTAGCAGTTAACAACACAGTATATGTCCTAATAGTGAACTGGGATTATTCCACTTTGGACAATTCCATTTCCTCACCTGTAAAATAGGTTAAAACCTACCTTCAGAGGCTTGTGATAAGATTTAATAAAGTTTTAGTATACATAGCAGTTGCCAGATTCAATACTTGTTACCATCCACTACTGCCCTTTATAGAATTACTAGTATCCTTAACATCTATTGGAATCTGTTAAGGAGAACTACAGAGTAAGTTAAAGTCAATAATGAAACAAATAAATGTGAAATTAAACGGCCGTGCCCTCCCCCAAACCACGCTAGGGAAATTCCATGTTCTGATTCCTCTTCTTTAGGACTGTCAATGGCAGGATACCAGCTTTGGTCACCATGGACCCCACTGGACGAGAGCTTCCAATGGCTGCGGCACACAACACCTACACCTTCTTCAAAGCATCCCTTTAGGGCTTCCCCCTGCTTCCCACATACCCCTTCTGACCTTGAAGTGCAGCTGTGCTTTCAAGAGGTCACTCTAGTCCTAGACAGCCCATTTCTGGAGCCTGGGGTGAGTCCCAAGTTACCCTGCCACACATCAGAGCTCCGAACCATGAACAACAAGAAAGGGCTGGTCAGGAAGCCCCAGCCTATCCGCCTCAGTGGAGTGGATTCCGTGTTTGGCAGGGTCATCACAGCTCAGCCACCAAAATGGACTGGGACCTTCAGAGTTTCAGACAAATCAGCCTTTTGCAAAATCACCAGCCGGGAGAACCAGTGGCCCACTGGACTTAAGGAACCTCAGATTCAGATGACAGTGACCATGTGCAAACAGATGCTGCGCTCTATCCTCTTACTGTATGCAACATATAAGAAGTGCACCTTTGCCTTGCAACACTCCAAGTAAAGGGTTCCCATCTGATTCCTGTTCCTCATACCATGTCCTGTGCTATGTGCCTGAAGCTTACAGAAACCTGTCCATGTAAAAGAAACTGACATCATCTGAGCCATCTTGCTTTTCTGTCAAGCAGTGATAATTCAGGAACCCCTTTCCTCCTTCCCCCTTCCCCCCAAAGGCCAGTGACAGAGCAAAGGAGAACATTTCCATTGTAAAGTTGAACAACATTTAAAAGAGTCAAACTAGTGTTGACATGTACATGTGAGAAAGAACCATTAAACCATATAAACCAATGAGCCTAGTGTGAACTCACTTAAACATCTAAGACCACAATGAGATGGGGAAACAAAGGGGTATCAAGGAAGGAGATTATGACTTTCCAAGTACATGAGGATGAAGGGGTCAAAAATCTATAGATGGGTCAAGGATTAAAAAAAATTATAAAAACAAAACAAATAATCTACCCCACCAAATCAACAACAAAAAAACCTTAACCAACCACATCCTAATACCACTGGAGAGTACAAAAGTGGATAGTAATATTAGCAAATATTAAAGAATATTTATAGCCTGGCAAGAAAGAACTTGGAAGCAGCAATGAAACTGGGCTTTCTGGCAGAACACATGAGAGCTCACCATTTTAGCTGGTGTACTATTAGTAATTCTGCAGAATTGTTATAATAAGTCTATAGGTATAACTCAGAATAATGTGGAAATAAACATATATACAAAGTCAACATGAGTTTGATGGTGACTTTTCCCTTTTTATCTTCTATCTACATGACCAAAAAATTTTTAAAAAGCAGCCAGAATTTTCCTTTTGGACTTTCTTTGGGCATTGACCAGAAATTTGTTACTCCTCCAAAAACATCACAAAGATCTTCTCATCTCAAATAAAGAATAGGAAACATGGTTTTAATTGGTAGAACTGATGTGTTGGCACCAGTTGCCATTATTTCTCTGCATAAACCCCAACTGAATTCCATGTAATCCTTGATTTAGGAAGGACATTCAGAAAGAGGAATGAGGTAGTTGAGGCAGAACTTAAAACAGAATTTATTTGTAAAACTGGTACAATCCTAAATTTCTAAGTTTCAAAACTAGCTTTCAAAGCCCAGAATTGTTGACTATTCCACAGCAAAGCACTGCCATGTTTGCCCAGACTGGTAAGTAACGCTACAGTGGAATCCTGAGCCAGGGTCTTTGATGATGTTAGATGACCTGTGAAATTCACAATTAAGGTGATTCAGTAAAGCCCACCCTCCTAATGACAAAACAGGATGCTTCCGGTAAGGAAGGTAAGACCGCAGATTCCAAACCCTGAACACAAAATGGGAAGAGGCTAGCAGAGATGGAGAAGGGGCATCCGTCTCTCTGTGGTCTAGTTGGAGTCATCATCACTCTCATCACTATCTTGCTTCTTTTCTCCATCACTTACTTCATCTTCTTCACCATCCTAAGAGGCAAAGGATAATTAGATATTTTAGGTCATCTAGGTGACCCCATGAATTACAGTACTGCTCCCATAGGATTTATAACTGTACTGTATCATTGTTAAAATCAATGATAGGTGTTAAGCCATTCATTTGAAAAAGGAATCGAAGCTCCCCCATTTTTCTTCTATCATGACCATGGAGGTAGGCCACTGTGATACTGACCTATGACATTCTGCAACTGAACCAAATTCGCATGATTTCTAAATAAGCCATGGTTTTCCACCTCTACTGCATGTGTGTGACATAGAATAAAGCAGGCACTCAATACAGAATGGAATGTTTGCTAAATTAAGAATTCTGGTGTATCTAATACGAATTCAGCATAAAATTCTTTGGTCTGTAACTCTAATCTGGGAGGTTTGCTTAGGAGAAAGTACCAAAGTATTGTCTGCTTCAAAATTTTTTTATGAGAACAAGGTAGAGGTATACTATACAAATAATAAAAGTATTTTTCATGCTAAATGATCTTTCTGCATTAGCCTCAAATTGCATTATAGAGAGGCTTCACAGCAGGGGTTCTTCCTTTTTTTTTTTTTTTAAAGATTTTATTTATTTATTTGAGAGAGAGAATGAGAGAGAGAGAGCACATGAGACGGGGGAGGGTCAGAGGGAGAAGCAGACCCCCTGTTGAGCAAGGAGCCCAATATGGAACTCGATCCCGGGACTCCAGGATCATGACCTGAGCCGAAGGCAGTCGCTTAACCAACTGAGCCACCCAGGCGCCCCACAGCAGGGGTTCTTAAATCTGAGCTTCTTGGTATCTAAAACCCACCTGAATTTTAACAAAATTTTATAAACGTATACATTTTTCTTCAGCTTTCTTTAAAGTCCTAAAAGTGGCCCAGAAAAGAATAAGGACCCCTACTCTTACTATAGTCCTCAGTGATTGCAGCTTTTGATTCTATGCTTTAGCTTTCACCTAATGTGCTCATATTTCTATTTTATATATTCAAACAACATATTTAAATGTTTTAACTCTTTCTTCTCAGCACTCAGAGAACACTTGACCTTTTCTCCCCTCTAAATTAGTTTGATACAAATTTAATATGAATAATGAAAAGGAATTTTTAACTCTATAACATATGCCACAACTTGAGATACTCTTCCGGCCCCCACAGAACTCATATAAAAACAGAAACTTTTCTGGAGAGAATGGAGATGGGCACAGAAATCTTTGATTATAAACATAAGCAGGGAGGGGCGCCTGGGTGGCTCAGTCATTAAGCGTCTGCCTTCGGCTCAGGTCATGATCCCAGGGTCCTGGGATCAAGCCCTGCGTCGGGCTCCCTGCTCAGCGGGAAGCCTGCTTCTCCCTCTCCCACTCCCCCTGCTTGTGTTCCCTCTCTCGCTGTCAAATAAATAAATAAAATCTTTAAAAAAAAAACAAACATAAGCAGGGAGGGGGTGCCTAGCTGGCTCAGTTGGAAGAGCACGCAACTCTTGATCTTGGGGTCGTGAGTTCAAGCCCCAGGTTGGCTACAGAGGTAACTAAAATAAATAAATAAACTTAAAAAAAAAACCCATAAACAGTAAAATTTCTATACTTTCTACTGACTCAGAATAATTAACAAAATACATCAATCAACTGCACACTTGGGCCTTATGCAGAGATACCTCCGTTGCTTTGCTCTTGGAAACCTGGGATGCTGTATCATCCTCACTCTCCTCGGAGTTCTGGGACTTAATCTCTTCACCCTAAATGTGAATGGGCCAAGACAAATGGTGGGTTATAATTATCATATTTGGGGTTTCAAGGGGAGAAAGGCTTAGTTTAAAGGCAATAGAAAAGATAATATTCTAGGCATTCAAACATGGTCAAACACGGACATCAACCTGTGATTTAGTATCTAGAGTAGTGATAATCAACCCAAGGTTTCTGAGATATGTGTGGCTCTAATAGAATATGTAGTTTTACAAAAAGTCCATTGCTGTATTCTAATATCATACTAGATTTTACAAGGCCAGGATGTATTGGTAAATATTGTTCTGAAATTTCCCAAAGACCTTAAAGTATATGACCAACGACACACCAACTACAAATGGCCATGTTGAGGCTGAAAGACAGTATACAAAGTGGTTTAAGAACATCAGCTTTTCATCCTTTCTCTTTGGACTCAAACCCTGGCACCTCTCACTTATTGCTGAATGACTTTAGGTAAGTTACTTAACCTCTCCAAGCTTCACTTTTCTCATGGAAACAATAGTATTGTTTTATTATAGTATTTTGTTTAATAGTATCATGGAAATAATAGTACCTCATAGAGCAAATGTGAAGAAAGGAAACAAAGTCTCTGGGGTGCTATTCTTTTCATATGTAAGATTATAAACCCCTCACCTATTGTAAACATGAATGAGAAGGACTTGGATCCTATATGAAAATTGCTAAAACTCCAAAGGAGTACTATAGCCATATAAGATTTCAGCCAGACAGTTCAAACACCTTAGAAATGTTTATTTGTTAAAATTAGGCAGAGAACAATAAAAAATTAAAATAAAATCAACTTACAAGGCTATAAAAAAAAAAATTAGGCAGAGAATAATTTCAGGAATAAGACAGAGTGGTTTAGAAAAAGACCCAAAATAATTTAAAAAGTTTATCCACATAAACAATTGTTATTATGAATCTACCCCCGGTAGTACTTACAGGAGCCCACTCTGGCTAAGGAGAGAGGTTTTATTGATCTGGCTCTTCTATCGCTGCAGCCTTGTTGTTATCAGCGGTATGTTTTGGTGCCTTTGCTGGCTAGGATGAGGGGTGGAACCCATGACTAAGACCAGAAGCAGTGTCTCCTAACTTTAAAAGGTAAATGGCCACAGCCTTAAGAGAAAGGCAAGTCTTATAGAGAAAACAAGGCTTAGTTGACCTCCTTGACATACCTTCTAATGCTCTCACAAAGAGTGGGAGTAGATTATCTTGGGCTGGGCCCTAGGCTTACCTGCAAGTCCCGGTTTTTGAGGTTGCCCAGCCAGAAAGCCTCCCTGCAATTGTTGAAGATAAGCATGGCTTTCACTCTGCAAACTAAAAGCTCCAGGGTCTTTTTGAGCAAAGGCACATGTTTGGTGAGTTTCGTGTCCTGGTGAATCTAAATGGAAACAAAAGCACCCAACTCATCTGGATTTATCATGCTTTCACATTCCTATACAGAAACTTTTGAATTCCTGATATCTTGAACACTGAATAAGAGCATAAGTCCTTCCAGTATAGGTCAGAGACATATTCCATTAAACAGCAGTTTGGCAGAGTACTCTGAAGAGAATGGCAGCTCCCCTTCAAGGTAAAAGAGCCTAGAAGACATACCACCAACACCTTAGGTTCTTCTTCATGACCTCTTATTGACCAATTATCAATGAATTTACCTAAAATGTTCTTGAACATGTATTATACTGATATTAAACAACAGAGTATCCCTATTTAGCTAGGTGTCCCTAAAACTCCATTGTTCAACAAATTCTAAAGTTAGAACCAGGGGAAGAAGTGAGCAATAGACTGAAAAAGAATTTGGTTTGCCCATGACTACAGAGTTCTATGGTTCTGTGTTTCTTCAGACAAAAAGTGACAATGGTTCAATTGTAGGCTTTAAGTGGAAAAATCCTCTAATGGTAAAATGTTCTCACAAGAGACAGATGTGTTCCTTGACAAGTAAATAGTACAGCTGAAAAGCTCTGAAGATGTCTGCTTTTAGAACCACCTCTTGTCTCTAGCAAAGAATCGTCACTTACATAATATTCCTCCCACCCGAGTACGTTATAGAAGCAACACGTCCACCAACATTCTATATCTCTCACCAAAGAGAAGCTTCTACAGGAAACAGAGCTATGGAGTTTGAGTCAAACTTCAGATGCAGAAACTGCCCTCTACATGACTGCCCAATTTCAACTAGCAACTAAGGATCTGAGCACTCTGAATTAAACTGCCTTTGGACAGACAGTCTCAAAAATAAAGACTCAAGAAGAGTAAAAAAGGAAGAAGGAACTGGAGCCTGTGGATCTCCTAATCACACTGCTGATTAAGCCAACAGGCAGGCTGGTGCCATGACCTGCTTTCCTTCATACCTTGGAATGCCCACACAGGTGATGAAGCAGCCTCGTATCCAGCTGGAAGGTTTCCAGTAAGCTCAGAACATCCTCCTACAACCAACAAAATCATAAATGCCATATTAAATGCTCTCATTTCATTTTAGATGCAACCAAGGGCTCCAAAGAGGATAAGCTCCACAGGTTCCAGCTGTGTATTAGCAATCATCTCAATTTGGCCCTTGAAGCTAGGGCTTACTAGCTATCCCCCCCTTTCTCTTTCTAGGTTATGAGGAACCAACCAAATACTGTGGGAGTGTCTTGCAAACTTGCTAAATATGTGTAAGAAATCATCACCTTTGTTACTATCCTTATTTCATTACTATAACCCTGGATCTCACTTGGCCAAAAAAAACCTCTCAAGACTACCTATTACAGGGGCGCCTGGGTGGCTCAGTCGGTTAAGTGTCTGACTTTGGCTCAGGTCATGATCTTGGGGCCCTGGGATCAAGCCCCACATCACGGTCCCTGCTCAGCGGGGAGTCTGCTTCTCCCTCTCCATCTCTCCCTGCCCCTCCTCCTGCTCGTGCTCTCTCTCTCTAATGAATAAGTAAAATCTTTAAAAAATAAAAGTTAAAAAAAAAAGTCTGCATGTTAAAAAAAAAAAAAGACTACCCATTACAACAGCAAAGAGTTTATGACACACATGAATTATTATTATTATTCCTGAGGGTAGACTTAGACAAGCACAAAGGAATAAGCAAATGACACACTGATATCGAGGTCCTAGGAGTGTAGCAACACAATAAAACCAAGCTAAAAGGAGCAACCACCCTCAGATCTGGCGTAGAAGTAGAAAGGTGGGTTTAATCAGAGTGGGTCTAAAGTTCAGCCTACTTTGGAATATTCAGTCCAATATGGGCATCTCTGGTGATAGCTGAAGTGGATCAAAGGAGCCAGAGTAGAACTGTGGCCCAGAACCTGGGCAAGGGGACCGCCCCCACTCCCAGCCTAGGAGCCACCATGGATAGATCTTCTGAGCAATTGTACAGAACCCATCTTTCTTCTGTGCTCTCAGTTCTTACCCGGTGTTTTCTAAAACTGAAGTCTAGGAGCGGCATACACTGCTTCAGAAATGCTTCCACAAAGAGACGTCCATACTGAAGAAGAGAAGAGACACACTGGTGATGACCCCTACTGAGGTCTTGCACACAAAGAGCCCCTGCCTGAGGTAGCATAGCATCACCCAGCCCAGGGGTTTTATTTTCTTATTTTCGTATATAAAAAGATAAACTGGGAAGAGTCCAAAAGTTAATTTGGAAAATGTAAGCTTAATGCAAAAACTAAATGGGCCTCTAACTAAGCCTCAGAGTTAGGCAGACTTAACTATCCTAGACACAGCCAATGGGCAGAGGCCATAGAAAACAGGTGGACCAGCTGTCTGAGAACCACTTACTCACAAAAGGAAAAAAACCGTGTTGAGCTGAGGAAGTACATAACTAACTGCCAAATCTACCAATCAGATAAATCACTCCCCCTTCTTACCCATTTTCTGCACTGGCACCAGGGTGGAGTAAAGAGGAAGAGAGGAGCCAGGGGATAACAAGAATGGGGCGCCATCCAATTGGAAGGAACCATAAGGAGTAGGAAAGACACATTCTCCTCATAACGTTTCCTAGCTCCTAACCCATCATCAAATCTAGGGCTAATCTGGGCTCTCCCCCAGGGAGACAAGTTTGGGTTATCAGGATACCAGCTTCCACATTCATGAGGCCAGCCATGGGCTTTAAAAAGAGGAATCGGGGATGTGTGGGTGGCATAGTTGGTTAAGCGTCCAACTCTTGATTTCAGGTCAGGTTATGATCTCAAGGTCATGAAATGGAGCCCTGCATCAGGCTCTGTGCTCAGAGTGGAGTCCGCTTAAAACTCTCCCTTTCCCTCTGCCCTTCTGCCCTGTGTGCATGTGTACTCTTTCTCTCTCTCAAATAAATAAATAAATCTTTAAAAAATTAATTAATTAAAATAAAATAAAAAGAGGAATCACCCACCACTCCTTCCTCCCTATTGCCTGGGAAGGAATGGCAAGGAGTGACGAGTGCTCCTGAAGTCAGCTGTCCTGAAGCCACTCCCCATAGTTCTCAGACTCAGGTCAAAAGTTTTCAAACTCATAGAAAAATCAGCTTCTCCAGTCATCCCACTACTGTGGGAAAACATATCCACTGTCTTTTCTAAACTACCACCTGTTAGCACAGATTCCAAAAAATCTGGCTTGTGGGCAAAGTATTAAGCAACTCCTTTCAGCTGAGGCCATTTCTAGAAAGATCCACAGGAAGAATAAATACTAAAGAGTGCCAGGTCAAGGAGCGCCTGGTGGCTCAGTTAAGCATCTGCCTTCGGCTCAGGTCATGATCCCAGGGTC
Source organism: Mirounga leonina (assembly GCF_011800145.1). NCBI lineage: Eukaryota > Metazoa > Chordata > Mammalia > Carnivora > Phocidae > Mirounga > Mirounga leonina. The sequence goes on from NW_023270855.1 coordinate 8,161,067, forward strand.
CTGGGATCGAGCCCCGAATTGGGCTTCCCTGCTCAGCAGGAAGCCTGCTTCTCCCTCTGCCACTCCCCCTGCTTATATTCCCTCTCTCGCTGTGTCTCTCTCTGACAAATAAAATCTTAAAAAAAAAAAAAAAAAAAAGAGGGCCAGGTCAATCTCTCACCTTCAAACATACATGCAGAACAGGACGACTATCAAACACCTGGAGATACAAAAGACAAGAAACCAAAGCTGAGGTCTGCTTGTTTGAGCACCGCCAGCCTCTTCCCCATTGTGCAAAGCACAGCTCTGGGTGTCATAGAGAATTCTAAAATGAAGAAGGCATGTCAACAATTAAATTAATTATGAAACAGAATAAAGTAATCACCATCACTGAAGTTCAAAAAAGGAACATGGAAGCAAAGAGTAAGAATTCTAACTCAGGATATTAAGAAGATGGCATTATAGAAATCCAAACCTTGATGTGAAGCCTTAAAAAAAAAAATAGATGAGAGGTGGAAGGAGAGAGAATGACATTCTGAGCTGGGAGAATAGCCTAGCAAAATCATGGAGTGGGTAAGAGTACAGAGTGTATGGGACAAAGAAAGCATTCAGGGTTGGAAGAATGAGACAGTGGGAATGTGCTCGGGTCACAGAGGACCCAAGACAAGGTGAGAGCCATTAAATAGTATTGCGGCACAGATAGGGAAGGAGAAAGAAAGAGAAGGAAAAAGACACTGCCTCGGGAGAGAAGAAAGGATTATCCAGGATGAGTAGAGGGACAAGGGAAAAAGAAAGGTGAGAACAGGTCCCCAAGAAAGGGAGGGGAAACGAGCAGGGAGAGTCCATTTTGGAAGCCAGGACCCTTCTCGGTTTCTGTAGTTAGCTGGTGAGGTGGGTCAAGGAGCCTGCACACTCACCTTTATCAGGCTGATGAGGATACTGAAGTCTCGAACAGCCATATTCCAGTAGAGGAGCTTCTCTTCATGAATCTGGGGGCAACCAAATATATAGGTACTTCTGAACCAGCCAAGTACTTCTCTTACTGTATTTCCACTAATATATGGGTCTTGGGTTACATAGCTATTCAAAGATTAATTTAAGGCAATTATTCTCTCAGATGTTACCAGTGCACCCACCAGATGATTCTGAGGCCTGCATAGGGTGCCTTATAGAGAGTTTCTAAAGAGGACTCCTCTTCAGGAACTTCCAAGTAGGAAAAAGCCTCTGCAACATACCTGCTGGTGACCAGATCCCTGCAGCTTCTCTGATTCCTACGCTCTCAGCGGTCTAGCTCAGTTCTGGTTAACAGGCAGCAGCACAGCATCTTAAACAGGCCTGCTCACCTCATGCCAGCGCACGAGCAGCAAACTGCCGGGCATGGGAGGCTGCGACCAGACATTTTTTCCAGAGCTAGGGCTTGCTTATGGAGCAGTCTGAGCCTGCCTCTGGGCAGTAGCCAGGGAGTATAGAGCCCAATCCTCCCTCAAACTGGAAGGAAAGGAAATTAAACCAGGAACTCTTTGACAAAGAATCCTGGATCTCTCTAACTCAAAGGAAGTAGTTTAGAAGAAACCCTGGACCCAAGAAATAGAAGATGCAGCAGCTTCCTAGTAACCAGGTCTACCTCTTGTGGTGGGAATATCTGACCCACCTGTTGTGAGTCTGCTGCTGTGCCAGCCTGAAGACCCTTTACTGTCTTCTCTAGTTCAGCCATCATCACACGGAAGAAAATGACAAAGGTGTGCCTAAAGAGGGGAAAACATGCATGCTCACACAACAACGACGGGTTAGAAAGAACTTCCAAGGAAGAAGTCAAGGAATCAAAAGTCATTTCCTTCCCCCACCTCTCAGAACTTCCTTTCACTAGGGTCCACTGTTAAAGGATAGGGGAGTGGAAAGGATTCACAAAGGAGCCCAAGAAGATGGCCTGTCAAATAAAGGAATTAACTTTATGAAGGGAGACCGTGTAGTGGCATGGAAGGAGCTGTGAGGTAGTAGTAAAAAGATCCAAGTTCAAGTTCCTAATTCCATACTGCCTGTGTAAGTCTGAGTAAGTTCCCTCTCTAATGCTCATTTTCCTCATCAGTACAACAGGGATAATAATACCTACCTCACAGAATCATTGAAAGGATCGAATGACATAAAGAATGTGAAAGTGCTTTATAAACTTTGTATGAGATAAAAAACCCATTGAGATGTACATGATTAGACACAACACTTTATCCTAAAGGTGGTTAAAATATTAGTCTCACTTTTAAAGGATGAAAGTACTAACATGAGATGTTTGATGACTAAATATTGTCTTTGAAGACTACTGAAAATTCATTCCTCACTAAGGTCCTTTCACATGGGTTGGCTGAGAGCACCTTGAAAAAAAGGCACAGTAGACATTCTATGTGTTGAATGAATGACTGTACCTACCATGTGTATCAGAATTAAATGAAGGGTGAGCCTACTGGGAAGGGGGCTGAGGCCGGGTCATCTTTACCAGGCCAGGAAGGCAGGGTTTGGCCCTGGCAACCGCACTGCGATGTGGTTCGAGATCCTGCCCGGGATCGGCATCATGGCCGTGTGCTTGGTCATCCCTTGCGTAGCCACGGCGCACATCCACAGGTTCAGTAATGGAGGCAAGGAAAAAAGGGATGCCTATTATCCATATCAGTGGAGTTTGATGCAAAGAGATAGGCGGGTCTCTGGAGTTAATCGTTACTATGTGTCAAAGGGTTTGGAGAATATCGATTAAGGAAGCATTTTCCTGACTGATGAAAAATAACTCCGTCATACTCATCTACCCCTTCTAGACGGTAAGGCAGTGTATTAATGTAGTGCATAATAAAAACAAAACAAAACAAAAATTAAATGAAGGGTAAGGTAGTTATTTGGAAACCACATACATTGGACAGTGTGATTCTAATTAGGGAAAAAAACTGGAGGAGAGAACTCCCTTACCTGGTCAGGGTAGGGAACGTGGAAGAAGATGCATCTTTAGGAGAATTGATCAGTTCTGGGACACCAACCCCAGCAATCTCCTCTATGGCCTTCAGAACACTGTTTGTATGCTCCAGGTAAATGCTGCATTGAGAGCCACAGGAATATAAACACACGTTACCAGAATTCCTAAATCAAGATTTCTTTCCTGACATATTACCAGGTACTTAGCTTTATTTATTTATTAAATTTAAATATTTTATTTATTTAGAGAGAGCGTGTGTGGGTGCACCCATGCAAGCAGGGGGAGGGGCAGAAGGAGAGGGAGAAGAGAATTCCAAGCAGACACTGCACTGAGCGTAGAGCCTGATACAGGGCTCAATCTCATGAACCTGAGATCATGACCTGAGCAGAAAGTAAGAGTTGGTTGCTTAACCAACTGAGCACCCAGTCATCCCACCAGGTACTTAGCTTTAAAACAACTACTAGTGTTTATAAATTTTTTTAAAAAGATTTTATATATTTATTTGACAGAGAGAGACACAGCGAGAGAGGGAACACAAGCAGGGGGAGTGGGAGAGGGAGAAGCAGGCTTCCCGCTGAGCAGGGAGCCCAATGCGGGGCTCGATCCCACGACCCTGGGATCATGACCTGAGCCGAAGGTAGGCACTTAACGATTGAGCCACCCAGGCGCCCCTATTAATTTTTTTTAAAAGATTTTATTTATTTGAGAGAGCACGAGCAGGGGAAGGAGCAGAGGGAGAGGAGGAGACTTCCAGCTGAGCAGGGAGCCCTACGAAGGGCTCGATCCCAGGACCCCGGGATCATGACCTGAGCCTAAGGCAGACGCTTAGCCTACTGAGTCACCCAGGTACTCCTACGAGCATTTATTTTTAATCAAATGAAGATTGCAGGTAATTATCAGGAGATAAAGGAAATGATGTTTCAATTGGAAATACAGTTAGACACTTTGGAAGTGATGGATGAGTCTTGGATATAGTAGGCAACAAATTATTACCTAACTCTGGTTAACAAAGCAAAATACAACAGCAGACGCCTCCATTTCCTCCAGCTAGTCAGGAACTAGCTGACAGTATAAAAAAGAACCAGTGGGGCACCTGGGTTCCTAGGCACCTGGCAAGAGATCCCAACAATGGCAAAATGGACTATTTGGCTCATGGAAAGAAACCAAGCCTCTCACCTGAGCAAAGTTTGGAGCTGTTCAGTAGGGATGCTACTCTTCTCTTTCTCCCCACTTGGCCACACCCGACAGAGGAACTGTTTGGCCAACGAAGCTGATGGAGAAGCAAGACAAACACCCTCATGCATGGAAAAAAAAAAATTTTTTTTTAAAGATTTTATTTATTTAACAGAGAGAGAGATAGCGAGAGCAGGAACACAAGCAGGGGGAGTGGGAGAGGGAGAAGCAGACTTCCCGCTGAGCAGGGAGCCTGATGTGGGGCTCTATCCCAGGACCCTGTGATCATGACCTGAGCCAAAGGCAGCCGCTTAACCGACTGAGCCACCCAGGCACCCCTCAAGCATGGAAAATTGACTATACTCTTGTTTTTCAGGTTTTTGGGGGATGATTAATGATCAAAAGGATTGTTGTGTTTTTTTTTTTAATATTTACTCTGAAGTTCCTAGTCTGACAATTTGGAAAAAGCTACCATGGGTTCCTGCTCTACTGGTCCTTTGACCAGAAATAAACCCGTTTGTCTAGGACCCAATGCATCCCACCATCTCACCCTGCCCTGACACATACACAAACATGAACTCAAAAGACACACTGCTGGGCAATAGGACAACCAATCTTGTTCCTCCTGAGCAGATCAATAAGCCATGCCCACCTTAAAGATTCCCACAAAACCCTCCCCTTTTAATCAACAATAAATAATAAAAGGCTTGTTTTGCATTTTCTTCTTGCTTCCTGTGTGTGCTGCCAATTAGAATATATAATTAGTTGCATTCAAAGAGCTATGACAAAAAATAGTTAAAGAAAAAGATCAGGAGGGGCGCCTGGGTGGCTCAGTCGGTTAAGCGTCTGCCTTCGGCTCAGGTCATGATCCTGGAGTCCTAGGATCAAGCCCTGCATTGGGCTCACTGCTCAGCAAGAAGCCTGCTTCTCCCTCTCCTCCCAGTTCATGCTTTCTCTCCCTATTTCTGTGTCTCTCTCAAATAAATAAATAAAATCTTAAAAAAAAAAAAAAAAAAGGATCAGGAATGGGGCCCAGCCTTTCTTTACACTTAATCAAATCTTGATTTCTCCTTTCTCCCATTTTATTAACCTAGCAGTTTGTATCTCTTTTTGTCAAATGTCTCAGATAATTTACAAGAAAAAAAAAAAAAGGGGCACGAATAAACAGAAGCCGAACAGAAAATCAGCTAGCCAACTGAACTAACCAAACTCAGACTAAACAGTATCAGCAGAAATCAGTCATATCTCCTTCTGGGAAAATGTCCTTCTTGATATGGCAAGAGGGCACATCCACTCTTATGGGGGGTTTCACATGTAAAATATACAAGGTCCTAGGATGCCCTAAGTTTGTAAGTTTGAGTTAGTTATTAATCCTATTCATGAAGAAAAAAAAGAGGATCTGGGCCCATCACCAATTTTTTCTTTGTTCTGAGTAGGAGCTGTAGATTTCTCCAAAATGACCATCAAAAGTCTGATGAGATAAAGAGCACACTGGAAACTGGGAACGCTGTGAGAGAAATTCTGCAAGTAATTGAAGCTCTGGCTGTAAGGGAGACAAGAAAGAATAAAAAAGATATGACAAGTGTTACAGATATGTCTAAATTCATGAATTGTCCAAGTTGACTTGCGTATTTATTGATCTAATCAGAATCCTTCTCATTTTCAGGTGCTTTTGTGGCCACCTTCTATCAAGACCCTGATAGAGAACCTTTAGCCTTCATGAAGAAAGCCAGGGCGGAACAGAGCCCAGGGCCTGGAATGCTGGCTTGGAAGGGGTCATGTACACCAAGATACCCAAAGAGGAGTTTACGCCATGCTTACCTGAGCAACCCTGAACAAATTATTTGCTCTTAAAGCCTAAGGCAACACAATGAGAATAAAGTTTCAATTCTAGGTTTACAGGGAAAGTGAAAGGAAACTATAAGACAGAGAAAGCAGAGCTTTTAATAAGTGTACCATATATATATATGGTCAGCTTTCAATGCACTGAAATAATGGGAGATGGGGAGTCAAAATTAATCCAAAACTGTAGTTGAAATAAAACTAGAGTGTACTCTCCTGATTGATTGTGGGAAGGAGGTCAAACAAATTTAAAAGCACTATATTTAAAATGAAGTAAGGTCTTGCCCTATAGGCAGGGATGATAAGCATTAATTGCAGATCCAGAGACAATGTAGAGGAGGTGAAAGACAAAATTACTCTGGTTGAAGCTGGGATAGGAAGCTGGGAACCATGCCTCTTAGATCTCCTTTTCACCTCCCTCTTCCACTGCCTTGCCCTCAGCCTAGGCTCCTCTTCTTTCAAGACTGGGAGGAAATCAGTGGTAACTACTGCTACCTAATTACCTGACCCTACGGAGAGACTGAGTAGATTTCTGGAAAATCAAGAGTTGACTACAGGTCACTAGTGTTTTCGACATCATTACCCAAAAAGGCCAACTTTACAGGATGCAGGATACCAAAGATTTAGTAGGATTTTTTTCAACAGTTTCTAATGTTCCAGGATTTATCTGAATACATAGATGAAAAAGCTCATATGACTGAGGAAAAGTAGCTGAAAACATCAGTTTCCCTCACAACTACTGAGAGGACACCCAAGTGATTTCCAAGAAACCTTGCTAATTCTGTTTTAGTTTTTGGGACAACACTCTGGGATATGTAGTCTGACCTACCTGAGCAATTCCTCCAAGGACTGGTCGGGCTCTCCTTGTTTCAGTCGGTTGGTAAGGACCTCAAGGGCTGAATACAGTAAATTATGATTTTCAGGCTGTAAAAATCCACTCCTAAGGGAAATTCAAGGTAAGATGGTTGAGCTCAGTTTTAGGAAGATTGCTTAAACAGCATTTGAGGATCCTGGCCTCCAGGCTATAACATCAGTAAGTCAATGGAGGAAAAGCAGAACTAGAGCACTGGAAGTACCCAGGTACCCAATTCAGTCAGCTCTGAGTCTCACACTACAAGGTGAAGGGCACCTAAAACAGTCTTACCTTAAGGACCTAACAGTCCTCTTAGGTTTATTTTCAGGGAAAAAAGCTCTTCTTCATTTGCTACATTTTAGAGAAGTCTCAGCCTTCCTCCCCAGAAAAACCAGAAATAACTTCGTCAATTGTTAAATCAGTATCGATTCCATAAAAGGTAAGTCTTGACAATTCTCTCTCTTTTTTTTTTTAATTTTTTATTTATTTGAGAGAGAGAATGAGAGAGAGAGAGAGCATGAGAGGGGGAGGGTCAGAGGGAGAAGCAGACTCCTCGCTGAGCAAGGAGCCCGATGCGGGACTCGATCCTGAGACTCCAGGATCATGACCTGAGCCAAAGGCAGTCGCTTAACCAACTGAGCCACCCAGGCGCCCCGACAATTCTCTCTTCAGATTATCTTTCCTATTGTTCCCTCCTTCCCAAGCTCAGGCCGTCACTCCAAGCCAGGTCCTTATCATCATCACATATGCAGATCACTGAGACACCTTTTGACTGGTCTTTCTGTAACCCTTTCCAATCTGTCCTGCACACTGCTGCCAAAAGGATTTTCCTAATTGATTTCATTAAACCTTGCCTCTGATCATCAAATGCCAGAATTGCTTTTCTGTACAACATTCAAACTCTTCTGACCTTCAAGGCCCAGCACGATCTGAGCCCCTAGATTTTCTTTCTTTTTTTTTTTTTTTAAAGATTTTATTTATTTATTTGAGACAGAGAGAATGAGATACAGAGAGCATGAGAGGGAGGAGGGTCAGAGGGAGAAGCAGACTCCCTGCCGAGCAGGGAGCCCGATGCGGGACTCGATCCCAGGACTCCGGGATCATGACCTGAGCCGAAGGCAGTCGCTTAACCAACTGAGCCACCCAGGCACCCTAGATTTTCTACTCTTATAGAAGCATCTCTACATCACCAGTGGTAGTCCTTCTGCCTTTCAATAAATGAATTCTGAGGGCCTATAATAGGTCAGGTTTTGTGGGGGGAACAGCTTTGAGATACAAAGTGACATACAATGAACTGCATGTATTTGAAACATTGATCAGTTTGATCAGGTGACATATATAAACCCATGAAACCATCACTGCTATGAAAATAATGAACATATCCATTACCCCCAGGAGCTTCCTTATATTCCTTTGAAATCCATCTTTCACTCCATCCTCCTACCCAATGATAGGCAACCACTGATCTGTTTTCATCACTAAGAGATTATACGCTTTTTCCTAGGGTTCTATATAAATGGAATCAAATGCTACGTACTCTTATGGTCTTGGTTTCTATCCAGTATAATTTTTTTCTTCATCCATGTTGTTGTGTGTAGTATTCCACCATATGAAAATTTGTTTATCCATTTACCAGTTGATGGACATTTGTTTCTAGTTTGGGGCTATTACAAACAAAGCTGCTATCAACATTCGTGCACAAGATTTTGTATAGACATATGCTTTCATTTCTCTTGAGTAAATACCTAGGAGTAGAATGGCTGTGTTGTATGCCAGGTGTATGTCTAACTTTTTAAGGAACTGCTAAACTGTTTCAAAAGTGGATGCACAATTTTACATTTCCATCAGCAGCATGTGAGAGTTCCAGGTGTTCCATGTTCTCACCAATATGGTAAGGTAAGTCTTCATCATTTAGCCATGCTGTAATTTTAACTTGGAATTCCTTAATAACTAATATTATTGAACATCTTTGCATGTATTTATTTGCCATCTGTATATCTCTTTGATGAGGCATCTGATCAAATCTTTTGTCAGGCACTGTTTTTAAGGACTGGGGATACAATGATTGGTTTCAGCTCCCATGAAGCTCATGGTCTAGAAAGGAAGATAGATGAACAAGTAACTGCAATAAAATGTGGTAAGTCTCATCATAAGAGGATACTAGAGTATTAGGAGAAAACTGGGAGTTAGGCAGAAAGGAGGAGGCTTACCTGCCCTAGGGGTCAGAGAAGATGCCCCTGAGGAACTAAAGTTTAAATCCAGATGTCAGAGATGAGTTAGAAAAGACTGGTGAAGTCAGAATGGCTAAAATTAACAAGTCAGGAAACGACAGATGTTGGCGGGGATGCGGAGAAAGGGGAGCCCTCCTACACTGTTGGTGGGAATGCAAGCTGGTGCAACCACTCTGGAAAACAGTATGGTGGTTCCTCAAAAAGTTCAAAATAGAGCTACCATACGATCCAGCAATTGCACTACTGGGCATTTACCCCAAAGATACAAATGTAGTGATCCGAAGGGGTACGTGCACCCCGATGTTTATAGCAGCAATGTCCACAATAGCCAAACTGTGGAAAGAGCCAAGATGTCTATCGACAGATGAATGGATAAAGAAGATGTGGTATATATATACAATGGAATATTATGCAGCCATCAAAAGGAATGAGATCTTGCCATTTGCAATGATGTGGTTGGAACTGGAGGGTGTTATGCTGAGCGAAATAAGTCAATCAGAGAAAGACATGTATCATATGACCTCACTGATATGAAGAATTCTTAATCTCAGGAAACAAACTGAGGGTTGCTGGAGTGGGGGGTGGGGTGGCTGGGTGATAGACACTGGGGAGGTGAGCGCTATGGTGAGCGCTGTGAATTGTGCAAGACTGTTGAATCAGAGATCTGTACCTCTGAAACAAATAATGCAATATATGTTAAGAAAAAAAAAAAGAAGAAGATAGCAGGAGGGGAAGAATGAGGGGGGGGAAATCGGAGGGGGAGACGAACCATGAGAGACGATGGACTCTGAAAAACAAACTGAGGGTTCTAGAGGGGAGGGGGGTGGGAGGATGGGTTAGCCTGGTGGTGGGTATTGAGGAGGGCACATTCTGCATGGAGCACTGGGTGTTATGCACAAACAATGAATCATGGAACATCAAAAACTAATGATGTAATGTATGGTGATTAACATAACAATAAAAAATTAAAAAAGAAAAGACTGGTGATCAAGGAGGGTGGGGATCCAGGTAGAAGAATGACTATGTGTGAAGTCTTCCAGGTGAAAGCAGTAAAGGGTACTGAAAGCAATTCAGCATATAGCTGGAGGGCATAATGTAAGATGAGTGGAAGAGCAGGAGCCAGATAATAAAAGGCCTTAGAAGCTAGGGAAAAGACGGAACTCAAGAAAAATCTAAGGACAACCAGAACCAAAGTTGGGACAGGATAAGATTGGGTTTGCAATGGGAAGACCACTGACCACTATGTGAAGAAGGGACTGAGGGAGGTAACTGGAGGCAGAGACCAACTGTGAAACTAATCTCATCCAGGTGAGATGATGGGAGTCTCAAAGCAGTGCAGCAGGAGAGCAACAGATGGCTACTTAGATGTTATTTAAAAGATAAAATTAACAGGATTTGGGGATCTGATGTGGGAGAGAGAAAAGGTAGTGGGTAGAGAAAGGGACAAAGAACAACTGCTGGTTTCTGGCTCAGACACTGGTGGTACCATTTACGTAGCCCGGCAAAGCTGAAGGAGCTGTGGTGAGGGTGATACATTCCATTTTGGATGGGATGTGTCTGAGGTGTCAATGACACATCTAAGGAAGTGTTGAGTAGGCAGTTGGATATAAATGCCTGTAACTCAGAACATAAATTTCAGCACAAATTTAAGCTTGGGTGAGACTGCCCAGAAAACCTGCATAAGAGAGGAGCCAGAGCCCAGCCTTGAAGAACAAAAGCATTTAAAGGACACATCTCCCTCATTTCTACTTTCACCCATGCCACGCCTTCCCGACCCTTCCTCTACCTCCCAAATGCCATCTATCCTTCAGGGCCCTATGAAATCCCATTGCTTCCACAAAGTATCTCAAAATACCCCAGCTCAAAATGTATTCAGCTCTTTAACATATAATCTGAAATTTATCTACAAGTTGTTCAGTTAACAACATTTTTAAAAGATTTTATTTTTAAGTAATCTCTACACTTAGTGTGGGGCTCCAACTCACAACCCTGAGATCAAGAGCCAGTCAGGTGCCCCAGTAACAATTTCTTAAGTAAAAGTCTCTCCAGTGTTATTATGGACAGGCTGCCACGGAAACACGGTTAAGAATCAGATGGCCCAATCTGTTACAGGTTAGCCAATATCAAGTCACCTAATTTTCAAACAAGTTAAAATCATTGCCATGTAAGACACAGAGGGTACAACATCAAACAAAATGATGCAGACAAGAACACTTCAAAAAGAACAAGTACGATATTTACATAAGACTTTCGGAGTCTTTTCCTTCTTCTTTACCTCAGTGCCTTGGTGACTGCCAAATAAAAGCAAGTGCATACTTGATTATTTCTACCTACCACATCTGCCACTTACTCACCAAGCAAAAAGCCCATGAAAAATCTGCAGTAGCCTCTGATAGCATGAAGACATTATGTGGTACTCCTGAACTTTCATTCTTGGGCCATCAACTATACCATGGTTCTCAGCAGCTAAGCACTAAAAAGGAAAAATGCTTTTAGGACAGTTGTTTCAGCAATTGCCCTCACTTTTCCTTCAATATTTCTCAGCCAAAAATGAAATCTCTTATTCACTTAGTAATTTCTAATTTTTTTTTTTTTTAAAGATTTATTTACCCATTTGAGAAAGAGAGAGCACACGTACGCATGAGAGTTGGGGGAGGGCAGAGGGACAGATTCTTCAAGCAGATTCCCTACCGAACGCAGAACCCTATGCAGGCCAATCCCAGGACCCATGAGATCATGACCTGAGCCGAAACCAAGAGTCAGACACTCAACGAACTAAGCCACCTAGGCATCCCAGTAATTTCTAAATTTCTATATAAGATAGGCTGCTGACCTGAAAATAGTTGTGAATGTTCTCCAGATGGTTACACATTGGAGCTAGCAGCTGAACAATACTATGAGCAATTTCTTGGGCAGATCGCTGATGGAGATGTGAGAATCCAATATTCCGGTTTCCTTTACTCTATAATAAACTCAGAGTTACTGGGGGAAGAAACCGCTGTATAGCTTCTCTGAAACAGAATTTGTTAAGGAGTTTAGTCAGACCTGGGTCACAAGGCAGGAGTTGACAGAAGAAATTGGTTGCTTGCCTAAAACTCTATTCTGACAGAGGGATCTTGCCCCGTCTTCAAATTACCAAGAGACTGGCTTTTATAGAGTACAAAATGTTTGATTGAGAAGTACAGAGCCATAATTACTAATGAGATAAAGCGCACACAAAAATAGAAATCATTTAGGCTGATAAAAACATCGAGCAAATAGTGAGTACAAAAAAAAAATCAAACAACTGGATATATTAATGTTTAAATGTTTACACCTAAAACTTTCTCGTTCTGTTGTTAGCATCATTCCACTGCTTCACCAGATGCTACATGCACATTTGTACATTATATACACATATGAGGTTCTGGCCTTCTCTAGATAGCCAACTACTACTACACTGAGGCTTGGGCACGGGTTCAGTTTGGCTTTTAAAAGCAAAATCCAAATTAAGAACAGGATTCAGGAATGCTCAGGGCATTTAGAAATACATAGCCTGTTTGGGGTGGCTTTTTTTATTTCTCTGTTTCAGAGTTCCTTTCTAAAGCAAGGTGAATGGGCTCTAGAAATGAGGCTGCCACCATGCTACCCAGTGACCCAAGCATAATGCCAGAGAAAGTGATAACTTATTCATTAAGACCTCCTGGTTTCCAAATTCATTAAGGCCAGGGCTTGTGCTTCTGCCTATACTAACCTTGAGGAAGGGGATTCTCCTGGCAACAGAGGGTGTCAGCATATTCTCCAGTTTCTGGGAGAGATCTTCCAGCAAGAAAAGCAGCTCAGGAGGCTGAAGTTGCACAATTTCCGTAGCCTGTCACAAGGAGGAAAGAAAGGATAATTCCAAGCATATCCTCGCTATCTTTTTGAAGGAGCACATTTCAGGTTTACTCTTCCCAGTGGGTGAAGAATCTGACCATTCCCAAAAAAGGGGGAAATTTCCCCACCTCATATAAATGGCTGTTGTGCTCTGTCAACGAATCAAAAAGTCAAGCACTCCCAAAGTAAAACCAATTTCAAATTATTAAAATAGGAATCCAAGTGAGTATAGTTTTAGAAAACATACTCTTCTTTCTTTTTTTTTAAAGATTTTATTTATTTGTCAGAGAGAGAGAGAAAGAGCACAAGCAGGGGGAGGGGCAGAGGGAGAAGCAGGCTTCCCGCTGAGCAAGGACCCTGGGATCATGACCCGAGCCGAAGGCAGATGCTTAACGCTTAAGCGACTGAGCCAGCCAGGCATCCCAAGACATACTTTTTCTCTAGAAGTAAATGTCTCTGTGTATCCTTCCAGCTGTGGACTTGAGGTGCACTTCCTAAGTACCCTAGGATAAAAAAGGACTAATTCAAGGGAATTTTGCTTTTCTCTGTTCATTAAATAATCCTTTCATATATTCTTTCCCTTAATGTTTTGCTACTATTAACTCCATGCTGGGTCCCTAAAAAGGTATAACACTACCAGAAGCAGAATGAGCCAAATGCAATCTCATTTCAAACTGTTTACACAATAAACATTTATGGAGAATCTCCAAGCGGATGTAGAAAGATTGGGGTAGGGTGGGAGGGTAGATACTATCTTTACTGTGAAGGAGCTTACATTCTTATAAAAAAATTTATAGTAAATTCCATGATATTTCTTTTTAATTTTTACTTTTTTATTTTATTTATTTTAAAATAAGCTCTAGGCCCAAAGTGGGGCTTGAACTCAGGACCAGGAGATCCAGAGTTGCATGCTCTAATGACTGAGCCATCCAGCGCCCCTCTCTCTCTTTTTTTAACCTGAAGAAACTACTCTGGTGAAATCCCTATCAAAAGTTACCTCTTCTGTGAAAATGTGCTCCACTTCCAATTTCATTATAAATACCATTCTCTCCTCAGAGTTTCACTGGTACTTGGTTCAGACCTTCGATATAGCACATACTGCTAGTTATGTCTGCTTCCTTTATTAGATTATGAGCTATTTGAAGGCTAGCATCATGCTGTATGCACTAGTGCACTGCCAATGTCTAGATTAGTGTAACACATAAAAAAGGCCTGGATAAACATCTGATGGATGCTAAACAAACATCATGAAACAGCGAAAACAGCATTAACCTCTATAAACCAGAACAGCGCTGCTCTACAAGAGTAATCTAAATAGTTATTAGTAGTAAACTAAAATAAGGATCATATCATTGGCATGATCTTTCATAATGTCTAATATATTGTAAAAAAATTATATTTATTTAAACATCGAGATGATGATGGGGGCACCTGGGTGGCTCAGTCAGTAGACCGTGTGACTTTTTTTTTTTTTTAAGATTTTATTTATTTATTCGAAAGAGAGAGACAGAGCATGACTGGGAGAGGGAAAAGTAGACGCTCCGCTGAGCGGGGAGCCCCGACATGGGGCTCAATCCCAGGACCCCGGGATCATGACCTGAGCTGAAGTCACATGCTTAACCGACTGAGCAACCCAGGCATCCCAAGCATGTGACTCTTGATCTTAAGGTCATGAGTTCAAGCCCCATGTTGGGCCTAGAGCTTACTTTAATAATAAATAAATGAATAAATAAATAGGTTGCTTACCTTAAAAAAAAAAAGATGATGAGGATGATTATTTATCATTACTTTCACTATATATAAAAGCTCTGGAAGCCAGAGTCCACCTTCTCTTAATGCCATGGTGTTCTTTTTACAATAAGAATAGAGCTGAGAAATTTTTTTTTCAAAGACTTATTTATTTGAGAACAAGAGCGAGAGAGAGAGAGAGAGACAGAGCGTGCAAGCACGAGTAGGAGGGGCGGAGAGAGGGAGAGCGAATCCCAAGCAGACTCTGTGCTGAGCCAGACTTGGGGCTGACTTCATGACTCTGAGATTGCAACCCAAGCTAAAACCAAGAGTCAGATGCTTAACCAACTGTGCCACCCAGGCACCCTGGGCTGAGAAATTTTCTGAAACAAGATTCAATTCTAGGATCTCAGCTCTGTGACTTACTTCAGTGTGCATTTCAGTATCTAGGATGAACTTGGTCACAAGCCCACAACGCATAACAGAGAAGACCTCAATGTCCAGTTCTCGGAAAAAAGCGTGGTAATTCTGTAGTGACACTGATGTCTTTTCTTCTTTCCCTTTGAACTCCTGGGGAGAAAGCAGCAGCAACCAACAGAATAATAAGGACAATATTAACCTGATTTTTCAGAAAGACCTCAAAGTACAATTATGCATTCATTTTATGCAGAAGTTACTTTTTTTTAGCAAATCACCGCCTTCCTTTCACCTAAGTCCCTAAATATTCCTGAGACAAAAGCACCTAATTTAAAATTGA
This sequence comes from Mirounga leonina, assembly GCF_011800145.1. NCBI lineage: Eukaryota > Metazoa > Chordata > Mammalia > Carnivora > Phocidae > Mirounga > Mirounga leonina. Next base: position 8,176,438 of record NW_023270855.1, read on the forward strand.
GATATGGGTCACATATCAAGGCCCTTGGTTGGTTTCCACTTAAGTATGAACTACTAGACAAACCAAGGTGTTATGGCATGGTAGAGAAAACAATGAGCTGTGGCACAAAACAGGTCTGGCTTCAAACCCTTGCTCAAGCCTTATTAACTGTGTGACCTTGGGCAAGTCACTTACCCTTTCTGGGTCTTAGTTTCCTTACCTATTAAATGTAAGTATTACTACCAATCTTGGGTTTTTAGGCGATTACAGGAGCTATACATAATACACAATAAGTAGTAGCCAAAAAAACAGAAATAATTGGGATTCATGTGATTTAGGCAATTTCACAAACATATAACCTATTCTGTGATTGGTAGACTTACAGGAAAAAGGAACTACTGTTTACTGATTATCAGAAACTGTCCAAAGCATTTCATGCTATCTCACTTCATTGAGAAGTTGATAATCTGGGATCAGAGGGGGAAAGAGGCTAAAAGCAGTACATTTAAAACTAGGTCCCAAAACAAAATTTGTTAATGCTACAAGAAAGAATTCAAAGTACTGCTGGGATATAAAAAAGGGAGTGACACATTCAAGAAAATGACTAGAAAAAACAGTGTGTGCTAGTGATAAGGACTTGGAGTCTAACCCTAACTCTGCTACTGTGAAAATCGCCCCAAAGCGGAGGAGAATTCGTTTGCCTCTCTCTTCTCTAATTTTTCTCTCTGTAAAATGCAGAGTATGATGCTGATCCCCTGTTAATCTTACTGGGCTGTCACACAACCTTCATGGAAACCCATCATTCCAGTACCTTTTCCAGCTTGCTTCTATTAGATGGTGTAGGGTCACATTCTGAACTATCCTCCTTTGAAAGTGTGTCAGGCGAGGATGTTTTGCTGCCATCTGCTTTCTGTTTCCTTCCTCCTTTTGTTTCAAAAGCAGAAAAGTGACTCAAGTAATCAATAATCATGTTTGTTAAATATCACTGCCTTCAGAAAACAACCTGCTGAAGACTACCGAGGGGTAGAGGAGGTAATTTTATAACCCTACATTATAATTCATTTTATAACCTTGCCAAAGAAAGAGTTCAATGACATCATCTCTCCAGTTACTGATGCCTTGGTGCATATGACCTCTTTTTTTTTTTTTTTAATTTTTATTTATTTTTTGACAGAGAGAGAGAGACAGCGAGAGAGGGAACACAAGCAGGGGGAGTGGGAGAGGGAGAAGCAGGCTTCCCTGCTGAGCAAGGAGCCCGATGCGGAGCTTGATCCCAGGACCCTGGGATAATGACCTGAGCCAAAGGCAGACGCTAAACGGCTGAGCCACCCAGGCACCCCAGTCTTTTTTTTTTTTAAGGATTTTTTAATTTATTTATTTGACAGAGAGAGAATGAGAGAGAGAGCACATGAGAGGGGGAGGGTCAGAGGGAGAAGCAGACTCTCTGCCGAGCAGGGAGCCTGATGCGGGACTCGATTCTGGGACTCCAGGATCATGACCTGAGCCGAAGGCAGTCGCTTAACCAACTGAGCCACCCAGGCGCCCTGCATATGACCTCTTATATTATTTCAGTGTTGCTCCTATGGAGACACAGAAGAAGAGAACATACCTATCTTTCCTTGTTTTCTGATTTTTGCTGAAATAGCAGCAGTAGTAGGAGGTGTTACATCTAAAGTTTCCAAGTCAAAGTTTGCAAGGGGAGGAACATAGTCTGGGGTGACTGGAAAAGAGAGGAGACAGAAGCTCAATATATACCAACCACATATCACTGTTAGAATGCATCACCTGATTGGCTAAAAATTAATTTTCAGAACTACCAAGTATGGCTGAATGTCTGTAAGATACATTCAAGTTACCTGACATGAATTGTTTTGGCATAGCAAAATGATCAGAGATGACTTACAGGAATATCATATTAAATGATTATGACCAATTAAGATAAAATCATTCTAAATAATGATATAAAAAAATATCCAAGCAGGTAAGGACTAAAAATAAACTAACCCTTATTTCAAATCTAAAGATACTAGTATTTGGTCACACAGTACTTTGTTTTATACACAATTACTTAGATGAGGGCCTGAGGGAGGCTCTATGTTTTCCCCAGAGAATCTACCTAGCACTTTAAAACAAGTTTATTTAATAGTCAGAAGGTATTAAGAGACCTGTCAGCTTTACTCCTGGTTCATAACTATATTCAGGAAAGCAAAGGACATTGAAAGTTTGACTTCTAAAGAAGAAAAGTTACTTTACAAAAGCCCAACCAATGCTTTCCATTTTTTATTTTCTTAAGCAGCAAGATTTCTTGAAGGTAACAATGGGAGGAAAATGGATGTTGTTTTGTTTTGTTTTGTTTTGTTGAGCAAACATTTTCTTATCCCAGATGAGTAGGGGATGGCTATCAGTGAGCTTGGCTTAAAAGTAAAGTTCTTTATCTCCTCCCTGCCATCCTGGCAAAGGTACCATAGTAAGACACTCCTAACCTGCCAAGTATTTTTCCAGGATCCTCTGAAGCTCCACAACATGCTTTAACCGGGTGAGCACCTTCCCCTTCATCTCAGGGGATGTTTGCTGGCAGAAGGCATTTACAACCTGGAAAAGTACAAATTATATTCTCAGACTTCAAATGGTTCCAATTTCAATGCCATTCAGTCGCAGGATCTGTGAGTTAATCTGTAATGTAAAGGTGTTCTCAGCAAGGTACTATAGAGGAAGAAAAAAAGCCCTGGGCCAATATAGGAGATCTGACTTTTAATCCTAGTTCTACTGATTTCTAGTTAAGTAACAAGTAGAATAGCACAGTGACTAGAGAGCACACACTTTGATGAAACAAGTCCTATTCTGCTACATACTAGCTGTGTGACCCTGGCCAAGTCATTATTAGCCTTTCTGAGTTTCTACTTCTTCAACCATAAAATGAGACAACTATAAAATGAGAATGCAGTTGTTATATGGATTAAATACTGTAAATAAAGAAAGAAGCCCAGCATTTTGCACAATGTATGTGCTTGATTATATTTACTGATTTTGTGCTGTTTCTCCCACTGAATGGTATAAAACAAGGATAATACCTGTCCTGCCTACATCAGAATATAATTGTGAAGATAAGAAGAGATGATTTAAGCGAACATTCTCAGAAATAATATGCATGAGAAAGGAAGTGAGATATAAATGTAAGAAAATGTCATTTTCATCACATATCATTATTGTGCATTTCATTAAGCACAATATATTCCAAAGGAAGGGGAAAACCATCACTCACTTGATCTCACTGAATTGAAACATTAAGTGAATACCTATGCAAGGCTGAACTGTATCTTCACAGTGGAGAAGGTGAGTTTATTCCAGGCAAAAGGAAGAATACAACAAAAAGGCTTGAAGTAGTAAAGCATGAACAACATTTAAGTGAAGTCTAAGTATTTTGATTTGGCTATATCAAAAGGTCATATAATTGGGAAGAAGTGGGACATAACAGCTGGAGAAGCTCACAGCGGTTAGTGCTTAGTGGAGACTTTTTAGAGAGTCCCAGGAGTACGAGGAAATAGTTTCCTTTCAACAAGAACTACAGACAACAGGTGAAATGTCCTAGTAACTCTGCTTACCTCTCGGAACCAGTTAAGAGTAAGAAATATGAGTGAACACATGAATGAATGCTCTTTAACAGACATGGACTCCAGCCTCTCTCCAGGATCCAAATCAGTGAGGAATATAGGACAATCTGAAAGAGAAGAACAAACATTTCTAACTCCCTTTATTTCAAGTCAACAGAACCTGGATGCTACCCCTAGAGCTATCTACCTCTCCTTCTACTTACTTTCCCCTTTAACTTGTATTTGAAGGTCAAGCTTTGATTGTCTCAAAATTACCACCATATCACGTAGTAATCATTACATATAATTAAGAAGTCTTTGCAAAACTAGATGTGAGGACCAGAAAGCAACAAGGAACTATGATGATGACTGACTTGTCAACATGATAGAAATCTGTATGTTATTATTTTGTCTTTGGAATTCCATTACTACTGCTATTCTACTCTGTGAAGTTAGAAAATTCCTTCCCACACACACAATATACTGTTTTTTTCCTTCCCTAACATTATCAAAGAACGGTTACAAAGAAGAAAGGATCTGATAACTTCATCCTATACCTAATAAACCATCAATCTCCTCCAAGTTTCCATTATGTTGTTTCTCCACACAAAGTCTCAGTAACCGGAAATAGGGAGCCAGGCACAACGGAGACACCAATCTGGGAAGGAAAAATCCATTTCTAAACAATACTTTATAGGCACATTAGTCCATGTTTATAGGGAACCCAACCCTACAATTAAAGAGTTTTACCCAAAATAAATGTCTACTTTTAAGAATACATGACAAGGAACTTAATGGATGCTCAGCAAATAAAATGAACTAACCTGGAGGAAGGCAGAGGCTGTGTAGAGTGAATATCCATGAGTTAAGAGAAGCAGAAATAAGATGGAAGGAGGGAAGGAGAGTGGCAGAGGCAGACAAGTATGTTCATGGGAGGGAGAAAGGAACAGAAATGAAAATAGCCTCACAGAATACTTGTTGGATGTCCTTAGGCAATGCAAACCCCAACCACAGGGTCCAAGAAAAAACAAGGAATCTGACCCATTCTAGCTAACCCCTCCAAATACCACCTGTCTTAGGAGAAAACCACTCCCCCCCTTGAAAAGATCTTATTTATTTACTTGAGAGAGAATGAGCTGGGGGAGAGACAGAGGGAGAGGGAGATGCAGGCTCCCCATCAAGCAGGGAGCCAGATGGGGGGCTCGATCCCAGGACCCTGGGATCATGACCTGAGTCAAAGGTAGATGCTTAACTGACTAAGGCACCCAGGTGCCCCAGAAACCTTTTCCATCAAATTCTCAACAAACTGCAAGAAGTGTGGAATACCCCATGAACACTCAAAACAGCAAAAGAAGTTTTAAAAAAGAGAAAAGTACACTGACTTTTGGTCTGATTCCTTTGAAGTCATTCTACCCCCATCTTTTGCAAAGTCCTGAGAGAACAACAGTGGCAGGAGGTTGATGACAATCCCATCGCGACTACTATATTCTTCTAGTCCGTAGAGAGCTTTCACAGGAAATGGATAGTCACTGTGGAGAGAACCCAGAATTTGATGCCCCAAGGGTATACACATCTATGCGGGAAACCACTAGAACAAACCAATCTTCCCTCTTATGAGAAGAAATGAGAAAGAGAAAGAATATGTGGAAGCTTACAGGAATTCTGGAACTGGGGTTTTGGGTGTTGGGAGGAAAGAAGCTGTGGGATTGGGCCAGACTTAGCTGAGGTCAAGAGCATTCTGATGTCTGTACCAACTATTGACATAATTTCTTCACCAGTACAATCAAGTTAGTGGGTATACAGTACTTACCCTTCTGCAAAAACACAGAAATCCACCACAAAGGCATCCTGGAAATCATTGAAGATGGTCTGCCCAACCCATTCCTTCGGGAAGCAAGCAAGCAAACAAACAAACAAACAAAAAGGCTGTATAGGTAAGGGTGTACTTGCTATAGAGCCCTAGACAAACTATTACCCTTTCTAAGCCTTACTTTCCTCATTTCTTTTTTTTTTTTTTTAAGATTTTATTTATTTACTTGGAGAGAGCAACAGAGTGAGAGAGCGAGCACGAGCAGGGGAGGGGCAGAGGGGGGGAGGGGGGAAGCAGACTCCCCACTGAGCAGGATCATGACCTGAGCTGAAGGCAGCCGCTTAACCGACTGAGCCGCCCAGGCGTCCCCCAGTTTCCTCATTTCTAAGAAGAGAATAACAATATTACGTACCCCATTATTATGAAGTAGAAAACACATAATACATGAAAAATGCTTAACACAGTGCCTGGCAGAGAATACATAGTGGCTATCAACATCAACAGTACTATCATCATCCTCATCATTACTATTATTATTGTTATTATTATATGAAGGAGGCCTCAGAGGTGAGGCCTGGAGTAGGGCAAGTCAGAACAGCCTTCCCAGCTAGAATATGGGAGAGCTCACAGGATGATCTATTTTTGCACTGCAACAGACAGAAGGGCTGGAAGAATAGCAGTAAAAAGCAGTTCTCATGCTTTGCTGCTTTAAGAAAAGATATTGGGACTTACCAGGGCTTTTGGAGCCAGCTTTCCCCCTTGGATAAGATTAGCAAATTCATCATAATAAAGTGCAGAAGCCTGGGGAGACTGCTCACTGCAGGAATGAACCAACTGCAGCAAGGAGGTCACCTGGAGCAGCCAAAGAGAAAGAGTGGGCTTTCTCTGGGCTGCCAACGTTTCCTAAACACCGTTCAATCCATTCAGTAGTAAATTTTTCCTTCCAATTTCACTGCCAAAGCTCTTACTACCACTCACCTGAGGTTTACTTGAGCTTCCTGACAAGCCCATCTCTTTCTAATATCTCTTCTCCAATCCATCAGACACACACAACTGGATTAATTTGTTTTTTACAAATACTTTCACAAATACTTTTATTTTATTTTATTTTATTTTGAAAGAGAGAGAGAGAAAGAATCTCAAATAGGCTCCATACCCACACAGAGCCCAATGTGGAGCTCGATCTCATGACCCTGAGATAATGACTTGAGCCAAAATCAAGAATCAGACGCTTAATCAACTGAGCCACCCAGGCTCCCCTGGATTAATTTTTCTAAAGCAAAGCTTTGATTAAGTCATGTCTATGCTAAGAAACCCTTAAAGACTATCGCTAAGTAAAAAATTAAATTGAAATGTCTTGATTCACATTCAAGGCCCTCCCTTTTCTACCTCTGGACTAGCTTTATCTCCAACTCTCCAATTATAGGCTTACTCTTCCCTATGCTCCAGTCAATCTCCTATTCTACAAACATAGCTCTCTTTTCTTGCTCTCTAGGAACTCACAATTTAATTAAGGAGGTTAGACAAATACAGAAATAAATGTAACTCATGCCAGCCAGGAAAACATTATTTTGAAAAAAAAAAAAGCACTCTTTCTGGTAAACTGATAGTAACCAGAAGCAATTCCTCAGTTATTCATAAACATACCCAACGACATTACAAGAACTCACCTGTGTGTACTGTTCAGTGCTCAAGTCTGTTCTCCCTTGGGTCAGATTTAAAGATCTACTTCTAAAAATAAGGAATTTTAGTTTCACTTTTATAAAATTTTCTAAGAACTAGCAATAAGTGTATGAATCCTGCCATCCCTGGGATGTGGGTGGAGATAAAAGTGCACAAAGGCACAGAGGACTATTTACAAAATGTGGATTAGAGCAAACAATGGCTCTAATTTTTTTAAAGGGCACACTAAATTAGTAATAATCGTAAGAGCAAGCACCGGGCATTGTTCTAAGCATTTAATGCTCTCAAGTGGTATAGCTCCAAAGAATGAACTTTTAACCAGTACATTATGTAGCCTCCATGAATTATTAATGCCGACTCTAAGAATGTCTCCAGAGGTCCCAGGAATTCCTAACAAATTATCTCTAAGGAGCATAAACTCAACTCCAATGTCATTTTGCAATGGCAACATCTTATCAAGACCCAACTCTATGCTCCTATCACCAGGTGCCTTATTTTCATCAAACATGATGTCCCAGACAATACCACAGCAATGGAGAAATCTGTAATGTCTAGTGCCTGGGAGAGGCACAAATGCAGAAAAATGCATCCCAGGATGTTCATGGTTCCCCTTTTGTGGAAACATTTCCATTACTTTATTTATTAGCAATCCTTAGTTTTTAACCATCAGACTGTGATGATTAAGATCACATTCTGTAAAAATTATACGTGGTATATAAAGTCAAGATAAGAAGGGAAAATGGAAAAGTAGCAACAAACATTTGCTTACTTATTATGGGCTTAATGTGTACTATTATAATGAAGTCTACACAACATAACACTTTATTTGTAAGGTGGCAACTTGATTAACTGACCTTGAACCACGGAAGTCAGAATTTCCATGCATACCTGTCTGCCGCCATGATGCCAGCCATGGTGACAGCACCAATAATACCAATGAGTTTGTATTTGAATATGGTGCTAGAGAGCTGCTTTCGTATCACCAGGTGCATGTCATCCTGCAAGAAAGACATGATAACGAAGGTTGAAGATGCTGGAATAGTACAGCAAAAAAGCCTGCAGATATTGAAGCTATCATTTACTAACTGTGGCTTTTGGCAAGTCATTTCATCTCTGAGTCTCAATTTTTTCATCTGTAAAATGGGGAAGGTTTTGTAAGGATGAGAGACAAATTAAAAAATGTCCTAGAACAGTGTCAACCAGGGGCGCCTGGGTGGCTCAGTTGGTTAAGCAACTGCCTTCGGCTCAGGTCATGATCCTGGAGTCCCTGGATCGAGTCCCGCATTAGGCTCCCTGCTGAGCAGGGAGTCTGCTTCTCTCTCTGACCCTCCCCCCTCTCATGCTCTCTCTCTCTATCTCATTCTCTCTCTCAAATAAAATCTTTAAAAAAAAAAAAAAGTGTCAACCATAAGACAGATGTTCAAAAATAATAGCTATTATTGTTATTGTTGTGATACTTGCTTGATAAGGATATGTGAATTATTGTAATGTTGGCTGCTCGACTAAAATAATGAAATAGAAAGAAATACTTAGGTAAATTAACCAAGGAGGCAAAAGACGTGTTGTACATTAAAACTATAAAACAATGCTGAAAGATATTAAAGAAGACCTAAATAAATGGAAAGATATCCCATGTTCATGAATTGAAAGACTTAATATTGTTAACATAATGATAATACTCAAAGTGACAGGCACATTCTTTGTAAGCCTTACTAAAATCACAACAGAATATTTTACAGATAGAGAAAAACTCATGCTAAAATTCATATGGAATTTCAAGGGACCCCAAATAGCCAAAACAATCTTGAAAAAAAAAAAAGTTCTTTCAAATTTCAATTTTGAAATTATTACAATCTTTCAATTTCAAAATTACTACAAAAGCTACAGTAATCAAAAAGTGTGCCACCTGCATAGGAAGCACATATACACCAATAGATAGAGTCCAGAAATAAACCCTCACACACATGGTCAACTGACTTTCTGCAAAGGTGCTAAGACCATTCAAAGGGGAAAGTACAGTCTTTTCAATAAAAGGTGCTGAAAAAAACCACGCACAAAAGGTGCTGAAAAAATTGGATACCCATACATACACGAAATGAAATTGGGCCCTTTAACCATATACAAAAATTAACTCAAAGTGAATCAACAACACAAATTTAAGAGCTAAAACAGTGAGACTCTTAGAAGAAAACAAAGGAAAAAATCTTCATGACTTTGAATTGGGGAATGAATGGTTTTCCTAAGTATAACACCAAAAGCACAGGCAACAAAAGAAAAAAAAAAGATAAATTGGGGCGTCATCAAAACTCCATCAAAGGACACTATCAAGAGTGAAAAGACGGGCGCCTGGGTGGCTCAATGGTTAAGCGTCTGACTTCGGCTCAGGTCATGATCCCAGGGTCCTGGGATTAAGTCCCGCATCGGGCTCCCTGCTCCGCGGGAAGCCTGCTTCTCCCTCTGCCTCTCTCTCTCTCTCTGTCTCTCATAAATAAATAAATAAATAAAATCTTTAAAAAAAAAAAGAGTGAAAAGACAATGCATAGAATGGGAGAAAATATTTGCCAATCGTGTCTCTGATAAGGGACAATACCCAGGAAGTATAAAGGATCCCTATATATCAACAACAAAAAACAACTGATATAAAAAATGAACAAAGGACTTGAATAGACAATTTCCCAAATAAGATATTCAAATAACAAACTGGCAAATAGTTAAGATGTTCAGCATTATTAATCTTCAGGGAAATGCAAATGCAAACCACAGTGAGATAGCACTTCACACCCAGTAGAATGGTTACAGTTAAGAAATGGAAAATAAGTGTTGGTGAGGATGTAAAACCATGAAGCCCTCAATGTGTTCATGGGCACATAAAATGGCAGCCACTGCAGAAAATGGTTTGGTGGTTCCTCAAAATGTTAAACACAGAATCAAAAACATATGATTCAGCAATTCCACTCCTAGATACAGACCCCAAAGAATTGAAAATAGGGACTCAGATACTTGCACACCAGTGTTCATAGCAGCATGATTCACAATAGCCAAAAAGTGAAAAAAGGCCAGTGTTCATCAATAAATGAATGTACAAACTAAATGTGGTGTATACATACAATGGAATACTAGTTATCCATAAAAAGGAATGAAGTTTGATATATCTTACACCATGGATGAACCCTGAACAGATAATGCTAAGTGACATAAACCAAACACAAAAGGATAAATATCGCATGTCTATTTTTATAATTTAAATTTTATTATTTTATTTTTTAGAGGGGAAGAGAGAATCTTTTTATTTTTTATTTTTTTTAAAGATTTTATTTATTTATTTGAGAGGGAGAGACTGAGAGAGAGAGCACATGAGAGGGGTTAGGGTCAGAGGGAGAAGCAGACTCCCCGCCGAGCAGGGAGCCCAATGCGGGACTCGATCCCGGGACTCCAGGATCATGACCTGAGCCGAAGGCAGTCGCTTAACCAACTGAGCCACCCAGGCGCCCTCTTTTTATTTTTTTAAAGATTTTAATTATTTATTTGACAGAGAGAGACACAGCGAGAGAGGGAACACAAGCAGGGGGAGTCGGAGAGGGAGAAGCAGGCTTCCCACTAAGCAGGGAGCCCAACGCGGGGCTCGATCCCAGGACCCTGGGATCATGACCTGAGCCGAAGGCAGACGCTTAACGACTGAGCCACCCAGGCGCCCCGAGAGAGAGAATCTTAAGCAGGTTCCATGCCCAGCATGGAGCCCAAAACGGGGCTCAATCTCACAACCCTGAGATCATGACCCGAGCTGAAATCAAGAGCTGGACACTTAACTGAGCCATATGACTATTTAAATGAGGTACCCAGAACAGGCAAATTCAGAGACAGGAAATAGATTAGAGGTAACCAGGGCTGGAGGAAGGAAAATGGGGAGTTACTGCTGAATAGGTAGAGTTTCTGTTTGGGATGACGAAAAGTTCTGGATATAGACAGTGGTGAGAGTTGCACAACATTCTTAATGAACTTAATGCCACTTAAAAATGGTTAAAGTAGTAAAATTTGTTATGCATATTTTACAATCATTAAAAAATAAAATAATGATGTAGCTCTATATTATTGATGTGAAGCCATCTCCAAAATATACTGCTAAATGAAAGAAGTAAAATGTAGAACAAAAGGGTCAGGATTGAGGGGCCCTAGGTGGCTCAGTCGTTAAGTGTCTGCCTTCGCGGGGGAAATCGGAGGGGTAGAGGAACCATGAGAGACGATAGACTCTGAAAAACAAACTGAGGGTTCTAGAGGGGAGGGGGGTGGGAGGATGGGTTAGCCTGGTGGTGGGTATTGAGGAGGGCACATTCTACATGGAGCACTGGGTGTTGTGCACAAACAATGAATCATGGAACACTTCATCTAAAACTAATGATGTAATGTATGGGGATTAACATAAGAATAAAATAAAAATAAATAAATAAATAAATAAAATTAAAAAAAAAAAGTGTCTGCCTTCGGCTCAGGTCATGATCCCAGGGTCCTGGGATCAAGCCCCGAATCGGGCTCCCTGCTTGGCAGGAAGCCTGCTTCTCCCTCTCCCACTCCCCCTGCTTGTGTTCCCTTTCTCACTGTGTCTCTCTCTGTCAAATAAATAAAATCTTTAAAAAAAAAAAAAAGGGTAAGGAGTGGAATATAGGTAAATACAAATTTGTAAATGCTCAGAACATCTCAGAAAGCTATAAATGTCTCAGGACAAACTCAGAAAGTGATTGCCTTTAGATAACCAGATGCCCGGAGGACTGAGAAGGGGGAGACTTATTTTTCACCACTTCTTATGCCTTTTGAATTTTGTGCTATGTATGTATATTACCTAGCCTTTTTTTTTTTTTTTTCTTTTCCTTTTTTAACTAACAAAACGTGTTGGTTGTTCAAAATCACAGTCCAGTATGGATTACTGCCACGGGGTGGCACTAAAGATACAAAAGAGCTACCAGTTCTGATTACCATGTAATCTCGTTTTAGTCTCTGCCTGACTTTCTCAGTGAATGGTGTCCACCAATGAAAGCAAGCCCAGATGAAGTGCACATTAGATGTAGATGTTCCCTAGGAAACAAGGTAATACTCTGTGTACCCACAGCACTCAGTATGGAACCTGAACAGCTTTTCTTACTCAGTTCCACAGTCAGCTGATTACAGACCCATTAACAGACAAGCTACTTGAGGGTATAAGGTCTAATATACTTACCATCTCAATGCTTGGTACACAACAGACACTTAATGTTTGTGGTAAGAAACGAATGAGTACTCAGACCATGGCTGTGTACTCGATTTCTATTTGTACACGGGCTAAAGTGATTTTGTTCAGTGAATTTCAGTTAAAGAAGTTTAAAGTTTTAAAGGTTTCTCAACATACTGCCTATTACCTGGATGTGACTGCTGGCTTCATGCTGTTTGCTAAATGCCAGTGTGCTGAGAATATAGAAGAGTTTTCGTATCTGCTGAGGGGACATATTATCCAGATAATCTAAAATGCCCTATGGAAAAAAAATGCCAACAATAAGTTTAGCCACTAATACTTTTTTCCACCAAATAAAAAAACTAAAATCCTTGTAAGAGGCATCCAGATAGCCATAAAAGCTCAAGTTCTCTCAAGCTGTGCTCAGAACCCAAAGGGTTAGTCATCCTAACATACCTCCTACTTCTCCCTATTCTTCTTCTCCACCCTTTCCCTCTTAGTGAAAACAGTACTCTGCCAAAAGTTATATCTCTGACCATATTCCTTATCATAACATCCCTTCTCGACTTCCCCTCCATGAATTACTTATTCATTCTTTACAGATGTGGAAGCAGTCACAAGGGAAATAGTTACTTTTTAACATTGGGCAAAACCTCAGCTTTCTCATCCCTAATATGGGGATAACATGACCTACAGTTACCTTTCAAAGCCCAGACATGATTATGTCAACTCTCTATGAAAAGCCTGTAATAGCTCTCTACGGTCTACAAAATAAAGTTGAAACTTCTCAGCATGGTATTTGAGAGCCTTCATAATCTAACACTGTCCTATGTCTTCCGAGCCTCACCTCCCACCACTTCTCACCATATGTCCCATTTGCCAACCATGCTAGTCTACTTGTCGTACCATGGACCTGGATGCCAATTTGCTTCTGTTTAAACTGTCCTCTGCCTAGATGCACTTCCTTTATTTTCTCTTATCGAATCATGCCCAAACTTCAAGAATCACTCAAATCTACTCTTTGAAGAAGTACCCAGTTTCCTAGACCAAATTAATTATTCTTGCTCTGGTGCATCTATAGCACTTTATCTTTCTAGAGATTTCTCATGTTGTATTTACAGTGACTTGTTTATGTGTTTTACTATCCCAAAGGCAAGAACGAAGTTTTATATACAAAGCACCCAGAATAGAGTGTGCACATAGGTACAAAGAAGTATTTGCTGAATGCATTAATACATACATAAGTGAGTTATTTTTTTCTATTATTTGCCCATTACCTCACCTCCTTCCCACCCCCTCCTACCAATTATAGTGCTCAATATCTAGAATACAAATTAAATTGCTGCTAATTAACGGATGCCAGATATCTCTCAGATACATGCAAGAAAGAAAAATGACTCAATATATGTCACTGGAGGGAGAGATACCTTCACAAAGACGACATTCAGCTTCATAGCAGATAGGTTTAGAACTACCAACTCTAGGAGGACATCCAACGCAGTATCAACTTCAGCTTCATTCCCACTGCAGATATGGGTCACTAGGGCACCAACTACTTCCTATACGGTAAAGAATCAATAGGACAGTGTGAATAAAAATATGACATGGCCATCTTAAAAGGATTAATTCTTGAGACCATTCCAATCTCAACTTGGTTAAAATCCCAACCTACCCTATCCCATTGTCTAATTATATTATCTACTTTACATTGATGTTGGTTTCAGGAGGTTGAGGATTATGCCAACCTAACTACACAACCATCCACTCTTGACTAATTCCTAAAATTTATCAGTGAGCACTATCTAAGCCCTCCTGATTTTGTTCCCTGGCATAGTCTCCTTCTTTTTTCAGTTGGGTTAAATACTACCCTTTAAGCTATGGTTGTACTTAATCTGTTAAAATGTACTAAAAAGATAGAACTCAGGGCACCTGGCTAGCTCAGCTGGAGCATGTGACTCTTGATCTCTCAACTGTGAGTTCGAGCCCCATGTTGGGTGTAGAGACTACTTAAAAATAAAATCTTAAAAAAAAAAAAGATGGAACTCAAGAAGCTAAAGGTTTTAAAGGTTTTTACAGGTTAGACTAGTATGTTTCAAGCAAACATGAGCCATGATAATATCTCTAAAACATTAAGATGGTTCCAAAAAATACCTTGTATACCATTCTCCCTTTCCTTTATACTGCTGCTCCATACTGAATCATATGGTTTTCTCAACTGCAGCAGCTAGCTCATGCCAGCTGAATCTACTGCTCTGCTTTAAAATTTTGTCTTTATTTTTACAAGTTCCATTCAAATGTTTTGACACTGTTACTAGTAAGTATAGCATGTACAAAAAAATACAAAATAAGACCCTCTGTTCTTTGACTTCAGAATCACTTTCCACAAGTACAGCCTTCCCTCTCTGTATATGTGCTATTAAATTTTGTGTCTCATGTTCATGGGAATAGGGTTATGCCCTCAGGCACTTCTCCTTCATTTGTTTTTCTCCACAATTTTTTCTAGAGAACAACTCCAGAATCAACTAACTGCCAGTTGACCATTTGCAGCTGAATTTTAAAACTGCTCTTTCTGTATACTACAAAAATGGCCCGATAACCCCAGCCCTTTCAGCCATGGTTTATTTAAAATAGACTGGATGTGGACCTTCATTTTAAAATCAGAGAATTTTAGAGCTCAAAATGCAGAGTTAGATCCTCCAGTCCAGTCTCCCTCATTTTATTAAGACTAGGAATAGAACTAAGTTTTCCCAACTCCCAGTTCAGAGTTCTTTTTCCTTCAATGCCTTCCAACCAACAAGAAATAAACAGCATATCACATGCAAGTCACTTGGAATTGCATTTCTTCCTGTTTCCTTCTCTCCAAAATAAATATTTCAACATACCTGCTGACAGTAAGTGTCAAAAAACTTAAATGCATATTTGTATAGGAGACTGCCAAACAAAATGATACTCTGGTCTAGGGAGTGCAACAAACTCTGTGCCAACGACAGAATGGATGGACAAATATCCTTAAGGACCTTGAAGGGGGAAGAGAAGAGAAAAAAAAGAAGCTGTGGGAGGAATTTAGTTATTACAGAACCAGGACTTGCTAACCCTTATAGGATGTCAGGGTTCTCCTCACCAACTCTCATTTTAACCTAAGGTAACTTAATCTTTGCTTTACTCAAAATTATCTTTCATCATTCTGAGTTTTCGCTCAGGATCAATGGGATTAGATGTAAGGATAAGAAGTGACCTGGAAGCTAAAAGAAGTTAAATTATAAGCCTAATAGCATTATTCCTATTTGCCCAACTTGGGACTAGAATCCAGATTTTTTTTTTTTTTTTTTTGAGAGAGCGAGCAAAGTGGGGGAGGAGTAGAGGAAGAGGGAGAAGCAGACTCCCCACTGAGCAGGGAGCCCGATGCAGGGCTCGATCCTGGAACTTCGGGATTACGACCCGAGCCGAAGGCAGACACTTAACCAACTGAGACACCCAGGCGCCCCTAGAATCCAGATCTTCTAAATCCCAATTTCCTCACTCAATCTGGGTCTGCTCTGCCTTGGTTATGATTTGAAATCAATCTATAAGGTTCAATACTAATTAAATCGATTTCTCCTAAGATCAAAAAGAGAACTGATCATGTCTTAGCAACAAGGCAGAAGATGGACATTAATGGACCCAAAGTAAATAACCAGTTTAAGTCCAGCTTCTTTACTGATACCATCACAATTTAAAAAAATCTTAAATTAAGCCCTGAAATGGGTATAATGCTTTGCTGAGGAAAATGCAGTAAAAAATTATATATGGGGTGCCCAGGTGGCACAGTCGGTTAGGTGTCCGACTCTTGGTTTTGGCTCTGGTGGTGATCTCGGGGTCGTGAGATTGAGCCTTGCATTGGGCTCCACACTTAGCACAGAGTCTGCTTGGGTTTCTCTCTCCCTCTTCCTCTGCCCCCCAAAATAAATAAATCTTAAAAAAAATTATATATGGTTTCTGCCTTCTGGAAAATTATAGCCCAAAACACACATCATTCCCAGAAATAAGCACAGAAAGGACTGTAGGATAAAATAATAGAAACATTAAATCCATTTCTAAATATAAAATCTTAAGACCAAACTATATATTCTCATTAGTACCTAAGTCAAGCCCCAAACTACTGGTTATCCAGTTTTCTAAGAAGGTATATGCTGTTAATATCCTGAAAATTCACCAGGAAATACCATTCCTAACTTAAAAAATTCTAATCAAATGGTTTATTTTTCAACAGAAATAATCACCCAAGAGTCACAGCACTTAACGGCCAAATATGGATGGTTCAAAAGATGCATAATTATGTCTATTAGAATTCCTCTGGTCCTGTTATGCTCAGGGTTTTTAATAACTGCTTAGAACAGGACACAGAAGGCAAGTTTGTCAAAGCTGCATATCACAAAGAGCTAGATAATTAAAATGAGTAATGCAAAGTTAAGATTTGAAAGTCTCAATGCACTTGAACAATGGGCTGAAACTCACATGAAGAAATTTATATATGGGAGCTGCAAAGCTTTCCATTTTAAGGTAAAAATCAAGTTATGTAAGTATGTAATTAGAAGACCTGAACTAAAACATTTTCTGTAAAAAATAATTTGGGGCATGAGTTTAATCAGTTCAACATAAACCAATTTTGTCACCTTTTTCTAAAAAGATAAGACACCAATCTTAGGTTGGGTTTATTAACATCATAATGTCTCAATCACGGTAAGTAATAATCCTACTATATTTTGAAATATAGTGAGCTGTCAAAAATCAACATCCAGCAAAGGTTGTATTGTCAAGATTTCCATACTGAGTAGGAAAGGTTAAAAATGACTTCTCTATAACTTTCAGACCAATGTTTCTGATTCTGACACTTACCAAGTAATGAATATAGAATGCACTCTGCAGCAGCTGTTCTTGAAAGCAGCCTGATCGAATCTTATTTCTTAGCACCCTCTCAATGTACTTCTTTGTCTGAGTGTTGGTGCTATAGATGATGAGAAGCATTGCCACGTCAAAAGTCTATTGTCAATAAATATGACAACAAAGAAATAGTTTAATAAATCAGTACATTTATTTCCATGAAATAGCAACTCACAACTTTTTCCCATGAAAACACAGAAGGGGTGATACTTATTTGCTCAACATACTCCCATGAGAGTATCTACATTTTTTTTTTCCCCACAAAACCCACAAATGTTTTTCAGAGAAATAAAGTGCTACAACTATTAACGACTGTTATCTTTTATGGAAACTCTGGAATATAAGCTGAAGTGATATTATTACAGAAATAACTTTGAATATCTTCACATCTATTAAAGAAAAATCACTTGCCAACCTTAGTATATATTTCATTATTAGGAAAACTACTTTCTGAAAAGTTGGAGAGACTGCAAATGTCTGTCAATATGAAAAAAATTAAAATCTGATAGTCATTTTCAGATTATACAGCCATTAAAAAGAGTAAGCTAGACTACATTTTTTGACATTCATGACACCGTGAAATTAAAAAAAAGCAACCTGCAAGACAATAACACAGTAAGATTTTATTTTTGTAAAAACAATATACAAACATAACTATGTGTAAGTGTAAGAATGCCTGCACTCACATAGACATACAGCTTGTATATGAATAAGAAAAAATCTGGAAGAAGAATTATCCATGCAGAATGGAACAGAGAGTGAAAAGAAATTTATTATTTATTTATTTATTTATTTTTAATTTGCGAGAGAGAGAATGAGAGAGAGCATGAGAGGGAGGAGGGTCAGAGGGAGAAGCAGACTCCCTGCTGAGCAGGGAGCCCGATGTGGGACTCAATCCCGGGACTCCAGGATCATGACCTAAGTCGAAGGCAGTTGCTTAACCAACTGAGCCACCCAGGCGCCCGAAAAGAAATTTATTTTTAACATTTTCAGATTCCTTGTGGGTTTTTTCCTCCACAATTAGCTTGTATTAACTATGTTAAAAAAAAAAAGTTAAAAAAAGTCAAGCAGGACAAAAAAAAAAAAAAAACCACTCAGAACTCATACAACTCAAGAGCAAAACACTAAACAATCCAATTTAAAAGATGGATCAATAATTTTTTTTTTAGATTTTTATTTATTTATCTGACAGAGAGAGAGAGCGCGAGCGAGCACTAGCACATAAGCAGGGGGAGCGGCAGGCAGAGGGAGAAGCAGGCTTCCCGCAGAGCAGGGAGCCTGACACGGGACTCGATCCCAGCACCCTGGGATCATGACCTGAACTGAAGGTAGACGCTTTACCGACTGAGCCACCCAGGTGCCCCACCAAGGATCTTTTTTACATTTTTTTATTTTAGAGAGAACAAGCGCGAATGGGGGGGGAAGGGGGGAAGGCAGAGGGGGAGAGAGCCTGACATGGGGCTCGATTTCAAGACCCTGAGATCATAACCTAGGATGAAATCAAAAGAGTCGGACACTTAACCAACTGAGCTACCCAGGTACCCCTGGGCCACGGATCTGAATAGACATTTTCTCGAAGACATACTAATGGCCAACAGACACATGAAAAGATGTTCAACATCACTAATCATCAGAAATGTAAATTACAATGAGATATCACCTCATACCTGTCAGAATGGCTATTGTTAAAAAAGACAAGAAACAACAAGTGTTGCTGAGGATGTAGGGAAAGGGAACCCTTGTGCATTGTTGGTGGAATGTGAATTGGTGCAGCCACTATGGAAAACAGTATGGAGGTTCCTCAAAAAATTAGAAGTAGAAATATCATATGATCCAGAAATTCTTCTGGGTATTTTATTCAAAAAAACTAAAAATTAGTTTGACAAAATATCTGCATTCCTATGATCCCTACACATTATTTACAATAGTGAAGACATGGAAGCAACCTAAGTGAAAAGAAAATGTGGTAAGTACACAGACACAAACACACACACACACACACACACACACACTGGAATATTATTCAGCCATAAAAAGAATGAAATCTTGCTATTTGTAACAATATGGACAGATCTTGAGGGCATTATACTAAGTGAAATAAGTCAGACAGAAAGACAAATACCTTATGATCTCACTTCTATATGGAATCTAAAAAATAAACAACAAAACAAAACACACAAAAAACTGAATTCATTGAGAGAACAGACTGGTAGTTGCCAGAGGCGGGGGGCTTAGTCGGTAGAGCATGCAACTCTTGATCTTGATTGTAACTTTGAGACCCACATTGGGTGTAGAGATTATTTAAAAATAAAAACTTTAAGAAAAAAAAATGGGTGAGGGGGATCAAAAGGTACAAACTGCCCATTAAAAAATAAATAATGGGACACCTGGATAGCTCAGTCAGTTAAGTGTCTGACTCCTGATTTTGGCTCAGGTCATGATCTCGGGAATGTGAGTTCAAGTCCCTCATTGGGCTCCACGCTGGGTGTGGAGACTATTAAAAAAAAAAAAAAAGACATAAAGACATTGCAGAAGCATATAAAATGTTTATGATATAATCTCAAGAGAAAAAAATCAGAAAGCAAAATGATATAATAATTAGAAATCTGTAAAAACAGGTAAAATAAGTATACAGGTGGCCAAGGATTATGCAAAAATGAAAAAAGAAGAAGTTGTGTTAGGATAATTTGATCCCTCCCCCACAAAAAACTGAGCCACCCAACAACTGGATACTCTAATAGAATCCCACAAAACAAAACAGATTCCAACTAAAGAAAAGTCCTTAATGGGAACCAACTAGTACATAAGAAACGCAATCATCTGGCTTCTCAATAGAAGAAAAACTTTCCATAATTAAGACAGATTCAGTACTACGGCCTTGACAGTGAATGGATGGACTATTTAATTCACTCTGGTCAGGCTGACATGGGTAAAGGTAAGTAAAACATGGAATGCCATTATCTCGACAATTCCATTTCGCGGAAGGAAGGGTCATCAGATGGATACAGGGACCCGACTCAAGCCCCAAGTGACTCCTGTCTTCACTTCATCTATGGGGACTTGGCTTCTTGGGACTGCAACTCACTGTGCTTGTTTGGAATGTTAATATTTCCCCTTATGGATAGCTTAGGTTTATTTTATTGCCAAAATGAGTAGGAAAGACCATCTAGCAAGTCATCCCCTCAGATTATCTTCCCCAGACAGCTAATGTTTATTAGAGCAACTACAGAAGGCACAGAAGGGATGACTGTGGAGAGAGCAAGAGAAAAGAAGGAAAACTAGCCATATAATTAATTTTAAGTCTGTGGTACTTAAAATTCATAGTATGAGAATGTTACCTTGTGTTCAGACACTGAGGCAGTGCTTTCAATTGCCTAGAAAAAAAAGGGTCACAAAAATATTACAACACATAAGTAGAACACATTTCACCTTATTCAGCATGCCCTATTCTCCTGAGAAGCAATCTGCCCATCTGGGAACCATCATCTATCATTTCTACTTGACTGACTTTTAACACTTTTCTTCCCACCTACCTTTACTTACTTATCCATCACTGATTGCCACCTACTTCCTCCTTAATGTTCAAAGTCATAAAGATCTCACTCACCTTGGGCGCCTGGGTGGCTCAGTCGTTAAGCGTCTGCCTTCGACTCAGGTCATGATCCCAGGGTCCTGGGATGGAGTCCCACATCGGGCTTCCCGCTCTGCGGGAAGCCTGTTTCTCCCTCTCCCACTCCCCCTGCTTGTGTTCCTGATCTCGCTATGTCTCTCTCTGTTAAATAAATAAAATCTTAAAAAAAAAAAAAAAGATCTCACTCACCTTAATCCAGGCTTCTGAAATGATTTTCTCGTATCTAACAGCTGACTTTATTACATCAAAGAAGAGAATAACACAGTCCTGACCGCTGTTTTCTTGATTTCCTGAAGAACTACAAGTAGCAGAGGGGGAAAAAAATCATTCTTCCATTTACCAGAGAGGAACTTATAAAATCTGGATTCCTGTTTACTAGTCAAGTGCCTGTTCCAAGGCACAACTTCATGTGTAAAATGGCTAATAAACTTGTACTGTAGTCTACCTAGGATTGATCTGAATAGCCGGGAGGATACAGCCCACATGCCAACGTATACATGTACACACATGTTCCATGTACCACATACATATGATTTGAAGCACTGTATAATGGTACATGCAAACAATATTATTACCATTATTTGTAGTTGCAAGTATTAAGATCTACTGTCCTGGCTTCAGAATAAATGTCAGAAAACTTGCCTTCCCCATGTGAGAAAAAGGGTGGTAACTGTCAATGACATTATACCTTTGTCCTTTATTTTTCAACTTGCTTTGGGAAGCCTGCAACCGCGATGGTAAGATACAATGCTGCAGATCCAACTTCTCCCGCAGCTCAGAAATTACCTGTGGAAAATAAATATTAAGTTATGTGTTCTGCTCATTCACAGTGGATTGGCACAGTTCGCTCTTTTAGCAGAACCATAACAATCCCCTGAAAGACTGAGTAAGAAGAATCACTAAATGTTAGACAAGGCTTTTTTTTTTTTTAAGATTTTATTTTTAAGTAATCTCTATACCCAACATGGGGCTCAAACTCAAAACTCCAAGATCAAGAGTTGCATGCTCTACTGACTGAGCTACGGGGTGCCCCTAGACAAGGCATTTTGAAAAGGAGAGTTGATGAAAATAGTTAATGCAAGGATAGTATGTTATGCCCTTCAAAATTTCAGAATTCCTTGAGGTATTACACTAAAATAGCAAATATAACTGTGTAGGGCTT
This sequence comes from Mirounga leonina, assembly GCF_011800145.1. Lineage (NCBI taxonomy): Eukaryota > Metazoa > Chordata > Mammalia > Carnivora > Phocidae > Mirounga > Mirounga leonina. Next base: position 8,198,413 of record NW_023270855.1, read on the forward strand.
ATATGCAACAATAAATCTAGCTAGTTCCATTCTATCCCCTGAATACTATCTGGATTAATCAGCATTATCAATTGGTTTGGGAACAAATAAGAATTAGAAGCTATTAGTTTAAATAATGTATATTGATGTATCTTCATCTAGGTACATCTCTTTTCCATTACTGACTTTCAGAAAGGCACCACCGTTATACTCTGTACTCCCAAGGATCTAGCATGCCATTGGTGTTTGTTGGGAAATAATAAGGTACCTCAAGTGCATCTGCAGCTGTTACGGAATGAAGAATGAACTTGATTATCACAGGTAAATCATCCAATTTCACAGATAACAGCTTACCCATCACCAACTGGCGGACCTAAACATAAAAAGCACAAAAACCTTGAATATTTTTATGTTAATACCTCAACCTAGTACTGACCTGTTAGGTTAAATTAGAAAACAACCTTCTCTCACTCAGTTTTCTCACTTGTAATTTAGGAAGAAAAACACCTCCTTTTATTTTCAATTTTATTCCAAATTACAAGCTTTCAATTGTTAATGCCACAGTTTCTTCAAAAACAGACAGATAATAACTGTAAAAGTGTTATTATCTTATAATTTAGAGCCTGAATTTTCCACTGGCTCCATTAGCCATTCCTATGAGGAGCAGTGTGTAAATATTATGCAAGATAGAAATTTCCACTAAAACTTACTGCTTTGAAACAGAGCAGCAAATCCATCATACTATGGCATATGAAGTTCATCAAAGAGAAAAAGAGATGAAATGTCATTCAATATCGTTTCAAAAAATTTTTTAAAGATTTTACTTATTTATTTGAGAGAGAGAAAGAGAGCACGAGTGGAGGGGAGGGGCAGAGGGAGAGGGAGAAGCTGAGCAGGTAGTCCAACATGCAGCTTTATACCAGGACTTTGGGATCATGACCCAAGCCAAAGGCAGACCCTTAACCAACTGAGCCACCCAGGCGCCCCTGTATCATTTCAAAATTAACCTTTCATATGCAACTGCTTCAAAGTAATGACTGACACTGGTTCTGGGAAGTAAAAAAGCTGGCTCTGTTTCTGGAGAGCAGAGTCCTTCCTACCTGAGACAGGAGCTTCGGGTCAAGTCGGAGGCTGGAAAGAACATCCAGGATAGGGACAGTGAGTGGAGTATTCTCCATTAAAAGGTCACTGTGCATGGTGGAAAAAGAGAAAAGCTGTGTAACTTTTAACAGAGCTGGGCAGATAATTACTCGGAAAAATCACTCAAGATATGGGAAGAGAGGACATACTCAGTTTCCACTGAACTTGTTAATAGTATATTTTGTTAAAAATTGGTTTATTGTTTTTTTTTTTAAGATTTTATCTATTTACTTGAGACAGAGAGAGAGCACAAGCAGGGGGAGGGGTGGAGGGAGAGGGACAGGGAGAAGCAGACTCCCCACTGAGCAGGGAGCCCAACGAGGGGCTCAATCTCGGGACTCTGGGATCATGACCTGAACCAAAGGCAGGATGCTTAACTGACTGAGCCACCCAGGAGCCCCTAAAAATTGCTTTGATTTAAAAAAAATTCATGCTTGGGGCGCCTGGGTGGCTCAGTTGGTTAAGCGTCTGACTTTGGCTCAGGTCATGATCTCAGGGTCCTGAGATCGAACCCTACATCAGGCTCCCTGCTCAGCAAGGAGTCTGCTTCTCCCTCTCCCTCTGCCCCTCCCCCCGACTCGTGCTTGCTGTCTCTCTCTCTCAAATAAATAAAATCTTAAAAAAAATACATGTTCATTATAGAAAATTCAAACAACAGAGTAAAAACGAGAAGCCCTTTCCTCACCATCTCCACTACCCAGAGGTAACCACTCTTGAGTTGGGCACCTATCCGTCCTGAGAAAAGGAAAAAGAAAACCTAACAACAATTATAGTGACATATGAGAAGTATGACAGATGTACATGCAAGGCATTCTAGGAACACAGAATAGAGAACAGTGACAGATTCTAAGAAAAGGCTATACAAAAGGACAAGCGGGAATTAAGCAGGCAAAGGGGATGGTAGAGCGCTATATGCAGAGGAAGCATCCTACCCAAAAGTACAAAGGCAAGAAATCATTGGACATTTTTGGAGGTAGCTTTGCAGACAACTAAAGAAAAGGAAGTATTGCAAACTGAATTTTTAAAAACTATTTTGAGGGTAAGCAGGAAATTGCATTAAAACAAATCCTGCTACAGAGGGGTATTATTCTCCCTTCTTTAATTACTGCCCTATCAATTACTATTTTTCACATAAATGATAGTAAGCAATGCTCTTAGCAGTGGGTCTGATGTGATGTACATCACAATGAGTCATTTAGGGACCAAAAAATGCAGATGTTTGATAAGCTCCACAAATGATTTGGATATGCAGTCACAACTGAGGACTCCCTGGATGGAAGAAATGCTAATGAAACAGATGGATCATATTTAGGTCTCCACAGACCAAATTTATATGCCTAATCCTACCCCAGTCTTCATATTCACAACCACTATACGGTTTAAAAAAAAAGTAGATGGGTCTACCCAAATATATACTCATTATTACAAAAACAAGTCAAATCTCACACCTACTCATGGAAGGTAAATACCATCCTCTTTTATATAAATAGGAATACGTTACTACTACTGTTTTCAGACAAGATCGGGCACGTTCAGGGTGGTATGACCGTAGACCTACTACTGTTTTCATTCTGCAGTGTTAAGGCTCCCACAGTGGGAGCTTACCCACCTGAGTTCTTTCCCCACATCAGCATGCTGGGAATCCCCTAGGATCTCAGGTAGGCTGGTGACAAAGTCATGCTGCAGGTATAGTGGAGCAATACTGATCAGCTGCATGAGCTTGGTGGTGAGATCCTGCAATGAAGGAGACTGTTAGAATTGTTGCACACTACCCAGAACAGAGAAAGACTTCCTCCTCATGAAATGTAGAGCTGGAATTATTTTATGTACAATATGGCACCTATCATACATTCAAACTCAAAGCCTAAATTCAGAGGTAAGTGACCCAGAAATTTTCACACATGGGATGGTACACAGAAAACAAGTACCGTGGATGGTCTATTATCTACTGGGTCTGTTATATACTTTACTTCATTTAAGATTTTATTTATTTATTTGAGAGGGAGGGAGAGAGAGGGGGGGCTGGAGCAGGTGGATTGAGAAGCAGACTCCCCACTGAGCAGGGAGCCTGATATGGGGCTGTATCCTAGGACGCTGGGATCATGACCTGAGCAGAAGACAGATGCTTAACGACTGAGCCACCCAGGCGTCCCTACTTTATTTTCATTTAATCTTCACAGCTCTATGGAGTCTGTGTGACAATTACTTTTTTTTTTTTTAAAGTAGACTCTACACCCAACATGGGGCTTAAAGTCATAACCCAGAGATCAAGAGTCACATGCTCCACTAGCTGAGTCAGCTAGGCGCCCCGACAATTCCCATTTTTAAAATGTAAGGATATGCATTGCCCAAAGATACACAATAAGTACAATATAATACAGTAAATACACAATAATATAAAATGCTAGTCCACATGAAATTCCAAAACTCGTGTTCTTCCAAATAAAGATTTAGCCTTGGAATGTGTGACAAAAATTAATAGAATGATTTAAAGAACTCTGAAAAGAAATAGGCCTTACACACTAGGCTCAAAACAGATTCAATTTTACCAAGGTGCTTAATAACAAATAACATAACTGCAAAAACTTCCTAAAACTTTCCTCATTTGTAATCAGATTAAACATTTGCAGCAAGGTAGGTTGGTCTGGGATCTCACTGCTTTTGAGAAATAAAATACAGTCATCTGTGTACTTTGAAAGCTACCTAATTTCTTTCCAAATATTTATTTAATAGATATCTAGTAATCATAATTAGAAAAATTTCTCTTTTTTTTCTGGAGAAATTTAAAGGGTGAAATATCCATGATTCTCAAATTATGAAAGATGAAAAAAGCTGATAAATAGAAAAATGTGAATTTTCAGTTTAGAAAAGGGAAAAAAAAAACCACTGCAAATTCCAAAAGTTTGGTTAAGTGTAGAAAACAGACTCTCTAAATCCAAGAGATAGAACAAGTCCTAAAGCCTACCTTGCCATCCACAATTCTGTCAAGCCATTTCAGCTGACTAATGATGAGTCTAGGCATGTTAAGTCCATCACTGTTCACACTGAAATGTTAGGATAAGAAGACAGAAACTTAGCTTTTCTGATTTACACAACAGCAAACATTAAGAGTGCACAAACCATTTCAGACATTCAATTAACACTTACTGAACATTTACATATTGCAAGCTGTGTTAGACACACAGATGATACAAGAAAAGCATGACACATATATGTTAAGATGGAAGAAGACACACTAAACTCTTAACAGTGGCTGCATCTGGGGAGGGTTTAGAAAGGTTAAGGAAGATCTGGAGAGTATTTCTTAATAACAATGTAAACAAAAAAATAAAGGCAATAAACATAACAAACTGAACAAGAAAAATTGTAAAAGGTAGAAAAGTGGTAAGTATTGAAAAAAGCAAGCATGTACTACTTTGGAAACATAGAAGGTCAAATTAGACTATGTTTGTGAAAGTACTGAAAACCATTTATAGATGAAGAAATGCTAGGGGCATCTGGGTGGCTCAGTTGTTTGAGCATCCGATTATTGGCTTTGGCTCCTGTCATGATCTCATGAGTTGTGAGATCAAGCCCCACAAGGGGCTCCAAGCTCAGGGGGAGTCTGCTTGAAGAGTCTCTCTCTCTCTGCCCCTCCCCCCACTCATGTGCAGCCTCGCATGTGAGCAAGTGTGCTCTCTCTAATAAATAAATAAATCTTTTTAAAAAAAATGTTGGCTTGCTTATTATTATTTCCCCCCAAATGACAGCATCTGCCTTCCTCCCAACCTTCTATGTGGAAAGTTTTGAACTACTTCCAGTTTTTTTCTTGACAGCATTCTCAGTTTTTGTTTAGTGCAGTCAAATTAACCACTGAAAAAGACATAAAGCATCTATGTGAGCCATTCAGGGAAAGCAGAAATTTGTAAAGACCTTTTTTTTTTTTTTAAAGATTTTATTTATTTATTTGACAGAGATAGAGAGAGAGAGCACAAGTAGGCAGAGAGGCAGGCAGAGGGAGAGGGAGAAGCAGGCTCTCCACCGAGCAGGGAGCCCGATGTGGGACTCGATCCCAGGACCCTGGGATCATGACCTGAGCTGAAGGCAGCCGCTTAACCAACTGAGCCACCCAGGCGCCCTGTAAAGATCTATCTTTAAGTGTATTATTACTATATACAAGAGCTAGAAAAAAAACACGTTAAAAATGAGAAAGTAAAATTAACCTATAATCCTGTCATCCAGAGAGGTCTGTTATTAATACGTATACGTATCTATAGTATGGTATATGTATTTTTTAAAAGATTTTATTTATTTAAGAGAGAGGATGCATGCACAGCGGGGAGGGAGGAATGGGAGGGAGGACCAGAGGAAGAGTGAGAGAGAAAATTCCAAGCCGACTCCAAGCTGAGCATGAAGCCCAATGCAGGGCTTGATCTCGACTCTGAGATCATGACCCAAGTCAAAACCAAGAGTCCGATGCTTAACTGACTGAGCCACCCAAGGGACCCTGTATTTTTTTTTTTTTTAATAAAATACTGGGCTAAACTGTAAATACTGATTTGTAACCTGACCTTTTTTTTTCAAATTAATGCAAAGCATTAAACAGTCCTCTGTATAATTTTTAATGTCCACATAATATTCTATTACAGGGATGTACCTCATTTACTTAACCAATCCCCTAAAGCTGAACATTTCAGTTGTTTACAATTTTTTGTTAAAAAGTAATCTTATTCATTACTATTTTCATTCGGTTATTACCTTAAGATAAATCAGAAGACGTGATTGAGCATTAAAGAGTATACAAAATCTAAGGTTTTGATACACACAACCTACTGCCCTTCAGAATGACTTGAACCAATTGATTATGTTTATCAGCAATGTATAAACATGCCTGTTGATTACACTCAATAAGGGAGATCCTTTGAGAGTGGAAAAAAATGTATGTATTGTTTTAAATTTATCTTTGATTATTAATGAAACTGAGCATTTAGAAAAAATGTTTGATGCTCTTGTTATTTCTTTGTGAATTGTCTGTTCATGACCTTTTTCTACTTTTCTATTAGGTTGTTCATTTTTTCCCAACTTAGTTATTTTTTAAAGCAAATTAAAAAAAAATTAGTACACATACACTATAAAATTGAAAAGGCAAAGAACAGTATTCATAGAACATCTGATTCCAAGCAGCTGGCTTCCCTCCTTGGAGACAACCACTATTAACAGTTTATTGTGTATCCTTCTAGGAACATGCAGTCATATAAATAGATGATATTTCAAAAAAAGACCCCAGTAAAATTTTAGCAGTCACTTAAGAATCTGGTGTCATAATCAATATGATTTCCAGAGAAACCAATGATGTTTTAGAGTGATCTTTTCAGAGAGAAACTTAAGCACACAAAGGTAATTTAAGCATTCCAGAATAATTCCACTTACTTTTCAAAAAGAAATTCTGGCAACTTTTCAAATAAGGTTTTGATAATGGCAGGCTAAAAAAGAAGACATAGGAGTTAGGAGATGGCCTTTAAATACACAACAGAAATATAAAATTAACCACAATTTGCTCCAACAAGAGCTCTTGGAGGAAAACCCTGCTATAATTGAAATCCTCTTATTTTAGGAATGGCCACTTGAATGCTGCCTATATTTTGAACATAAGCTTTTGGGACAGAAACTTGTCAATGATGTGTCTCCTAAAAAATTACCAAGTGATTATGAAGGCAGCACTAAAATAATCAAGTCATCAAAAATATTATTAAACATGACAACTGTTAACCCATGAAATGCAGCCTTAAGATTATCAAATAGTTTGCAAGAAAAGACTTCTCTCCAGAGGAGTAAGAGGGCTCTTAAATGTAAGCTAACTAAATTATACTGAAGATTTCCAAAGAAAAGGAAGGGATAGGAATGTGGGAAGATTAACAGTGGGAGAGAAGAAAAGACTTTCCATTTTTTTTTTATAATTTGAAACATTTAAAACATGTTAAAGCACTGTCTGTTCAATATATTAAAAGAGAGAGGAGGAAAAGGGCAAAATCAAGTTAATCAGCAAGTAAAAATTGAAACGGGAGATGATACAGCTGTGAATATGGCAGAGATATATAAGGTACTCAGAGCACATGGGAGGAAGCTTTACAAATCAGGAATCAGAGGCTGAGGGAATAAATGAGATTTCAAAGAAATGTACTGGGCTAATCAGCTCAGTCCAAAGCCACAGATATTGCCCTACCAGATGTATGTCAGCAATGGGGCTAAGTAAACTATTGCAAACCCAAATTCCCTGTTAACTCTACTTGACCCTGTGCTCAGGCATTTACAGTTGGGCACACACCACAAATCATGTCCATCAAATGTTCGCAGAAAAAGTGGCAGTCTCACCTGTAATATGTCAATTCCCAGAAGCAATTTAATGAGGCTCTTAGAGTAAGATGTGCCTATGCTGAAAAAAAAAAAAAAGAAAAAGATTTTTTTTCTATTTTGTTTTCCTTGTTTTAATGTTTTTATCATTTTTTCTTCATAAAATTGGTTAAATATACAGGGGCGCCTGGGTGGCTCAGTTGGTTGGGCGACTGCCTTCGGCTCAGGTCATGATCCTGGAGTCCCTGGATCGAGTCCCGCGTCGGGCTCCCTGCTCGGCAGGGAGTCTGCTTCTCCCTCTGACCCTCCCCCCTCTCATGTGCTCTCTCTCATTCTCTCTCTCTCAAATAAATAAATAAAATCTTAAAAAAAAAAATTGGTTAAATATACAATTTTTTTAAAGATTTTTTTAAAATTTTTATTTTTTTGTCAGAGAGAGAGCAAACGCGTGAGCCCACAAGCAGGGGGAGCGGCAGATAGAAGGAGAAGCAGACTCTGCACTAAGCAAGGAGCTTGATGCAGGACTCGATCTCAGGACCCTAGGAACATGACCTGAGCAGAAGGCAGACTCTTAACTGACAGCCACCCAGGCGTCCCAAATATAAAATATTTAAAGAGAAACTATCCTGTTATATTAGAAATACAGAACATGAAAAGATGGCTCTTTTTTAAGATTTTATTTATTTGATAGAGAGAGACAGCGTGAGCGCATACAGAAGCAGGGGGAGTGTAAGAGGGAGAAGCAGGCTCCCCACTGATCAGGGAGCCTAATGCGGGGCTCGATCCCAGAACCCTGGGATCATGACCTGAGCCAAAGGCAGACACTTAACTGACTGTGCCACCCAGGCACCTTGGCTTTTTTTTTTTTATTAATTAATTTATTTATTTCGGGGGGGACAGAGAGAGCGAGCATGAGCAGGGGGAAAAGAAGAGGGGGAGGGAGAGAGAATCTGAAGCAGACCCTGAGCCGAGCACAGAACCTGACACAGAGCTCGATCTCACAACTCTGAGATCACGACCTGAGTCAAAAAACAGGAGTCAGATGCTCAAGCGACTGAGTCACCCAGGTGCCCCGAGAAGATGATTCTTAAACAGGGAGAAGTAGAGAGGTAAAATTCTATCAACACAGATGTGACACACTCTAGAAAACATTCTGGTTTAGTCTCATAACCATAAGTTAATAATTTAAAGGTTAGGCTAAAATTGAGGAAAAATCAGTTATAAATACAAAGTGAAATTCAAAAAAATTGTTTCCTCCCGCCCATCTCCACCTCCCAATCCAGTTACTGTAACAGATTAAATGTCAGCAAGACTCCAAGCCTCCACTCCACACCTGGCTTCCTCATCCTGCAGACGTTCACATGACAAAAGGCAGTTCCTGAAACTGTCTTGGTCCTCAATGTAAGACTCCAGGCCACTAACAAATTCTTCTATTATCTTAATGACAGTGAAAAAACAAAGAGTAAGATTTTTAGTTTAACGTTTGCTATAGGTTAGCTAAGAATCATTCTAGTCCATTCAACTTTATGCCAGCATCTTTATATTCCCAATTCCAGAGCAGTGCTGGCAAAAGCAAAAGTACCAGGAAGAAGCACATACTTTGGGATAAGAAGGATGTTTCCTCAGAGTCTGAAAGAGCTTCTTTTGGAAAACAACTTGATCCACAGCTAAGATGAAAAAATAGTTGGTCACCAGTCTTTAATATCTCCCAACCATAGTTTTACTTTCCTAAAGATGTAAGTTTCCTGTCTTATGAAACCAAAAAGGATATTTTTAACCTAATTTCAGAGCCAAATTTTCTAAACCCATGGTAAAACAGATATAGCTTTGACAGAGGATACTACCAAGTATTCTAAAAAAGATATGGAATAATGGAGTAATCTATGCCCTAAAAGCAGGGTTTTAAATGGCTTTATAAATTTTCTTCTGAAATCACTCTAATACAGATCTAATTATTCTCTTGAGTATTAATTTATTTTTCCACAAGAAAACACAAAGTACTACTGGTATATGACATTTTTTTCTAAAAAAAACAAAACAAACTAATTACTTAAAAAAATAAAAAATTAGAATTACTTTACTTAACATGCATTAATCAGAACCAAGGACTATAAAAATGTTCTCTAAAAAGCAGTATCATTGTCATCCTTGTCTCAAGATGGCTGATGCTCCCATTTTTAATCTTCACTGCCTCTCTATTTCGGAAATCCATGATTCAGTTCTGAGCCCTGCACTAAACCCAGATAAAAGATTTAAATTAAAATATTACTTAGTTGATTCTGACTCTCTCCTGTTTTAAGAATAACTCCTGATGTTTTAAGAAGCTTTACAAAAACACTGTCATTTTCTTCAACTTCGTTGTGAACATGAGATTTCTTTGTCTTCTTAGAAAGTGGTTGCTTCCTGGCTTCTGAAAAAAGACAAAATTTTCAAGAATGTGACAAATAGTAAAGATTAAAAATGTAAACCCTAGAATAACCCTAAGAGGAAAATTGATGGGTTCTTGAAGAATTGTATTGGAATTGATGCTGTAGTAAAATTTTATCTCTTAACAATGGTCAGCAATAGTGGCTTACAAACAGATAAAGCAATCAACAGATAGAATTATTTTTGCCTGTTTCATTTTCATTTGAAGAATTCAAAACGTGCCACTTCTAACAAAAATAACCATGAAAATGTTTCCCACCCAAATTCTAAAGCAGTCAGGGTGCCTCAAGCTGTTGTCTGCAAACCAGTGCACTCAAATCACTGAGAAGCTTATTAAAAGCACATTCTTAGGGGCTCCTGGGTGGCTCAGTCAGTTAAGCATCTGCCTTTGGCTCAGGTCATGATCTCAGGGTCTTGGGTTCGAACGCTGCATCAGGCTCCTTGCTCAGTGCACAGCCTGCTTCTGCCTCTGGCTCCCTGCTCAATGGGGAGTCTGCTTCTCTCTCCCTCTGCTCTTCCCCACCCCACGCTTGTGTTCTTTCTCTAAATAAATAAATAAAATCTTCAAAAAAAATAAAAATAAAATAAAAGCACATTCTTAGATCACATCCCATAGTTACTCAATTAGAATCTTAGGGATGGGGCCTGGGAGTCTGAATTTTTAAAAAGTTTTCCAGGTAATAATCTTGACGCACACCAAAATGTGAGAACCAATGATCTTGATGCAGGGGTAAAAAGAATCAGGCAGGTTCTCTTGCATCAAGCCTTTGAGTACAAAGCCCAGATTGGTTTTATCCCAAGGCTTTCAATGCAAGAGAATAAAACATAATAAACAAAAACAAAAAGGTACTTGAAATTAAGTAGGATTATTTTCTCTTCTCCCTTTAATGATGTAACGAGTTAGAACTCCCGTAACAGAGTAGATGAGTATAATAAATGGAAAAAACTATCAACCTCTTTTCATCAGAACTAAGTAAGGGCCTCCGTCAACCACATTCTCATATAGACAGTCTACACTGTTTCTTCGCCCTTGGCATGCTTACTTTGATATAATGCCTTTCCTTTATACATCACTATCATAGTTTTATCTGTACTATATACTTTTTTAAGATTTTTATTTTTAAGCAACCTTTACAGACAACGTGGGGCTTGAACTCACAACCCTGAGATTAAGAGTCACACGCTCCACTGACTGAGCCAGCCAGGCGCCCCCATACTATAATTCTTTTTAAGGGAGGAAAGAGGATCATAAGTCTTTTTAAAAGGACAGATACTATGTTGTACCTTCTGTCTCAGGACCCAGATGATGTAAGTAGATAAGCTCTATTATATTAATTCCTCTTATGGATGTGGAGACTGAAGCTCTAAGACTGTGGGCATGCCCAAAGTCATACATGGAATTAGAAGCAGAAACTCAGTCCTAAATCTCCTGATACTAGATTTTGTGTGCTCTAACCATTAAGCCTTGATAATTCCCAGGACTTGAAAGGAGGAACTTTATCTCTCTTTAAGTGCCTCATAGATTTGCTACTGGAAATAAAACAACAAATGACTAGATACTTACTGGAGGCATCTTCTATCAGGCTCTCTTTATCCTCTGATTTTGACAGCCTTCTCTTGGAAGCCATTTTGACCAGAAGTCTTCTGCAATTAAATTACTTCCTACTGCAAAATCAGAATAGAAGTTACCTTCTAGAAGCTAGATAAATTTTGAGATGTTAAAGCTATAGCTCAAAGGAAACTATCCTATCCAAAACCAAAGTGATTCTAGTTTTTACACTAATGTTACCTAACTCCAGGCGCTGAAAGAATTTCAACTCCTATATCTGGTCTAAACTTGTTTACCTAGTTGCCTCTTTAGCCAGACCACTTTCCTCTTGCTGAAGGATGAAATCCAGTTCTCTTTCTGACATTCCAGATCCTTCATCATCTAGCCCCAACCTACCTCTCCTTTAACTCATTAATCCAAATTGTATGTTAGAGACTGTGCTAGGTGCTGAGGTTACAACTATGAACCAGACATGATCCCTGCCCGCAGGGAGTTTACAGTAATGAGTAGTCTTGAAGTAGTTATTTAAACACAGTTATGTAAGTGCTATAAGAGAGAAGCACAGGGTGCTATGAGGGCTTACAAGGAAATTTAATCTAGTTGGGGGTAGGTGAGATGAAGAAAAGCAAGGACAATTTCTCAGGGATAATCTCTGTGAGAAAATGATTTTAAAGCATGGACCTGAAGGCTTCAACAGGAGTTAGCCCCAAGAAGATGTATGAGTAGTCCAGGCAGAGAAAAACTCAGCACTGAACCAGTAAGGAGCCTGTAGAGTTATAAATGAAACTGAAGAGGTAGGGGATGGTCGGAACCATACTAAGGGCCTCCTAGTGTATTTTCTAAACGGAAACATTCCTGGTGTCAATGCTTTTGCATAAGGTGTTTTCACCCGAAAAGCTCTTATCTGCCTGGAAACTACTACTCATCCTCAAAGACACAGTCAAATGTCATCTTCCTTGAAAAATGTTCTTCCTATCCCCAAAGGAGTTTGCTACTCCAGCCTCCCTGTTCCGTAAAGTGTATCTAGGATCCCCTACCACATCACACTAGACTGTGGGGCTCCTTGAGAACAGGAACCCAGTCTCACTTATCTCAATATCCCTAATGCCCAGCAGGGTACCTGGCCTAAAATTTCTGAGCATATTCCTAAATAAGAATGGCTGGCAGGCAGGTAAATACTAATAACTAACAAGAACGATCTTAAGTGCTTTATAATTAATACTTCATTTATTACTCAAGTCTTTTTTGAGGTAGGTACCCCTAGTATTCTCATTCAGTGGCCGGGTTGGGTTTCTAAGTCAGGCAGTCTGACTCCAGAATCTGCACTACATACCAACTATACTTACTCTTGATTATAATGATGGCTTCCAACAATAGTTAACATTTACTATGTCCCACCCACCATGCTAAGGGTTTTCTTTATCCATTGCCTCGTTAAATACTTATAACCATCATCAGCTATTTTACAGACAAAAATTAAGGTAAGTCAGGGCCGTCTGACTCCAGGGCACAAGCCCATAACACGGCCCCTTCCCAAAGAAGCCTGAAAGCCTGGTGGGTGGGGCCGACTGTCTGGACCAGGTCTTTTGGAAAGGAGTTGAGGGTAACAGCCCTTCTCATTTTGTCATTTTAACGACGCACGGAGGTACCTGGGGGGATTATCCCACAACAGGGCAGATGAGGAGGCCGAGGTGCGGGGCGCGGACTCCCAGAAGGAAAGGCCGAGCTCGGCCGGGGCCCAGCGACCAGGCCACAGTGGCGCGGAGCCTCAAGAGACGACGACCGCTGCTTCACTCACCCACCGAGAAGCCGACACCGCCCCTCGTTTTCGACTTTCCCGCCCGGAGACGCCACGCCGACGCCACGTCGACGCCACCGAGGCGCGCCTCGCCGTGACGCTAAACTTCCGCGCCGGAAGTGGGCGGCCAGGTGGCCCGGCTGGGGGCAGTGCGCGAGAGCCAAAGCTGGAGTAGGGCCCCGGGCCAGCTAGACTGAGAGGCGTGACAAGGCCCATAGGCGAAATCATAGAGGGGCTTTCGCGCCCCGGGGGAAGAGAAACCCGACTACAGCGGATGGGAGCCGGCTCTCTGTGAAGATGGCGGGGCCGGAGCTGCTGCTCGACTCTAACATCCGCCTTTGGGTGGTCCTACCCATCGTTATCATCACCTTCTTTGTGGGCATGATCCGCCACTACGTGTCCATCCTGCTGCAGAGCGACAAGAAGCTCACCCAGGAACAAGTCTCCGACAGGTCAGCGCCTTCCCTCTCCGTCGGCCTCACTCCCCCGTGACCTTGGGCAAGAAAGTACAGGGGTATTGTCAGTTTGTCCGGGTTGACATCGCGCCCCCACTGGCTGGGTGACCTTGCCAGTGTTACCTCTGTGTTTCACTTTAGCCATCTGTAAAATGAGGGTAACAGGAGATGCCTCATAGAGCAGGTGTGGGGATTAAATTTTAAATGAAGCCTACAAAGCCTTTAGCACAGGGCTTGGGATGTATTAAGTGCTCAAAAAAATTGTTGCTGTTGTTAGGCCAGTCGCCAACCCTCTTATCTATGAACTGTATATGAGGTAGGTGTGTTTACGCTACTCGTTTTACCAAACTACTGTGGTGGTCAGCTGAGATACTAAGTATCCAAGTGCTATGCAAATGTAAAATTGCCGTAAAATGTGAGGGATTGTAATTACCATTTCTCCTTCAGGAGTAGAGGCAACTTGTTCCTCATGTGTTTCATTACAGTATTTATCTGTGGAGAGAGGTAATTTGAGATCATTTTAGGTATCTAGACTTGTGCCCCCTCCATATTAAAATAAAAAATAAAAATAAAAAACATTTTCCAGTCAATCATTGTGATTATTTTCAGAGATCATCTCAGGGAAATGGTGCTGTGTCTTTAACACTTCGCTATCACTCATTAATCTTCCATTTTAAGAAAGAGCAAGCTTCGGGCTCAGAACTTTCCACAGGCAACAGTATCTTACTAAAATTTTAATTATGTTTTGTTTTTATTGTGTTTATGTTAAGTTTCTATTTGTGGCAACTAATACTGGTTTTCCATTGGCTGGCAACTTAAAGATTTATTTTAAAACTTACATAAGTAGAAAAAGTTGATATGTAAAAAACACTAAGTTTTTAATAGTACAGGTGTTAGTGAATAAAACAAAAATCATAACCATGGAATGAGAATGACTGAAGTTTGGGAAGCACTGCTTTATCATTTTCAGTTGTGCTTCCCAATTAGGCTGAGAATAATATAAAAATAATAAACATTTATTAAGCACTTATTCTATGCCAGGCACTAAGCTAAGCGCTTACATTCATTAACTTATTTAAAATTCAGAGCAACTCTTATGAGATAGATGCTGCTGTCCCATTTTATAGAAACTGAGGCTTAAGAGGTTCCATGGTCACACATGATGACATTCAGGACTTGAGGGCAAATTTTCTGGTTCCCAAGTCTGGAGTTCTTTCCACAACACCACAGGGGCCACTTCAATAATTTTTCTGTGGCATCAGTTCCAGAACTGATGAGAACCAACCTCCTGGAGAGACCTGAAGTCAGTTCACCACAGAAAGGAAGGCTATAAAAAGATGTAATGTGAAGAGAGCTCAGATATTTAGCATTTATTTATTGACACCAATAAATTGTTCTCATTTTATCCTCACAATCACACCAAGTTAGATAATCCTGAACTCATTTTTACAGTTGAAGAAAAGAAAGCCAGAGAAATTAACCCAAAATAACCAAAATTGTAAAATATTGTGCCTGTACTTAGATCAGTCTCACTCCCCAAGTTAAATTCTCTTGACCACAATTGCTGCTGTCATAGATTCTCTGCCACAGTTTTCTGCTCTTGGTTCACTATGTGATTTCAGAGTGATGTTTCTGAATGATATCACACCCCTAGTCCCCCCCCCTTTTTTTTTAGATTTTATTTATTTGTCAGAGAGCGAGAGCAAGCACAAGCAGGGGGAGTGGCAAGCAGAGGGAGAAACAGGCTCCCTGCTGAGCAAGGAGCCTGATGTGGGACCCTATCCCAGGGCCCTCGCATTATGACCTGAGCCGAAGGCAGACGCTTAGCTGACTGAGCCACCCAGGCGTCCCCACAGCTCCTTTTTCTAAACCAAGATGAAATTCACAGTTCATGCACTCTATAAATAAAAATACTTAAAAAAACCACAACATAATATTTGCAACAACATGGATGGGCCTAGAGGCTACTGTATGCTAAATGAAGTAAGTCAGACAGAGAAAGACAATTACCATATGATTTCACTTATATGTGAAGTCTAAAAAACAAAACAAACAAAAGCGGAAACAGACCCATAAATACAGAGAACAAACTGATGGTTGCCAGAGAGGAGGGAGATAGAGGGATAGATAGAGTATAGTCAATGATAGTGTAATAGCGTTGTATGGTGTCATATGGTAGCTACACGTATGAGCACACCATAATGTATAGAGTTGTCAAATCACTATTTTGTACACCTGAAACTAATGTGACATTGTGTGTCAACAGTACTTCAATAAAAACAACATAATGCCCTAGTTGTGACAATAAGGAGAAATAAAAGAAAAATAATTTAATTTCTATTTCATAAATACTTGTTCACAGTGGTCCTCAAAAGTGCAATGCAAGGGCGCCTGGGTGGCTCAGTCGTTAAGCGTCTGCCTTCGGCTCAGGTCATGATCCCAGGGTCCTGGGATCGAGTCCCACATCGGGCTCCCTGCTCCACGGGAAGCCTGCTTCTCCCTCTCCTACTGCCCCTGCTTGTGTTCCTGCCCTCGCTCTCTCTCTCTCTGTTAAATAAATAAAATCTTAAAAAAAAAAGTGCAATGCAAAAGTCAAAGCATGCACCTCACTATAAAATCACCTTAATTGGGACAGGTTTGACTCTAGGCTGATACAGTATTCGCTACTTAGATATTACAGAAGGCAGTGCGGTTTTGGATGTGATTTTACTAAATGAGGAACTACACTTGATAAAGTTCTGAACAAAACAAAGTGCAATTTTCCCTATATATACTTGGTTTCATACCTGGAAATTGAATATATATAAAAATCACTTCTTCCTTCCCTGTGGAAAAAAAGATGGAATTAGGTTTGAGGCTCAGATAATTAAAAGCAATTCAGTGAGATATTCTAAAGTAGTGTGAGACATGAGATGGTTCTTTGAATTGCACAACTGTCTCCAGCATTGAGGAATACTTAGCATCCCTTACCCCTAACAAATGAGTTACATTCTCTTTCTTCTCTACCCCATCATTTTGACAATCAAAAAAGTTCCACAGATTTCCAGAAGTCCCCTAGAGGGCAGTACCACCTCCATGGAGAACCTCTCTAGTCATAATTGTTCGTTTATGTGAGATGTCTGGATCATGCCAGTTCCAACATGGTGTTACGGTACCCCACCAAGTCATCCTGTGAACTTGGATAGAATGCTGAGCACATGGTTCTGAACCTGCCAAAAAACCAAGTCAAAACGTTTTCTGATTGTAAAACATTCCTCTAAATATAAGTTTCCATTAGCCTGAATGATCGCAAAATGGAATGTTTGGTTTCATAAATTATTAAGCTTTTGGTGCCTCAAAACTTATTAAATTTTTCTAAAATATATTAAACCAAAACTGAAAGATAAATGAAGAAAATATATTAGACCATAGTTGGGGATAGAATGGAAAAAATGGTGCTCAAGCTCAAAGAATATACTGACTCTTAGGAAAGGAAAAAAACAAACTCAGGTCTTTAATATATGATTAAACTCGAATTTGAGAAATACCAACTTTAAAAACTAAAGCTTTCGGGGTGTCTGGGTGGCCAGGTTGGTTAAGCATCTGACTCTTGATCTCAGCTTAGGTCTTGATCTTAGAGTGGGTGGGTGTGGAGCCTACTTAATAAAAAAAAAAAAAAAACTAAAGCTTTCTTTTAAGAAAATGTCTTTCACTTGCAAATTATCAATGCAAAAGAGCTTTATCTTTATAACCAGTATAAGAACTTATTTTTCAAGAGTAATAGAAATGGAAATGCAAAATTAAAAATTTCTTGTAGCATCTGCAGACCTCAGAGAAACTGAATGTTTAGAATATACAGGATAATTTAAGCTTGCCTTGATTTAGGGTTGAAATACCTCAAGGTCATGGTTCTCAATCCCAGTTCTACAAAATTGCTCAGCAGTGAAAATATAGGAGATGTAACTGAATTTCTGTTGATTACAGTGCCTGAAGAAGACCTGAATTATTATCCACAGTGAACAAGTTTTTACTGATGATCTACCATGCTCTCTGCACTGTACCATATGCTATAGGATACGAGATATACAAGGCCAAGACCCTACTCTCAGGGATTTTCAGTCCAAGTGACAAAACATGCAAAAGAAAAATAATAGATACCTTTAATCTAGTGCTTAGGATATGCCACATGCCGTGGTAATCACTTTAAATGAAATGATATATACGAAGAACTCAGCTTAAAATCTTCAGTATTTCCCTTTTGCTCCTTTTTTTTTTTTAAAGTACTCTCCATACCCAACATGGGGTCCGAACTCACAACCCTGAGGTCAAGAGTCACACGTTCCACCAATGAAGCCAGCCAGGTGCCCCACTCTTTTTTTTTTTTTTTTAACTATTTTTAAGTGTACAGTTCAGTGGCAATAAGTATATTCTCAGTCAGTATATTGTTGTGCACCCATCCCCATCATTCACTTCCAAAGTATTTTCATCATCCCAAACTTTGAACATATTAAGTAATAACTCCCCATCTCTTCTCCACCCAGTTCCTGCAACCAGCATTCTACTTTCTGTTTCTATGAATTTGAGTGGTACCTTATGTAAGTGGAATCATACAATATTTGTCCCTCTGTGCCTTCTTATTTTACTTAGCATAATGTTTTCAAGGCTCACCCAATGTTATAGCATGTGTCACATTTCAATACATTTTGTAGCAATGTGACAGTTTGACATATATATACTTTCTGAATTGATTGCCACAATCCAGTTAATTAACATATGTATCACCTCACAAGAATGCTTAAGGTCTACTCTCAATAAATTTCAAGTATATTACACAGTTCTATTGACTATAGTCACTATACTATAAGTTAAACCCCCAGTCATCTTATAACTGTATCTTTTGGTCAGCATCTCCCCATCTCCCTTATCCCCCAGTAACCACCAGTTTACTTTCTGTTTCTATTAATTTGACTTTTTTTTTTAAAGATTCCAAATAAAAGTGAGATCATACAGTGTTTGTCTTTCTCTGGCTAATTTCACTTAGCATAATGCCCTCAAGTTTCAACCATGTTGTTGCAGAGGGCAGGATCTCCTTTCTCGTGGCTAATATTCCATTGTGTTTGTGTTTGTATATGTACTACTGAACTGTGTTTAAATAGGATTATAGTGATAAATTTTATGTTATGTATTTTTTACCACGATTAAAAAAAATACACTGGGATGCATGTGGCCTTATATAGTATGTCTCTTGCACGTCTCTCAAGTCTCATTTTCACCATGTTTTCTGTAGTTCTCTTTCTTCTAGCCATGTGGCCTTTTCTCGGGTCCTCAGAGACATAGTCTTTATGCCTGCTGTAGGGCTTTTGCCCATGCTGTTCCCTCCAGCACTTTGCCAAGGTAATCTCTAGTTGTCCTTAAGATTCCAATATAGTCATGCATCATCATCAAAGCTTTTTCCCAGATCTTGACTTCCTAGACATGGTCAAATCCCCATATTGTGTACTCCCACCATACCATCCATCTCTCTTTCCTAGGACATAATAGATGAATTTCACATTTATTACTGTGGTTATTTAATCAGTGTCTTTCTCTCCCACTAGACGTTAATTTTCATAAGATATTTGGTTTGTTTGTTTTTTTAAGATTTATTTACTTGAGAGAGAGAGAGAGAGCAGAGGGAGAAGGAGAGAATCCTCAAGCACGCTCCCCCCACCCAAGTGCAGAGCCCGATGAAGGACCTGATCCCAGGACCCTGAGATCATGACCTAAGCCAAAATCAAGAGTCGGCCACTTAACTGACTAAACCACCCAAGTGCCCTGAGATACTTGCTTTTTTTTTTTTAAGATTCTATTTATTTATTTGACAGAGACACAGTGAGAGAGGGAACACAAGCAGGGGGAGTGGGAGAGGGAGAAGCAGGCTTCCCGCTGAGCAGGGAGCCCGATGCAGGGCTCCATTCAAGGACCCTGGGATCATGAGCTGAGCTGAAGGTAGATGCTTAATGACTGAGCCACCCAGGCACCCCGAGATATTTGCTTTTTGATCACTGTTTTTCATGTCACCTAATAGTACATGGCATTCAGAAGCTCAAGAGGTATTTGTCCAATGAGAACAAATCTGTTATTGTGCAGAATATGAAAGGAGGCATGGGGAATTTAAATGACTCAGCCAAGATCACATACCTAATGAGTGGCAGAGCCAGGATTTGAACCCATCTGTTCAACTCCAGAGCTTAAATTTTTACCCATTACTCTAGACCCAATGCTGCCTAAACCATCAGTGATGAAGGACCAGTTTTTTGTTTTTTGTTTTTTGTTTTTTATTTCCAATCTATCATAGACTGATGCTTTTGTAAAATACTGTAGTATATATTTATTTGGATGTTGTGGAAATACCAAATTATTATAAACGTTTCTAAACCCTTACTCTCAATATCTGCGCTTAACCTCGTCACAGACCAGCACTGGTACATAGGCCACACTTGGAGTACCTTTAGACTAGCTCCCAGGGACAGAACATATTGCATGTCACCTCTGTAGGCCTGTGTATGAGCAGTCAACTGTACAGTACAATGAGGTCAAGAGGAGGAAGACCAGAGAGAATTTCATGAGGGCCCCAGGCAGAGTTTCATGGAGAAGGCAGGGCTTAAAGAAGGTGTTACGGTATGATGGGGCAGAACTCGTGAAGGAGAGGGGCACTAAAGCATTCCCAGCACGTGGAAAGGCTAGAATATGCATAAGGTGACAAGGGGACCCTGATTAGAGCAGGTGGTTTATACTAAGGAGTAGAGAGAAAACCAAGCACGGCTTTTATGTTCCTTTCTGTCTGCATTTTTTTTCACTTTTCAAGAAGTATTTCCATGAACTTAAGGAGGTGCCCACCGCCCCCATTAAAACAACTTTTGAAAACCTAGCAAACATTGGTATTTTGATCTCTGTTCTGTTTGGCATCTGTATCTTAGCACCACCTACTTTCATCGCACTCTGTTATCTTTAATGATCAATTATAGTCAGATATCACCAAATAATTTATTAATTCAGTAAATGTTTATTTATTTATTTATTTTTTTAAAGATTTTTATTTATTTATTCATGAGAGACAGAGAGAGAGAGGCAGAGGGAGAAGCAGGCTCCCAAGGAGCAGAGAGCCCGATGCGGGACTCGATCCCAGGACCCTGGGATCATGACCTGAGCCGAAGGCAGACGCTTAACCATCTGAGCCACCCAGGCGCCCTCAGTAAATGTTTATTGAGAGTTTACTAACGGTCTGAATCCTGCTGGAATTTCTATTTGTTGTCTGTCAGGGAACAACCCTGTCAAATCCTGTACTCATTTCTCTGTGGGGTTTTAGAAGTTCTTTCTTTTATCCTCACCCTTCCTCCCTCCTCCTGCCCCCAGATCTTGTGAGGAGCATCCAACTGTTACTTTTTTCACACAGAGAAAGTTCCTTCTTAGCTTCTTAAAAAGTAAGAAAAAGCTGAGTGTGGTGTTCCAAATGTGCCTTCCTCAGAAATCTTTTGTTCATAAACATAGTGACTTCTTTTTTGAAGACCTGATTTTTGGGTTAAATATGTTATATTGGTTTTAAGGACACTTGTATTTTGAAAAGTGTCCCCACAGGACTGTTGCCAAATAGGTTCTCTCTTGTATTTAAATAGGTCTTCCACTCTTATTCTCTCATTTTCTTCTAGTGTTTCGCTTTTAAAAATCTCATTGTCTTGGTTGTATTTTTCAGTCAAGTCCTAATTCGGAGCAGAGTCCTCAGGGAAAATGGAAAATACATTCCCAAACAGGTACTCATTTATCTTTTATTGAAAGCTCCATGACTCACTGTTGAGGGCAGTAGATATCTGAATGTTTAATGAGGGGACTCTTTGGGGAAAGCTGAAGTTTGGCAAATTTGTAATTAAGCTGTGGCCTAGTGATATCTGCTGTCATTGTGACCTTGCCCTTCTTAGGAAATTGTTTTTAAATGTGACTCAGCTAAAGTGTCAGGTTGGCTGCCAAGTAGGCGGCCAGCTCTGAGTGTAACAACCTATTCCAAGGGCCTTCTGACTAAACCTCTGGGGAATAATTTGACAACTTGCTATGTCACAGTTTTAAGACTTAAAAAGCTCTCTTTTCTACTAGTCTTTCTTGACACGAAAATATTACTTCAACAACCCAGAGGATGGATTTTTCAAAAAAACTAAAAGGAAGGTAGTGCCTCCTTCTCCTATGACTGGTATGTTTACTCCCTTCTGTCATCTTTAAGGAAGATTCTTAACAGGAGTTGGGGGGAGGGCAGGGAGGATGTGAATTTATTTAAATGTTAAATTGTATGAGAGAATAATCTCAGGGGCCTTAGAGATCGTCTAGTATAGGGATCTACACAAGTGGAGCTCTCTTTTTCAAATAAATCATCTGGGAACCCCAATGTATAAAGTGGATTTAAAAAAAAGAGCCCTTGGCTGGGGGGTGAGAAAGCTAGAGCCATCGTCCCTTTGTCTCTTCCCTTTGCTGTTCCTCAGGACCCAGGGCTCTGCAGAGCACAGTTGGAAAAGCATCCCAGTCCCAGCTCCTACCCAGTGCCTGGATCCCGTTGCTGACAGATGGCCACCCAGCTTCTGTCTGAAAGAGGAGGAGCTCTTAACCACTTCCCTAGGCCAGCCATTTCTTTGTCAGACATGGTTGCTTGGTCCACCCTACAGTTTTTGCTCTAACAGATTTCTTACTTCCACTGACCCTAGTCATGTGAAAAAATACAGCACTTTTAAAGTAAAACAAAATAATTTATTCTGTGTTGGCTGTCCTCTCATTTTAATACTCATTTCTTTGGTAAGAAACCCAGACAGAAGGTACAGCAATTGGTTTTAATAAGTCTTTTAGAAAACTCACAAGAAACAAAAGACCAATTTGTGTATGAAGATATTTGACTTCACTAAAATCCACGGAATGCAAATTAGAACAAGATATCCTTTTAAGTTTTTTTTTAAGATTTAATTATTTGAGAGAGAGAGAGAGAGAGAGATGTGCACACACAAGATAGGGGTTGGGGGATAGAAGCAGAAGGAGCTAAAGAGAGAATCTCAAACTGACTCCACACAGAGCACAGAGCCCAGTGTAGGGCTCAAACACATGACCCTGAGATCATGACCTGAGCCAAAATCTAGAGTTGATGCTTAAGCAACTGAGCCACCCAGGCGCCCCCAAGATGTCCTTTTTAGACCATTAAACTGGCAAAGATTGAAAGCTTCACAAAGCTGCTACTGTCAAAGTCATGGGAAGTTAGGCCCTCTCGCTATTGTTGAAGGACAATCTGACAGGAACAATCTATAGGTCCATCCAAAAGTAATAAGTGTGACCACATAGTAGATTCCTATGCACACATGAAAATAGTGAGAGAGATATACCAATGTGAAAAATACCATTTACAATATATTTACTTTTTTAAAATTAAGAAGCGGATTAGTAAGCATAATATCCCTTCATTGTGTATATATGGAAACTGTTGTGTATATACATATACATGCATATTTATACACATATGTATAAAGATGGAAGGATATGCAACAAACAGTTAAAAGTATTCAGAGTGAGCTCAGAGAAACTGTCTACATCCTATGTTTCCAAGTCATTTGAATTTTTTACAGTGAACTTGTATTTAATGATCATGTAAATTAAAAGTTTATAGAAAATCAGGGAGAAGTCCCTGCCAACAGTGGTAAAATGTTGTGGTCTCTTGTTTTTGTCATAGATCCCACTATGCTCACAGACATGATGAAAGGCAATGTAACAAATGTGCTCCCTATGATTCTCATTGGTGGATGGATCAACATGACTTTCTCAGGCTTTGTCACAAGTAAGTTACAGACCTGGAAGACTTCAGGTTCACTTATCTGTGATCCTTTCCCATATCCCTGTTCAGAGAAATCCAAGTGCTGCTGAGACACTAAAATAACGGGTCCCATATCCTCTATTGGAAACTAATCACAGTCTTTTTTTTTTTTTTAAGATGGTATTTAGTTGAGAGAGGGAGAGCATGAGAGAGCAAGCATGAGCAGGGGGAAGGGCACAGGGCGAGGGAGAGAGAGAAGCAGGCTCCCTGCTGAGCAGGAAGCCCAACATGTCCCAGGACCCTGAGATCTTGACCTGAGCCAAAGGCAGACACTTCACCAACTGAGCTACCCAGGTGCCCTGGAAACTAATCACATTCTTTGAAAAAAATTAACATGCCATGATGTTATGGCTCTTATCCCAAACTCATCATTAGTTCATGATGTGGATGCTTTTTTTCTTTTTTTTTTAAGATTTTATTTATTTATTTATTTGAGAGCGAGCGAGAAACAGCATGAGAGGGGCGAGGGTCAGAGGGAGAAGCAGGCTCCCCGCTGAGCCGGGAGCCCGATGTGGGACTCGATCCCAGGACCCTGGGATCATGACCTGAGCCGAAGGCAGTCGCTTAACCAACTGAGCCACCCAGGCGCCCAATGTGGATGCTTTTTTACAAATAGGAACTTAAGTGAATGGCTTGCTCATTTGTATCCAAAATTAATTCTAGTTAAGTAGGATGAAGGGAAGCATGTTTCTTTTTTTTTTTTTTTTTTTTAAGATTTTATTTATTTGACAGAGCTAGACACAGCGAGAGAGGGAACACAAGCAGGAGAAGTGGGAGAGGGAGAAGCAGGCTTCCTGCCAAGCAGGACCCTGGGATCATGACCTGAGCTAAAGGCAGATGCTTAACGACTGAGCCACAAAGGCACCCCAGCATGTTTCTATTTTGACTTCATTTTCTAAGTATTGCAGTGAGTTGTTTGTCTATTTGTTTATAATTTGTTTTGAATCAATTTCATTTCTCAGGAATGTAGTTCAATATATGTATATATTCCACTTTGGGTTTAACAGTTTAGTGCAAGTTTCTTTTCTAATTTTAAGTCATAACTCAG
Organism: Mirounga leonina; assembly: GCF_011800145.1. Lineage (NCBI taxonomy): Eukaryota > Metazoa > Chordata > Mammalia > Carnivora > Phocidae > Mirounga > Mirounga leonina. Next base: position 8,222,992 of record NW_023270855.1, read on the forward strand.
CCAGAGTCCCTGTTGTTAAGCAATAGAGAAGCTGGAGTTCAAGGAACTATAACAGAGTGACATTTGACTGTTATTTTTTTTTCAGAAATTGACACAAATTTCCTGGTAGAAATCATTTTCAAACTGTATGGTACAGAGTTTCCACCTCCTCAGGGAAGGATTACATGCATTCATGCTTGAACTGTTCTAAAAACAGCAAGGAAGGATTGTAAACTTTCTCTCTCTTTTCTGCAGCCAAGGTCCCATTTCCACTGACTCTCCGTTTTAAGCCTATGCTGCAACAGGGAATTGAACTACTCACATTAGATGCATCCTGGTAAGAATTTTCTTTCCTTTATAAAAACACAAAACAAAATCTAAAACCGATGTCCCTTAAAGAACAGGATTTCCAGTTTGCATACTTCACTGGAATAGATTTTTGGTTTTTCTCATTGAAACGCCACTGAAAATGCCATGGGTGGATTATGACAACTTTTAGCCTACCCCAAGTGATTTCTTTATATACTCTTTGGGTGATAGAAAAGTGTGAACTCTGTTAATTCTAAAATAACTACCTATGTTGTTTCACTTTTGCTTTCCTAGGGTGAGTTCTGCATCCTGGTACTTCCTCAATGTCTTTGGGCTTCGGAGCATTTACTCTCTGATTCTGGGCCAAGATAATGGTAAGAAGCATGTTGGGTTTAATAAGCAAATACTTTGATAGACAATCACCCATGCCAGGGCCAGAAAACTCCTATAGGCTGTTATGTTTGTTAGCATAGTCAAATACCATGCTTTACTCCCTAAACTTCTAAAGTTTCTGAGATATTCTGCAAGAGTCTTAAAAATTCCAGGGTCGGGGAGCCTGACTGGCTCAGTCGGTGGAGCATGCGACTCTTGATCTCAGGGTTGTAAGTTCAAGCCCCACCCTGGGTGCAGAGACTATTTAAAATCTTTAAAAAAAAAAATTCCAGGGGCGCCTGGGTGGCTCAGTCGTTGGGCGTCTACCTTCGGCTCAGGTCATGATCCCAGAGTCCTGGGATCGAGCCCCACATCAGACTCCCTGCTCTGCAGGAAGACTGCTTCTCCCTCTCCCACTCCCCCTGCTTGTGTTCCCTCTCTTGCTGTGTCTCCCTCTGTCAAATAAATAAAAAAATCTTAAAAAAAAAAAAAATTCCAGGGTCAACTGAAGATCTGAATTCTCCCTGGAAATCATGGGGGTAATATTTAGTTCCCTAAAGTCTGAAAGCCTCCTGTGAGGAATCCAGTACCAGTAATGTAAGCCTGTAAACTGAAGCTGAAACAAGGCCTGGTTTGAGCAGTTAGTTCATTGACTAGAGTTCTTCCCAGGACCAATCCTGGCTCTCTTATTTCATGGCTGGGACCTTGGGCAAGTGACTTAACCACTTGAATCCTGTGCTCATTCGTAAAACAGAGACCTAAATAATTAGCTTCAGAGTTTGTTGTGAGGAGTAAATGAGGTAGAATATGGAAAGCACTTAGTAAAGTACCTGGCATAAGGTAGTTGCTCAATACCTTGGCTTGAGCTGTAGTTATTGTTTACATTTGAAATACTACAGCCTCGGTGGCTGTAGTTATTGTTTATATTTGAAATAAAGTGTAGCACTTCCTTCAGTTACCTTCTGTTATTATCATGCCCACTTTACAGGAGAGGTAAAGTGACTTTCCCTAGGTCACATAGCCAGTGTGTGGGAGGGCCAGTCAGGGAATCTGTCATGCAGTGCTCGCATCCATTCCTGAGCATCTGTCCGTGTTGCGTGAGGACCGTTTTTCCCAGAGGGTGCTGGGTGCTTGCCGAGCCCCGGCGGTCACATAGGTGTGTCTTATACTGCAGCCGCGGACCAGTCACGGATGATGCAGGAGCAGATGACGGGAGCAGCCATGGCCATGCCCGCAGACACCAACAAAGCTTTCAAGGTACACTCACACCTCCTGTAGCTTCACTAAACTCCGAAAGGCATTAGCGGACAGTTACTTTAAAGACCGGTTCCCTGAAGAGAGTGTGATATGTATGGTTCCATCATTTAAATTTAGCAAAAATGAATTTTTGCTTACATATTTCTTATTCCTTAGACAGAGTCAGCTGTTAAATAAATTGGAGATTCTTGGTACTTTTACCTAGTTTTTAAACGCTTACTCAAATTTAATCCACACTGTAAATGAAGCTGTAAGAGTCCATTCAGAGACGCCAGGTAAACATTTAGGATATTTTGAGCTATTTTGGACCCTGTGGGCATCAGATATAAATTTCATTTAAAAAAAAAGATCAATACTTAAAGCCTTTTCATGAAATGATTCTGTAATATGTAAAGTCCAGTATAATTTTTGTACAGCAAAATCTCACTAATTTTTCATGATAAAAACTAGAAATAGAAGGGAATTTGCTCATCTTGATGAAAGGCATCTATGAAAAACCCACAGCTAACATCATACTCAGTGGTGAAACACTAACAGCTTTTCCCCTAAGATTAGGAACAAGATAAGAATATCCACTCATGCCACTTCTGTTGAACGTTGTGCTGGATGATTAGCCAGGGCCGTTAGGCAAGAAGAAATAAAAGGCATCCACATTAGAAAGGAAGAAGGAAATGATCTGTTTACAAGATGACATGGTCTTGTATATAGAATATTGTAAACAACCCACAAGAAAAACTGTGTAGAGCTAACAAACAAGTCCAGCAAGGTTTTAGAAGATGCAGGGTAAAGATGCAAAAATCAGTTGTATTTCTACACACTGGTAATAAAAAATCTGAAAATGAAATTAAGAAAAAAATTCCAGGGATGCCTGGGTGGCTCAGTCGGTTAAGCGTCTACCATCGGCTCAGGTCATGATCCCAGGGCTCTGGGATAGCGTCCGCATCGGGCTCCCTGCTCAGCAAGGAGCCGCTTCTCTCTCTGCCTGCCACCCCTCCTGCTTGTACTATTGCGCACTCTCTCTCTCTCTCTCTCTCTGGCAAATAAATAAATAAAATCTTTAAAAAAAAAAAAAAGAAAAAAATTCCATTTACAATAGTATCAAAATGAATAAAATACTTAGAAATAAATTCAACAAAAGAAAGACAAGACTTGTACACTGAAATTACAAGGCTTTGCTGAAAGAAATTAGGTAAGACCTGAATGAATGGAAAGACATCCATGTTCATGGATTAGAAGACTTAATATTGTCAAGATGGCAGTACTCCCAAAATTGATCTACAGAGTCAATACAGTCCCTCTCAAAATTCCACGTACCTTTTTTGCAGAAATTGACAGGCTGATCCTGAAGGTCATATGGAAATGCAAGAGACCCAGAATAGCCCAAAAAACTTTAATATGAATAAAGTTGGAAGACTCACACTTCCCGATTTTAAAACCTACTTCAGAGCTACAGTAATCAAGACTGTGTGGTACTGGCATAAGGATCTATGGATCAGTGGAGTGGAATTGAGAGGTCAGAAATAAACCCATACGTTTAAGATCAATTGACTTTTGTCAGAGGTGCCAAGACAGTTCAGTGGGGGAAAGAACAGTCTTACTGCTGACTGGGTACAGAGTTTCTGTTTCAGGGGATGAAAATTTTTGGAAATACATAGTCTTGATGGTTGCACAACATTGTGAATATAATTAATGCCATTGAATTGTATACTTACAAAGGTTAAAAGTGGCAAATTTTATGTTATATATATATTACCACAGTAAAAAAAAGAAAAAAACTTTAAGTGGTGTAAGAGCTAAAACTATAAAACCCTTAGAAGAAAACATAGGTGTAAAATGTTTGACGCTGGATTAGGCAGTGACTTCTTAGACATGACACTAAAAGTATAAGCGACAAAGGAAAAATAAATGGAACTTTGTAAAAATGAAAACTTTTGTACTTCGAAGGGCACCATCAAGAAAATGAAAAGATAGTATTAGAGAACATGTTTGCAAATCATATCTCTAATAAGGGTCTAGTATTCAGAATAAAGAACTCTCAGAACTCAGCTGTAGTAAGATATCCCAGTTAAAAATGGGCAAAAGTTTTGAACAAACATTTCTCCACAGAAGATATACAAATACCCAATAAGCTCATGAAAGCATGCTCAACATTGTTAGCCATTGGAGAAATGCAAATCAAAACCACAGTGACTCACTCGGTGACTATAATAAAAAAGATGGACACGAACAGGTGTTGACAAGGATGTGGAGAAATTGGAATCATCCTACTTGCTGGTAATGGTGCAGCCACTTTGGAAAGCAGTTTTTAGCCTATCCTCAAAAAGTTAAACATAATTTTTCTTTCTT
>NW_023270855.1:8227264-8385588 GCF_011800145.1 Mirounga leonina
CTTTCTTTCTTTCTTTCTTTCTTTCTTTCTTTCTTTCTTTCTTTCTTTCTTTCTTTTTCTTTCTTTCTTTCTTTTCTTTCTTTCTTTCATTATTTATTTTAATTTTTATTGTTATGTTAATCCCCATACATTCCATCATTAGTTTTAGATGTAGTGTTCCATGATTCATTGTTTGTGCATAACACCCAGTGCCCCATGCAGAACGTACCCTCCTCAATACCCATCACCAGGCTAACCCATCCTCCCACCCCCCTCCCCTAAACATAATTTCCATATGACCAGCAATGCCGCACTGAGGTAAATAGCCAAGGGAATTGAAAACTTAAGCCCACACAAAAACTTGTACAAGAATGTTCAGAGGGGCCCCTGGGTGACTCAGTCCGTTAAGCGTCTGCCTTCAGCTCAGGTCATGATCCCAGGGTCCTGGGATCGAGCCCTGCATCAGGCTCCCTGCTCTGCTGGGAGCCTGCTTCTCCCTCTCCCTCTGCCTGCCACTGCCCCTGCTTGTGCTCTCTCTCTCTCTGTGTGTCAAATAAATCTTTAAATAAAAGGTGGGGGGGCACCTGGGTGGCTCAGTTGTTAAGCATCTGCCTTCGGCTCAGGTCATGATCCCAGGGTCCTGGGATCAAGCCCCGCGTTGTGCTCCCTGCTCAGCGGGAAGCCTGCTTCTCTCTCTCCCACTCCCCCTGCTTGTGTTCCCTCTCTCGCTGTCTCTCTCTCTGTCAAATGAATAAATAAAATCTTAAAAAAAAAAAAAAGAACGTTCAGAGCACTATTCCTAATAGTCCAAGAATAGAAACAATCCAAATGTCCATTATTTTATGAACAGATGAACAAAATGAAACATTTTGGAATATACATAACAGTGTATGGTCAATGAAAGTGTTCAGTGGAATATTTAACAAAAAGGAATGATGTACTGATACATGCTACAGCAGGGAGGAACCTTGAAAATATCATAAGTGAAAGAAACCAGTAAGAAAAAGCCATATATTGTATCCAGAATAGATGAATCCAAAGAAAGTGAAGTGGTAGTTGCCAGAGGTTGGGGGAGGGATTTAATGGGGAGCATCTGCTATTTGAAACAGTTTCTTTTTGTGGTGATGAAAGTGTTCTGGAATTAGGTAGTCGTGATGGTCTTTGTGAACATACTAAAAACCACTAAATTGTACATATTCCAAGGGTGAAGCTTATGGTATGTGAATTGTATTTTTAAACAAAGAATGGAGGGGCGCCTGGGTGGCTCAGTTGGTTAAGTGCCTGCCTCTGGCTTGGGTCATGATCCCAGGGTCCTGAGATCGAGCCCCACATCGGACTCCTTGCTCAGTGGGGAGTCTGATTCTCGCCCTTCCTCTTCCTCTGCCCCTCTCCCCCTGCTCTTGTTCTCTCTCTGTCTCAAATAAATAAATAAAATCTTAAAAAAAACAAAACAAATGGATAAAGATGTGTGTATACACACACACACACACACACAATGGAATATTACTCAGCAATCAAAAAATGAAATCTTGTCATTTGCAATGATGTGGATGGAGCTAGAATGTATTATACTAAGTGAAGTCAGTCAGAGAAAGACAAATACCATATGATTGCACTCGTGGAATTTAAGAAACAAAAGAGACGAACATATGGGGAGCGGGGAGAGAGGGAAACAAACCATGAGAGACTCTTAACGATAGAGAACAAACAGGGTTGATGGAGGGAGGTGAGTGGGAGAATGGACTAGATGGGTGATGGGTATTAAGGAGGGCACGTGTCGTGATGAGCGCTGGGTGTTGCATGTAAGTGATGAATCACTGAATTCTGTTCCTGAATCCAGTATTGCATTGTGTGTTAACTAACTAGAATTTAAATAAAAATTTTTTTAAAAAGCCATGAGCTAACATGTGTATTGCATATTATCTTTTCTAAAGCATTTTTTTAAACCTACTAATTAAAGGCAAAAGTAATCAGCGTTAATAGACTATTTGAGAAATGTAATTAGTTACTAGCTCTAGTGACCTCAGACAAATTATTTTACCTTTTTTAGCCTTATTCTCTTTGCCTACAAATTGAGCACGAGGGTGCACAGGGCAGGTGGCAGCCCCTACCTCATAGAGTAAATGAGTCTATACGTGTAAATAGCTTAATCCAGCTGTTGGCCAGCCACATCAGCACTGCTCTTAGTAACAGCCCTTCTCTCCCTTCCCTGGTGTCTTCTTCCTTTGCAGACAGAGTGGGAAGCTTTGGAGCTGACGGATCACCAGTGGGCACTGGATGATGTCGAAGAGGAGCTCATGGCCAAAGACCTCCACTTCGAAGGCATGTTCAAGAAGGAATTACAGACCTCTATTTTTTGAAGACCACGCAGGGATTTGCTGTCAGGAACTCAGAGTAGCGGTTAACTTTGTAACTTTGGTTTGAGCTGGAAGCCTCTCAGAATAAAAAGGAGGATGCATGAGCCGGCAGGGTGTTCAGCAGGAAGTGTTCTTATCTGAGCCAGGTTCCCCTGTATGTCTGAAACTAGAGACATTTGAGGAGTCTGTGCTAGATGACTTACCCGGAAATGGCTATTTTTAAAATGTTTTACATTTTCCTTCTGGTGACTCTGATAATGAAAGTCAAAGAAAGGGGGAATACTCAAGCTAGTAATAATATATAAAACTTAGCAAAAATTCAGTCTTTGGAAAAAGCATTGTCAGTTATACCCTAATTATTAAGCACAGTCAGCCTGACTTCTAACCACAACAAACACCTGTTTTCTTGGGATCCAAACACCCCTTGTGTTTTACCTTTAATTTTTTGTTAGTATTTCTACAACTTTCTTCACACAAATGATACATTTTCATTACTGAAAATTTAGGAGCTATGGATGAGCAAAGTGAAAGCTCCCTGTGTTGTTCCTTTTGAGCCTACAGAGTGACATAAAGAGCAAATGGGTCAAAACCTGATTCAGATAAGCTCTTTTCAGAGTGAATACCCAGGGCTAGGACAGACTTAGCCAGCCTTCTGTCTCTTAACACTGTCCAGTGAAAATCGGCAACACTGAGACACTGCCGGATTCTCAAGTGCCTTTGGGATCATCAAAGATAGGATACATAATCTGAGGTCTTGAGCTGGAGTTCAGAAGATATCAAATCCGTTGACAGATCAACAGTGCTATACCAAATATGGCTACTCAGTTGAACGAAAGACCTCATTTCCCAGTTACTCTGGATAAGAGAGTTTACATATCGCTGTAAGAAGGGAGAAAGGGCAATTGCTGGCAGACACGTAGTGAAGGTTGGCCCAGGAAATCATTCCGTCTGGATTAACGGTCCCTGGGAAGTGGCAGGGCGCCATTTCTGTACCAAGAGGTGAATGTAATTTGCATGTTGAACGCTGCAATCAAGAACAAACAACTCTTGACCAGCAATTAAAACTTTCTGTTTTCTCTGCCTATAAAACGTTGCCTCTGTGGGTCACTAACAGCCTTCTGCCACAGTTATAAGTGTCTTGTGGATCAGTGCTGAAGAGTTAAAGATGAAAAAGATGTGGGGTGCTTGGGTGGCTCAGTCTGTTAAGCGTCCTCCTTCGGTTCAGGTCATGGTCCCAGGGTCCTGGGATGAAACCCCTCATCAGGCTCCCTGCTCAGCGGGAAGTCTGCTTCTCCCTCTCCCCTCCCCCCCCACCCCTCCCCCAGCTCGTGAGTGCTCTCTCTCTCTCATAAATAAAATCTTTAAAAAAAAAAAAAAGATGTGACCCCTGCCCTCAAGGAACTCATTAGAGAGACACATATTCTGAAGCTCTGACCCTCCCCTCCAGAGTAATGCACATGAGCATAAGACATACAGAATTCCCAGGTAACACAGGGGTGTTGATAGATCTCCAAAGCCTAGTCATAGTGACCTACAGTCCCCTGCTAAGAAAGCCTGACTTTAAGATATTTAAAATAGCTGCTTAAAATATTAAAGGAGCAAGGGTTCACAGGGGAGTTAACCTTTGACCTGGGTCTCGAGAGAGTTCTGCAGTGTAGAAGGGCATTCCAAGCAGATAGAACCAGCAAAGACTTGCAGATTAAAATGTACACAATTTGGGGTGCCTGGGTGGCTCAGATGGTTAAGTGTCTGCCTTAGGCTCAGGTCGGCTCAGGTCATGATCCCAGAGTCCCGGGATGGAGCCCCACATCAGGCTCCCTGCTTAGCAGGGAGCCTGCTTCTCCCTTTCCTTCTCCTGCTCCCCCTGCTTGTGCTCTCGCTGTATCTGTCAAATAAATAAAATCTTTTAAAAAAAATAAAATGTCCATAATTATGCTAAGCGAAGTAAGTCAATCAGAGAAAGACATGTATCATATGATCTCACTAATATGAGGAATTCTTAATCTCAGGAAACAAACTGAGGATTGCTGGAGTGGTGGGGGGTGGGAGGGATGGGATGGCTGGGTGATAGACACTGGGGAGGGTATGTGCTATGGTGAGTGCTGTGAATTGTGTAAGACTCTTGAATCACAGACCTGTACCTCTGAAACAAATAATACGTTATATGTTAAAAAAAAATGTCCATAATTTGCTGGACCCAGACTAAGTGGGGAGTGGTATGGTATATACCAAAAAGTATAGGTTGGACTAGAATGCAAGCAGTAATTGATGATTGAGTGATGTAACCCTCCTTCCCATGAGGCATCTCAGAGCATTTCATTTTGCCTCTTCACCCACACAAAGTTTGTCTTTTTCCCTGTAGCAAAGTTGGGTGGATAAAACGTGAGGCCTTTCTCAGCCATCATGTTGATGGTAAAAGCACATGTCCTGGGGCACCTGGGTGGCTCAGTCGTTAAGCATCTGCCTTTGGCTCAGGTCATGATCTCAGGGTCCTGGGATCAAGCCCCACCTCAGGCTCCCTGCTCGGCGGGAAGCCTGCTTCTCCCTCTCCCACTCCCCCTGCTTGAGTTCCCTCTCTCGCTGTGCCCCTCTCTATCAAATAAATAAATTTAAAAAAAAAAAGCACATGTCCTTGGCAGCAGCCAGTCAAAGGGAAAATCCAAGTTTGTTTTATCAGGCTCTTCCCAGAATCAGTGCACAAGTTCAGCATACAGTGCTTATTGTGGGTGTTTCTTGGAGTCCAACTTGGGCCATGCTACTGAATGAGCATCTCACCTTTCCCATCAACCTGGACTTAACACTCAAAATCATTTAGGACAATCTGACATGTCCATTTACTGACCATGGTGTGGAAGGTACCAGGCATGGAAGTCTAAATATTGACAGATGTACAACACATCTCCGAATAATAATGATGACTTAGATTTGAGAATAGTAGGTAAACTTGCACTTTGGGGCAAAGTCTATGTGGTTCTTTTATTTGGTTGAAAGGACCAAATGTGATGGGCAGATGTATAAGTGAACAACATGGAGGATTACAAACTGTAAGAAATATTGCAGTTGCAAATGACAGAAATGGGACTCAACTTGGCTTAAGCAATTTTTAAAAGGAATGAATATGGCTGAATAACCAAAATGGGTCAGTTGGCTTCAAGTTTAGCTGGATCCAGGTTCTCAAATGATGTCATCAGGACTCAGTTGCTTCCTCAACTCCTTTTTTTTTTTTTAAAGATGTATTTGTCCATTTTAAAGAGCACGCATGAGCGAGCAGGGGGTGGAACAAAGGCAGAGGGAGACAATAGACTCCCCGCTCAGTGCAGAGCCCGATGCAGGGCTCAATCCTAGGACCCCAAAATCATGACCTGAGTCGAAATCAAGAGTCGGCTGCCTGACCGACTGAGCCACCCAGGCACCCCTCAACTCTCCTTCTATTCTCAGGCAGTCTGTCTTCCCCTGGAGACACTGGCTCAGTGAAAAGAAAACACTCCTTTCTGAAACTTTCCAGTAAGTCAGGTAATAGACCTGATTCGGGTCACGTGCAAATTCTATGAAGTGTTTAGCCCCACGTAAACTGTAAGGACCAAAGGTGGGATGGAGGCGATTCCTTAGAGGAAAACTGGGGTTTTGTTGCCAGAAGAAAGTGGCAGGGTACCAGGCAAGAAAAAACAATTATTTTTACCCTTTAATCACCCAAACTGTCTGGAATGTTACCAAAAGGTGGTATTGCCCCTGTCCTAGTAGGCAATAAAGTCTGCAAACATTTACTGGATTTCTACAATATGCTCGGTGTCGTGTTAGAGATTTTCAGATGTTTCTATTCACTCATTTACTGACCATGTGCCAGATACTGCACTCCCAGGCCTTAAGAGTTCAGACTGCTGTGTCACGTGCCATGACAGGGTGACCTGGGGGAGGCTGTGGGAATGTCCTGCAGGTCATATGACCAGCCTGGGTGGTCAGGGAGGGCTTCCCAGTGGAAGTATCATCATGGATATGAAGGATCACAAGGAAGTATATACAGAACCAAGGAAATATCTAAGGAAAGACTATCCCAGGCAGAGGAGCCTGTGTGCAAGGGCCCAAAAGCAAGGGTGATGGCATTTTCACAAAACCAGAACAAGGCCCGCATGGCCCTGAAGGGTGGAGAACAAAAAGATGTGATGAGTGTTGGGTTAGACATTTTATTTTATTTTTTTTTAAAGATTTTATTTATTTATTTATTTGAGAGAGAGAGAGAGTGAGAGAGCACAAGAGGGGGGAGCGGGAGAGGGAGAAGCAGACCCCCCGCCGAGCAGGGAGCCCGATGCGGGACTCGATCCCGGGACTCCAGGATCATGACCTGAGCCGAACGCAGTCGCTTAACCGACTGAGCCACCCAGGCGCCCTGGGTTAGACATTTTAAATGGGTGAACAGTCTGGTATGTGAACTAGATTTCAATACAGTTGCTTAAACAAAAACATGAGATGAGGCAGCATCAGGGCCAGATGGCAGCTTGTAAGTCATCCCTCAGAGATGAACTTGATCCTGACGTGGCAGCAGGGAGCCTTTGGGGGGGACTGGTGTGAAGGGATTGGCTGCTGGTGGGCAGGAAATGGAGAGGGTAAAAGTGGGGGGAGGCGTGGCAGGGTGAGAGTGGGGTGGGACTGCGGCCATTTACATGCTTGGCTCCTGCTTTTTGGCACTAACTCAGGGTTGTGGTAGCTCTGCATAGGACACTTGCTTTCTCTGGGCCTCAGTCTCCTCATCTGTCAAAAGGAATCATAGCGGTGTAGCACCTTGGGATAACAGTCTGGCAGCTCCTCAAAAGTTTAAACATAAGGTTCCCATATGACTCAGGAATTCCACTCCTAAACAGATCTATACCCAAGAGAAATGAGAACGCACGTCCACATGAAAACTCACACATGAATGTTAATAGCAGCGTTATTCGTAATAGCCACAAGTGGATATGACCCAAACGTCCAAAATAAATAGATCACTTGATCAAGAAATATAACATGGTACGAACACACAGCAGAATGTTATACAGCAATAAGAAAGAATGAGGTCCAGCCTACAACAGGGATGACCCTGGAAACACACAAAACGAAGGAAGCCAATCACAAAAAAAAAAACCACACTTATGATCCTGTGTTTTATGAAATGTCCAGAATACACAAACCCACAGAGACAGAACATAGATAAGTGGTTGCCAGGGCCTGGGGGGAGGGAATGGGGAGTGACTGCTAATTGATACAGGTTTCTTTTTGCCAGATGAAAACGTTCTAAAATTGGAAATGGTAATAGTTGTACAACTTTGTAAATATACTAAAAACCACCAACATAGTACCCTTTAAATAGATCAATTTTGTGAATTGTATGTGAATTTTGTATGTGAATTATATCCCACTAAAGCTGTTACGGTGGGCAGGGATCATAAGCTCTTGGCAGCAGACATCAAGATCTCTCATGAGCATGGCTATGAGAGGCTCCTATAGGCTCTCATGACTGCAGACGGAGTCTGACTGCAGAGGCAGAGGTCAATCAGCGTGTTCCTGAGCCTCTCATGGGCTTTCACCCCCAGCCCGGCTACCCCTCCTGCTGCCCCTGCTCTCACCCTGGTCCCACCCGCCCACTTTTCCTTCCAGGTCTCGTAGCTCTGCCTCCCTGGAAATGGCCTGGGAAGATCAGCAGGGTTCAGAAGCCTGGGTTCTGTATCCATGCTCCTCTGAGATGGGCTAGTACCCAATAAGTAAAATATTTCCTTTTTGCAATCAGCTCACAAAATGCACAGCCAGCCCTGTGCTACCTTTTCCTTTCTCCCATTTCTTTGTGAATTTCTTTTTCATTTCTTATTTTCTATTATGGAAAATTCCAAACATATCCAAGAGTGGAAAGAATAATATAATGATGTATCCACCACTCTGCTTTAATAATTCTCAATATTTTGCCAATTCTTCCATGTATCTCCCAAACCCACTTTTTTTTTTAATGTTTTAAAAGTAAATCCTAGATACACTATTATTCCACACATAAATATCTTAGTAAGTTGGGGCACCTGGGTGGCTCAGGTGGTTAAGCGTCCGACTCTTGATTTTGACTCAGGTCATGATCTCAGGGTTGTGAGATCGAGCCCCACATCCAGCTTTGTGCTTAGCAGGGAGTCTGCGTCTCTCCCCCTGACCCTCCCCCACTCGAACCTACACCTCTCTATAAAATAAAACAGTATTAAAAAAATATTCTAGTATGTCTGACAAATAAGGAATTTTTAAAACATAACCCACAATGCCATCATCTTACCTAATTAGACATTCTTCAGTATGTTCTAAGACCCAATCATGTTCAAATTTCCTGTTATCTTCAAATGTCTCTGTCTGGTTGGATTGTTTGAATGAGGATCCCAAAAGGCTCCCACATGACATTTGATTGCTAAGTCTCTTAAATCTCTTTTAAACTGGTCCCCCCACCACCACCCATTTTTCAAGCCATTTATTCTCTGTAGAATTCTGTGAGTCTTTTTGAAAGTATTCTTATCTTGATGGGAAATCAAATCTTTAGATTGTTTTTCATTTCAAGAAAAGATTTAGGAGACTGAATTAGTAACAGATGCCCAGAAAATTAAACAAATAAAAAACCAAGGACTACCCCAGGAGAAAACAGAACATCTAGCAAAGAACTGTAATCACAGTACACCTCTTGAGTCAGCCTGACTCACTGTTTCACAGTTCTAGGGTTGTAAATGTAGAATAATGATATAAATCAAAGCAGTACAGAAAAATGTGGAAATGTGAAAAGGTAAATCTTCATATTCCTTGGTGGTAATCAATAGGTAAAAATCTAAAACTGAAAAAAAAATTAATATGAGCAGTACACATCTGGCACTTAGAGAATAGATATAAAAACCAGAAGAAATAATCAGAAATACCAGAAAGAGTTGAAAGGAATTGGAAGTGAGAGGGAATGGGATAGGGGACAGCTGGTTTTAAAGTATATACCAGATTATCAGATTTATTAACACAAAAAGTATCTTTTTAAAAGGTTCATTTAGCTGATATCCATGGAGGTTAACATCTGAGAAAGAATGAGTTAAAACTCCAGGAACCCTTGAGGCTGAATTTGGCAGGTTTAGTGAAAAGAGTGGACCTGTCCACCTGCCCCACCCCGGTACAGGACAGCGGGCACAGAACAGAGAAGGTTCGCCAGGCTGCACCCTCTCCCACCTGTTCTGCCTTTTGTTTCTTTGCTCATGCCTGCCAGGGGCCAGCCAGATGGAAATGCCAGCCAACTGTCCTGGGCATGTCTAGGGAGGGGGCTTCAGCATTGCCAGCCACAACACCTTTGCCTTTTCCTTCGCTCTCCCCTTCCTTGAGACCTCCCAAGGTACTTTTGGGTGGGAGCTCTCAGCAACTCCCAAACCCTGTTGAAGTCCCTTCAAAGGAGAGTCCAAGTTGGAGGCCTATTTTCATAGACACACAGCAGGGCCACCTGGAAAGCCTGGGACGTTCATCTCACCACCTCCCCTCTCGGAGGTGCCTCAGGGGCAGGATGGTGCCATCAGTATTAAGAGTGCTGGTTCTAAAGTCAGATTTAGAGCTTGGCCTCTTACTTGCTGTGTGACCTTGAAGAAATTACTTAAGCTCTCTGAGCTTCAGTTTGGCAACTGTAAAATGGAGAGCATAATAATACATAGGTTGTTGTGAGGACTTAAAAAGAATAATGCATGTAATAAGGTGTGTAGCATAGCCCCTGACCTACTAAGTGCTTCGGAGACGGAGCTACTGACCATCTCCTGTATACTTAAATCATCCCCCACCCATCACTGCCCTCCCAGAGTCTCCAGGATGATGCCGGCAGCTGCTTTTGGAGCCAGGATACTCCCCACCTATACCTGGCAGTCCATGTTCCCCACTTATATTCACCTCTACCCCCAGCCAGTCTCATCTTTCCAGAGGATCAGCTTTCATCTTGGCCTCTGGCCAAAGGGATCATAATCTCTCTTGCCTTTGTTTGGAATCTTAAAACCCCTACCAATCCATGGTTTGGAAACACAATGGGATTGGGGCTCCTGTCTCTAAAGAGAGCAAGCCGGGAGCAGCTGGATGGTCCTCTGTGGACTGGGGGGTTGGGCACTGTCAGGCCAGTAAGACTTTGCAGGAATGAATGGGTAGTCCTCCTTGGGGGAAACCGAGGAAGGGAACCAGGCCAGCTCTGAGCCTGCTAGGGGAATCTCAACTTGCTGTGTGACCTTGAAGAAATTACTTAAGCTCTCTGAGCTTCAGTATCTCAACATCTCCAAAGAAGTCTCACCAGAGAGCTCACAGGAGGCAATGAGAGGAGGGATTTGGACTCCTCAGCTTCTGTAGTGGACCCCTAGAGCTACCCTCCCTACAAGATTGCCCGCGAGGGAGAAGGAAATTACGATGTTACCAGGAAGAGAATTGGATCTTGGGCAATGCTAAAAAAAAAAAAAAAAAAGGCCAGTTATCTATTATATATAGAACCAGGATCCAGATGACTTCCCACAAGATCAGAACAACTGACTAGATCTAACAAGAGAAAAAAAACAAGAAACAAATGCTGAGTCCTACACTGAGGATCAAGAAACCAACTGCACACAAAGAAGTAGAGAAGACCTAGTAGATCAATACAAGGAGGCGGGGAAGACCTAGTAGGTCAATATTGGGCAACAAAGGGATGTGGCTGCCAGAATCATTAATTCAGTGTGAGGCCCCCATATTAATGGAGGAGAATCTAGGAAGGGAGGTGAAAGTCCAGCTTTGTTCCTAACTGGGTTCAGTTCCAAGAGTTATACTTTATTTTTAAAAATATTTGTTTATTTTAGAGAGAGAGAGCAAGAGCAGGAGGGACAGAGGAAGAGGGAGAGGGAGAGGGAGAGAATCTCAAGCAACCTCCATGCTGAGCACGGGGCCCGACCTAAAATCACGACCCGAGATGAAACCATGAGTTGGACACCTAACTGAATGAGCCACCCAGGTCCCCCTTCAAGAGTTATACTTTAAGTTGGACATTGTTAACCAGGGAAGAAGCCAACAGAGGAGAGATGTCACAATGGTGAGAGCCCAGAATCCTGTCCTTTGAGGAAGGTCAAAAAACCCCGGAGGGTTTGGCCTGGAGGGAGAAAATTCTAGAGAAATGAGAGGTGTCTTTATAATTCTGAAGGGGTTCCCACAAAGAAAACAGTAGAGCTGGTCAGATGATAAAGTGAACCGGGAAAAGCCCAATCCTTCTCCTAGAGTCCGAAAAGCCTGATTCAGCCTCTGAGCATGCTTCGACCTGCAGCATGTCAGACACAGCTGAGGGCTGGGTGTTGCTCTTCTGTGAGACCCAGAGACCCAGGCAAGTACTGGGGGGTAAGCTCAGCTCAACCTTAGGAAGAATGTCTTTCTTTTTAAAATGATATTTATCATTCCTGTCTCTGATCACAAAAGAAATACACAGTTGTGTAGAATACTGGTAAAGAGAAAAGCGAAATTAGATAAAATCACATCAACCACTATTTACCTCCTAATAATTAGGAATAGGATAGATAGGTAGGTAGGTAGATAGAGGATAGATAGATAGATATTAACAAAAATGGGATCACACAAATAATTATCTGAGAGGATTTAGAGAATCACCATGTAAAGATGTATGTGTTGGTATGTAAGGATGTTTATTGCAGTATTGTTTCTAGTAGAAAAAAAATAGCTGTCAGCCAGCTATATCCCCTGCAGTAGGGGAATTTGGGAGTGTGAGTAAATGACAACGCACCCACACCGTGCAGCACCGCGTGGCTACTTGGAGGAAAAGGGTGCAGGTAATATGTATGTATTGCTTTCAGAATCTTTCCAACATATATTGCCTAAGGCAAAAAAAATACTCAAGTTATAGGATAATATGCATAGTATGGTCCCATTTTTGTGAAAAGAAAGACATGCACATGTATGTTTTTAATTAAAAGAAGCAACATGATGCTAACAGCAGGCACATCTGGGGAGGCCGACTTGAAGAGGCCAAGAGTAAGACAGTGAATGTGGGTTCCTTGAACATTTCTGTGTCACTTAACTCGGGACAATCAGCATATATCATTTTTATATCAAATGACTGAAATTTAAATAAATAAACAACAATCTATCCTGGACATTTCTCCATGGCGTTAAGGATTTTACATCATATTTAACGACCGCATCTATTCCTTGTGTAGATTTCTCTTAATGTTATTGAACCCAATCGTGGACATTTAGTACATCAGGAGCTGTCCAAAGAGGAACCAAGGACATTTGAGTGTCTATCAGACCTGAAAATGTGCAGACCCATAGGTCTAACCATACCATAGGTAGGAAATTATCTGATAGATACACCTAGTGCTTGTGCACGAAGAGGTCTATGCAAGAATGGTCCCTGCTTTATTATTCCTGCTAGCAAAAGACTAGAAACAATTTACATGTCCAACCTCAGGACTGCATCAATAAAAAATTACAGGCTGCCTATATGCTTCAGTTCTTAACAGCAGATACAAGAAATAAGATGGATCTGTAGAAATTTACATGGAAAATGTGCCAGGATATATTTCACAGTGAAGAGAAAAAAGGCAAGTTACAGAACAGTATGTACAGTATGATCTCATTTCTATTTAAAACGTATATGTGACTGCATTGAAAAAGATCTGAAGCTACCTCTGAAACTAATTTAAAAAAGTAAAATAAAATAAAGAAAAAGATCTGAGGGATAAACAGCAAGCTGTAGGTAGGATTTCCCTATAGGTAGGTATGTGTGTATGTATCCCTATATATATATATATATGTATGTATGTATAAAGGAAGTGAGCTCCACGTCCCATGGGGTGTGCAAACCAGGATTGGCTGTCCCTTATTCAGGGATGCTGCGGAAGGGATTTCCAAATCTCTCGGAGGTACTCGGTTCCCCTCTTAGCCCTGAGAATCTCTGTGAGAGGGGAGGTCGGGACTGGGAGAAGAATCCACCCCTAAGGGGAAAGGGTTAAGCGGGGATGGCCTTCCTGTGGGCGGGCTCCGCGATCGGCAGCGCCGGGCTCTGTTAGCCAAGTCTGAGCATCTCGGAGGATGCGGCGCGGCGAGCGGCTGCAGGGACGCGCGCAAGGTGAACGCGGGGGCTGCCGGCGCGGCGCCCAGGTGAGGAGCTGGCCCAGGGAGGGGGCGATGGCGGGGCCCAGGCAGGGAGCGTGGCCGGCAGCCCCCTTTCTGGGCACGAGTGGCAGGGCCTGCACCAGCTCCCACCCCCACCCGGGACACTGCGGGAAGGCGCGGAGCCAGCGGAGAGAAGCCAGAGGAGGAGAGGTAACCCGAGATGGACCAGCTCCCGAGGCTGCCCTGCGGCGGCCCTCGCCCTGCCCCCAGGCCGGCCTCTCCCCAGTCCCTAGGGCAGAGAGATACCCCCATCCCTCACCCCACCACCCAAAAAATCTCTCCTGTAGCGGGAACCCAGGACTGGGCAGCCCCCTCCTTGTCCACAGATGCCTACATCTCGTTTGAATTGCGGGTGGTGAGCAGATGGCATATGCTTATTGAAGGCCTAATCAACTGTCTCCTCTGGAAAGCTTTTGGACCCCCTGTTCAAAATGAGCCATTGCGGGTTTCACAACGCCTCGTGTGGCCATTCGCTGGCTGTGTGACCTTGGGCGATTTGCTAAACCTCTCTGAACCTCGCTTTCTTCCCCTATGATATGGTTATACCCACACCTGCTTGGGTTTGGAGGGTTGGATGAGATGGAGGACACGCAGCTAATCTTAGCGCAGGAGCCTAACTGGGTAAGTGCTCAACACAGGAGCACTATTATTAACCAGGACATGCGTTAGTGGCCGTTCAGTCCTTCCTCCTCAGCTGGCCCCAACTCCTGACACCAACTGAGGCTTCTCTGCGGGTCCCCAGCACCTAATTTGGGCCAGGAGCAGAGCATGGGGCTGGTGAACATTTGAGAAATGAACTAACAAGACTTTAAGGCAGAATCTAAACTCAGTTTGGGGGATGGGTTTAAGAGATCTTTGAACCCCCTGAAATTGTCCACAACCTTTGATGAACCTGGGCATTTCCTGGAGTTTTCATTGGCTTCTCAAGGTGCATGTGAACCACCAAGGATGAGGAGCCAGGGAGCTCTGGGCACACCTGCTTCCCAGGGAGAAAAGGAGCAGGGCTTCTGCTCCGAAACACACCCCGGCCTCTCTTCTCTCATGGTTGCTGTGCTCCTGCCCTCTGTCTCCTAGCCATCGGGTCCCTTCCAGCCTCCCTGGCTTAACTAGGGACTCTCGGGAAGAGGAACCTTTAGGGGATATCTACCTGGGGCCAGGCATATGCAGGGGGCTGGAGATAAGAAATAAAGATGCAGATGCAGCCCTTGAGAAGCCCTAGGCCAGTGGAGGAGACAGGAGATTACATTATGTGGCCAGAGTGATGGGAAAGGGTAGAGGGGGTGTCAGGGAAAGAAATGTCTAAGCTGAAAAGAGCCACCATCATATCTTACCTGGATTTCTGGACTGGCCTCTCTCCCCCTTTTAAAGATCTTATTTATTTATTTTCTTTGAGAGAGCGCGTTTGTGCGTACGAGTGGGGCAGAGGGAGAGGGAAAGAATCTCAAGCAGATTCTGTGCTAACCATGGATCCCAACGTGGGGCTTGATCTCACGACCCTGAGATCATGACATGAGCCGAAGCCAAGAAACGGACGCTTAATCGACTGAGCCACCCAAGAGCCCCTCTTACCAGACCTTGTTGCCCCCATGCTTAACATCTGCATTGGCTTTCTGTGATACTTAGAATAAAATCCAGGTGCCTCCCTGTGGTTTACAAAGCCCCTTGTGATCTAGCCCTACCTTCCTGATTTTATCTCCCTCTGCTACTTTCTCTTTCATTTGCTATGCTCCAGCCACACTAGCCTTTTCATTTCTTGAATTCACTCGTTCATTCTGCATCAGGGCCTTAGCACTTTCTGTTCCCTTTGCCAAATACTTTTCCCCCATATCTTCAAATGGCTGGCTCCTTCTCATTCAGCATCTAGCTTAAATGTTACCCCAGAGAGGCCTCCTGCTACCCACTGTGTAAAGTAGCCCCCCATCCGTCTGTCTCTTAACCCTGTTTTATTTTCTTCATAGCTCCCCTTATTTAAAACTAGTCATTGTCTGTCTCTTACCCTAGAATGCCAGCTCCGTGAGGGCAGGAATCTTGTCGGTCTGTTCACGGCTTTATCCCCAGGGCCTGGCACAGAGTATGCGTTCAAATTATTTGTTGAAATAGTGAAGGGGGCTGGTGGGAAAGAAAGCTTTCTGGACAAAGGGAAAAGCAAAAGGGCTCTAATGCTTATTAAACCCCTATTATGGGCCTGGCCTATAATGTGTTTTGTTAGGTAAGTTTTGTAAGAGCTCCTTTGAGTTAGGTACCCATTTTACTGATGGAAAAAACCACAATTTGGAGAGGTGAAGTAACTCACCCAGGAAATGGCAAAGCTGGGATTCAAACCCAGATCGCTCTGTCCCTCTCCCTCTCCACCTCTCTGATATTTGAGCCAGGCCTTTGAAGATAGGATTTCAGAGGGCATCTGGGTGGCTCAGTAGCTTAAGCATCCCAGAGTCCTGGGATCCAGCCACACATCGGGGTCTCTGCTCAGCGGAGAGTCTGCTTCTCCCTCTCCCTCTGCCCCACCCCCTGCTTGTGCTCTCTCGCTCTCTCTGTCAAATAAATAATAAAATAAAATCATTAAAAAAACAGGATTTCAGCCAGTGAAGGAGAAGAGAGAGGGCATTCCAGGCTGAGGGAACAGCAGGAGCAAAGGATTGGGGCATTGAACAGCCCAGTGGGTATTGAAGGATAGGTGAGCAGCCTGGTGTGGCCTTGGAAGGCTAGGAGAGGAACTTATATTCTTTCCTGAGGGTGATGGGGAGCCATTGAAGGTTTTGAAGTAGGGCAAGTGGCATGACCAGAGATGCAGTTTTAAAAGGTCACTCTGGGCAGCATGAAGAGGTTGAACAGGAAGGGGCTGCGGGAAGGGGAGTTTCTCGTGTCTCTCTTCTTTCTTTCCCACCATCCCTCTTGGGGCATCTATGGGCACTCCCAGTGTTCACAAGTCATCCCCCTTCTCCTTGTTTCAGGCTCATCCAGAGAGGACTGGACGTTGAGTGTTCTGGGCCCAGGCATCAGAGTGGACCATGGCTCCCAGCCCGTGGGGCCGTGTCCGTGGCCCCCTACTGCTGTGGCTGCTGCTGTCCCAGGGGGCTGGCCCTGCCCTTGGCCAGGGCCTTCCCAAGCCACTTGAGGACTCGGAACCACATCTGATCCCAGGAGACCACCCCCAGGGCCCTATGGGCACAGAGCCCCAGGCCCGCGACTTCCTCTGGGAGAAGTCCAGGGATGAGAGCCCCTGGAACTCCAATGTTCCCCAGGCCCCTGCCGAGAAAGTACCCGAGGAGCCTGCAGACTCTCCCCTTGGCCCAGCCCTGCATGGACCTAAAGCATCCCACAGGGCTCAGAGAGGAGGACTCCCAGTAACTGATGACCTCCAGATGGCTCGAGGGTCAAGTTCTCATGGCTGGACAGGACCTCCTGACTCACAGGAGCCTATAGAGCAAGAAGCACCAGCCCCCCATCCAGTAGGCCTCCCCCATCTCACTTTCATCCCCATAACTCCCAGACTCCAACTTAGGATAGCCACAGTTCCTCCCTCCCCAGGGCCAGAGGAGCCTGGAGGCCAAGTGGAGCAACGACCACCTAGAGATGAGGGTCTGGTGGACAAAGCCATGATCAGAGTCTCAGAGATATCCCCCTTAGAGCACCAGGGCCCTCCTCACACTCTTGCTCCCCACTTGGGAACTACCAGGAGGCCAGTGCTGGAAGAACAGGGTGGGGGTGAGGACTTCCAGGAGGCAGCTCGAGGCCCCCTCTTCACCCAACAGGATCCAGCGGTCCCTCATGTTGGCTTGGTATCCCCAGCTGAGGTGGCATCCTCTCAGGAGCCTCGGTCCCAGCCACACCTGGTATTGACCAAAAGCCTTCCTCCTGCTGAGGAGCTGCCAATTGAGCTCCCCAAGAAGACCAGAGGTGAAGAGACCTGGGAAGTCAGTCTTCCAAGCCCCTCGCCCAAACAGGCTGATCTTCCTGATGTTAGGGACTCACCAAGACCCCAGCCCTCAGGTCCCCCTGCCACAGAGACACCTGATGGGTCTAAGCCAGGTGGGTATCAACGTGAGGGTGCTGAGCAGTGCTGGGAGGGGGACAGTGTTACAGGGTAACTGGATGCCCCAGTTTCTGTGTGACCTCTGGTCCATCTGGGTACCATTTTCCTCATTCTGGCAAATGAGGGTGATTGTGCCTCCCTTTTGGGGGATTAGACCTTGGGGACTGCTGGAAGGTCAGGCAAAGTGATGACTGCTTTTGTTATTTCAGAAATAGCAGCAATGAATGGAGCAGACCCCATCTCCCCCCAGCGGGTGAGAGGAGCATTGGAGACCCCAGGTACCCCCAAGTCCCTCATCCCTGGCCCCTTGGACCCTGGCCCAGCTACAAATCGAACAGAGAGCCCTGTGGGGGCCCTGCAGCCAGGTGAGGGCATGGCTAGGGGTTTGGGAGACAGTGGGTACTCTAATAACTAAAAACCTGTGTGGGGTTTATGGAGGGAGTGAATGGGGACAAACACCTGCTTAAAGGAACTGGCCAGGACTTCCTTCAAAAAACTCAGGATAAATAAACTAATGCTCACTGGGTACTCTGGGACAAGTCATTTGCCCTTTGGGGGCTAGAATATTCTTAAATGTGACTTGGATATATTTAGTGCAGTTTCTCTAACCCCTGCAAATCAGTGGAGGAGATTTTTTAAAATTCCAATACCCAGGCCCCATCGCAAGGAATTCTGATTCACTTGGTCTCCAGGTGATTCTAATGGGCAGCCAATGCTGAGAACTGCTGGTACATTATTAGTACAAGCGGTAGGTCACATCGTTTAACATTACTGGGTGTTGGGCACTATGCTAAACACTTAATCCTCCCCACAACCCAATGAGGTAGGCGCTATTACCATCCCCATTTTATAGATGTGCTTAGAAAAGTTAAATAACTTGCCCACCATACTAGAGAGTGTGAAAAATCAAAAGCACTTTTCAAAGGGCTATTTTGATATTGTTATTGCAGATGAAGCCGAGGAGTGGCCGGGGCGTCCCCAAAGCCATCCCCCAGCACCCCCAGTCCAGGCCCCCTCGACGTCACGCCGGGGCCTCATTCGGGTCACCACGCAGCGCGCCCTGGGCCAGCCACCCCCTCCGGAGCCCTCAGCCAGCTCCGTGGCATCAGCCCCAGCCACCAGTCCCCCGGCCAATGCCACCGCACCCCCTCTGCGCTGGGGTCCCCTGCGGCGGGTGCTGAGCTTTTCCTGGGAGCTGCACGTCTATGGGGTGGGGGTGCTCTTCCTGTTGCCCGCATTGTTGGCACTGGCCTCCCTGGCAGCCGCCCCTGCGGGGCCGCGGCTGGCTCTGGTGGCGGCCGTGCTGGTGCTCCTAGCATCTGGGCTTCGATCTGCCTACATGCTCGCCGACCCGTACGGCTCTCAGGCACGGCTGGGCTTACGCGCCGGCCTGGTACTCTACAACCTGCCCTTCCCCTTGCTGCTCACTGCGCTGGCGGCCCTGACCCTGCTCGGGCTGGGCGCGGGGCTGCCACAGCAGCTGCAGAGCCCGCTCCTGCTGGGAGCGTTGGCGTTGGTGCACGGCGTGGGGTTGCTGACTACTGACCTGCTGTCGGTGAGTCCTGCGCTCAACCTCCTGGCTCAG
The DNA here is from genome assembly GCF_011800145.1 of Mirounga leonina. Taxonomy (NCBI): domain Eukaryota; kingdom Metazoa; phylum Chordata; class Mammalia; order Carnivora; family Phocidae; genus Mirounga; species Mirounga leonina. The sequence goes on from NW_023270855.1 coordinate 8,246,364, forward strand.
GGCTTGTCGTGCGCCTGGGGCGCGACCGTGTCTCTGGGCACGCTCTGCCTTTGCCGTCGCCGCCTGCTGGACGGGCCTCGGGGCTGGGATGCCAGCCCGGGCCCGCGGCTGCTGGCCGTGGCGGGCGCGCTGGGGCTGCTGGCCAGTGGCTTGCAGCTGGCGGCTGCGCTCTGGCTATACCCGGGCCCAGGCCGGGTGGGTCGCTTTTCGTGGGCCTGGTGGGGCGTCCACTTCTGGCTGCGCCTGCTGGAGCTGACATGGGCCCTCACCCTGGCGCTGGCCGCTGTGGCCGCCGTGCGGCCCCGGCCGCCCACGGAGCACGCTTGCTGGGCGAAGTTGCTCCGCCTGGCGTGCCCCACGCCCTCGGGCAAGAGTGAGGTGCCTGAGCGACCCAACAACTGCTATGCGGGGCCCAGTGGCGTCGGCGCAGGCGGCTTGGACATCAGCAAGAGCCTCATCCGCAACCCCGCGGAGGGTGGGCCGCCTGCCACGCCCAGTTCAGGCGCCTGGGGCTCGGCTGCGTCTTTGGGCCGCGGCCCCCAGGGTGGCCCGGGACTGTCCCGCAACAGCGTGGGGCCGGCGCCGTCGATGAGCGAGCTGGACCTGCGGCCGCCATCACCCATCAACCTGAGCCGCAGCATCGACGCTGCGCTCTTCCGAGAGCACTTGGTGCGAGACAGCGTATTCCGGCGCTGCGGCCTGCGCGGCCTGGCCTCCCCGCCGCCTGGGGGCGCGCTGCGGCCGCGGCGGGGCAGCCACCCCGACGCCGAGCTCGACGGCGCCGGCTCTTCGCTCCTGCGAGGCCGCTGCCACTCTCTCAGCGACGTGCGCGTGCGCGGCCCGGTCCCGCCACACGTCGCCGATGACCCTGACGGGGCGGCTTCTCGCAGCTCCATGGACAGCTTTTCCCGGGGCTCGCTCAAGATCAGCTGGAACCCGTGGCGTCACGGGCTGTCATCGGTGGACAGTCTGCCCCTGGATGAGCTGCCCAGCACGGTGCAGCTACTGCCTGCCCCAGCCCCAGCCCCTGCCCCGCCCCCCGCCCGGCCCGGGGAACCTGAGAGCGAGGTCCAGCCTCGCTGCAAGCCCGGGGACTCCCGCAGCGCCTCCAGTGACACCATTGAGCTCTGAGGGGTCCAGAAATGCAGGACCAGGGCCCCACCCTCGATGGCCATATGGCGTGGCCCATTGGGACAGAGGAACATTTCAAAAACTGGCATTCCCGGGCTTCCACCTGACAGCCACCCCTGGAAACAGCCGGGCATGAACCTACCCCCGTTCTTTTGTTTGTTTTTTTTAATCTTTTTTTTTTTTTTCCCAGCGGGTATTTTGCACAGAGTCTGTAACTTATGCGGAGTACAGGGTGGACATGCATGGATTTGGGTGTGGGATATGGGGTCCATGAACCCCCAGACACCCCTCCAGGCTCCCCAGTGTGGAGAGATGAGGCTTGCTTGTCCAGAATGACCTTCCTCTTTGTGCCAAAGAAATAAACCCTTAGGAGTTGGCTCATGCCTCCCTCTGGCCATGCCAGGATCCTGTTCAGAGAAGAGGTAGCAGTCCCCACCCTCCAGCAGTCCCAAGTCCTCTCTGTGTATGTTGGGGAGGGGATGACTTAAAAAGGAAAGCTACACCACAAGTGTAGCTGCCGTCTGTCACCTTACAAGGCTATTCCAGTACCATTGGCCATACGCTGTGCTGACCCTGGGAGGCTTCTGGAGTAACGGCTACCAATATTTCATAGCACATCTGTCTGTCGTGCACTGTCTTCAGCTCTTCACATCCATCATCTTACTTCTCATATTAAGCCTGAGTCGAAAGCATTACCATGCCCGTTTTAGAGATGGGAAGAGTGAAGTTCAGAGACAAAAGTCATTTGTCCAGGGTCTTTTGGCAAATGATAGCTGGCACTGAACCCAGGAGTCCCACTCCAAAGCCTGGTTCCTCCATCCCCCTTCTCCTAACACTACTTTAGGCCAAGCCTCTCTGTCCTCCCTCTACTGCTCATCCGTCAGGATAGCCCTCAGTTTCCCAGGGTTTTCAAAAGTTTCCCCAAGGGCAGGGGCTCTCAGTAGCTCAGGCCAACCGATGGGGAGTAGGAGGCAGGCAGGGAGACTGAAGCGTCTCTCTTTTCCAAGACCTTTATTTCCTGAGATGAATAAATAACCAGTGGCTGAGGGGCAGGGCGTGAGTACGGGACAGGAACTTGTGGCATGCTGCTGGCAGGAGGGGCTGTGACGGGCCCGCCCCTGGAGGGAACCCCCCTCATCCTGGGCAGGGGCCAAAGCCCATCAGCAGCCATCGCAAGGAGATACTTTTTAAAAATTCACACATGTTGTGAAGCCTGCCCACTTCCCCCAGGCCAGGATCTCATGGCATCCATATTTAGAGCTACTTTTTCACCCCAAGGGCCTCACCTGCCCAGGCCTGGTGGGTAGGGTGTGCTTACCCCGCTCAAATATAAAGCAAGCTGCCTCAAGTGTCCAGGCGGGAGAGAGGCCTGACCTCTGGGGACAGCCTGGATCGGAGGAGATCCTGCAGGTGTGGCAGGGATTATCTGCCCTTGATGAAGCCCTCCAGCACACGGTCACTGCGCTCCGACAACCAGTAGCCAGTCATGGCCGCCACAGCCCCAATGAAGATGGCGGTGAAGACCAAGTCGCCCTTGGCGGCCAGTGTGGCCAACGCACAGATGATGACCCCAAAGAACATCTGCTGCAGCACCACCAGCTCGTCCTCTGTCATCTCCGAGAAGAAGCCAGCTGACTCTGTGAAGAACAAGAGAAGCACCTGTTACTCCTCTCCTATTCCTGGAGCTTCCCACATACCTCATCACTGCTGCCACATACCTGCCCGCCTGGCGCACGATGTCATTCACTGCTGAGAACAACGCCAACAGGGGCAGTCATCCCTATCTCACTAAGTGGGACACTGAGGCTCAGAAAAGGAAAGAGGTTTGCCCAAGGCCATGTAGTAGGCAAGTCGGGACAGAGCATGTGTACTAGGCCCAGCTCCAGAGCCAGACTGCCTGGCTTGGGACTCCCAGCTCTGCGACCTGCTTGTCATGTGGCCCTGGGCAAGTTATTTCATCTCTCTGCATCCTAGTTTCCGCTGTGTAAAATGAGGATGAGAATAACGCTAACAACACTGGATTTGTTTTAAAAGTGAAGGACGTTAATACATGCAACATGCTTGGAATAGCATCTGACACACGGTGAGAGCTGTGCAAGTGGTACCTATTGTCATCACTGTGATTGTCCTTCATCTCATCACACCTACGGCCTGCGACCGCTCTCAGCAGTCCAGGGCAAGGACTGGTCCCACTGGACAGATAAGAATGGAGGTAGGGTGATTTGACACCAAGTGGGATTTTCTTTCTACCTTGGGAGGTGTGAGGTGGCTAAAAGTCAGCCTGGAATAAGATGTAGGGTTTGGGTCTCAGTGCAGCCTCTCCGGGGCGGCGTGGCCGTGGGGATCGGGCAGGGCCTGTGGTTGCCTGGAGAAGGGGCTTGCCTGCCTGCCCCTTGGATGAGCACCTCCCCTCCTAAGGCTTCTGGGGGCCACTAGGGGGCTCACCTGGGATCTGCTCCTTCACACAGACGCCCTCGATCTCTTTGTAGCCCTCGGCACAGACACAGCGATAGCTGCCCTCGGTGTTCTCACACTGCTGGTTCTCTCCTGGACACACCTTTGTCTCACATTCGTCTACATCTGGAGGGAGGGTGAGGCGGGGTCAGGCCCCCACTGCCAGGGTCCCACACACAGCAGCCCTGACTCCCATCTCGCTCACATCCAGACACTCCAGACAACATTCCACCCTTCCTTCCCATGCCCTGTCCATATGCCCCCAGCTGTTCTCAGTTCGTGGTGGGCAAGGCACTGCCCGGTGTCTGCGCCCCGCTGGCAGGAGACTCACCGAGACACTTGGAGCCCACCTGCTGGTAGCCAGGGCTACACTTCTTACAGCGGCCTGGCCCTGCCCCCATGCAGCCCAGGCAGGCCTGGGAACAGTCTGGAGAAGGAAGAGGAGAGAAAAGGCTGAGAGCTGCCCTTGGGCCCAGTGTGGATTACGGAGGGGGAAGCCCTAGACCAGAAGAGGTCAGGAGTGGGAGGGGAGGGGATGGGTCGGTGCCTGAGAAGGCAGAAATTCGGGGGGAAAGGCATGGAGCAGCTCCTCCTACCCTCCCCACACCCCTCCCCTACAGGATTGGCACTTACCTCGGCACTCATAGGAGCCCTCCGTGTTCACACAGAACTGGTCGGCTCCACAGCTGGCTCGCTCTGTGCCACACTCGTCGATGTCTGCAGAGAGGCCAGCAAGGTGGGAATTTCAGTCCCTACTGCGCTGGCAGGGAAGCTGAGGCAGCGTTGTCGGGGAGTGGACCTGCCCACACTGACAGTGGGCCCGAGAGCGCGGGCTGTGCGGATGCACGGATGCCGCTAGGCTTCGGGCCGCCCAGCCAGAGACTGCGTTTTCTAATCTGCCTCAAAGCTAAGTGTGGCCTGAACCTGAGTTCTGGCCAACAGGATGTAAACAGAAGTGATGTGCTCCACTTTTAGCTCGGCCTTAAAACTACAGAATTGGACTCCTCCATGCACTTTCTTCCCTTTCTCACTTCCTGAGTGTCAGGTCTGGGAACATGGGGGTACCTGTAACCCAACCTCGAACAACAGAAACATCCCCAGGGGATGACCACACAGTAAGACAGGAAGTACTAGGTCCCTGAATGATTCTAACAAGCAGAACTTCCTTGCCAACCTGGACCACTTGTTTCGAGACTGTGATAAGAGATAAAAATAAACCTCTATATTCTTTAAGCCACAGTCTTTGGTGATCTTTTTGTTATAGCAGCTTAGCCTTTACTCTCGTCTATATAAATAGCAGGACAGAGACCAAACCAAGTCTTGAACCCAGGCTTCCTGATCCCAAGTTAAGTATCTTCATTTTCCTGGCTAATCCTTTCCTCAATTTTCAAGACTCGGCCGAAGTGATACCTCCTCCAAGAAGCCTTTCCTGATTCCCCACCACCACAGAGCTGGCTCAGGGACATCTCTAACTGCACAAAGATGAGTCTGTACTCTAACTGCCTGCCTTTCCAACCAAGTTGAGATCTCCATGAAGATGGGGACTGTGGTGGTCTAGCCCAGAGATGTGTGTGTTGATGGGGACCACCTCCCCACACCTAGGGCCAGGCCTCACTCACCTACACACTTGAGGTGATGCAGGGCCCAGCCCTTCTTGCACTGTAAACAGTTTGATTCCTCAGGTCCAGAGCAGCGGGCACAGGGGCCAAAACAAGCTGGGGGCAACGGGGAAAGTGTGAGGATGGGCAGACAGGCACCCCATCTGCTCCTGCCCAGCCCCGCACCTCTTGGCTACCTACCCGAACATACCAGATGGCTGGAGTTGCGCTCGGCCTCAAAGTAGCCGAGGCCACACTGGCCACAGGCCTCGCCCCCGTAGCCGGCTTGGCAGTCACAGTGCCCGCTGCCCCCTCGCGTCCCTTCCCCTTCACACTGCCCGTAGCCACCGCAGGGCTTCTCTGCGCCCCCAGGACAGGCTGTGGGCAGACACCAAACCAGGTAACATCACAAATACAATCGTGAATACAGAGAATATTCCCCCATATCATTAAACATTTTTGGAGAGGAAACTTAATTTTCATGGCATAATACTTTGTGTGGCACGTTGTTAACCAATATCCTCCTGTGGAACAGATTATTTACAGATCTTTCCTTTTAGAAAGACTGAATTAATCATCTTTGTCACTAACTCCCTTTTTTGTTTGTTTTCAGTTTATTTATTTTTTATTCTTTGTGTCACTAAGTGTTTATCTGAAGCTTCCAGACAGATTTTTCTAAAAGGGGCTGGTAGTAGGTACAGCTCCTCCCTCAGGACTGTGTGTAGAAAAAGGTGACCATGGGGGCTTCAGAGCAGCACCTGCCTGTCCCTAGGGAGGTCACTTTAGTCCAGGGGATGGGCCTGATCTGATCCAGGCATGGGAAATGGGGGTGGGGGTGGGGGCATTTCTCACAGGCATGATAAAAACCCCAGTCCCATCTGACTGTCTAGCCCTCTTATCTTTTTTTCACAGCCATTCCCCCCTGATTTGCTCATCTCAACAGCCCTGTGAAGCAGGTAACTAACGTCCAGAGAAATTATCTGAGCAACCTGGGCTCACACAGCCAGCTATAGGACAGAGCCAGGACTGGATCCCTGGCTTTGGCAGTCCCCTCTGATACCCCGAGAGGAGCTTGAAAACTCACGAAGGCAGGAGGGCCCGAAGGTGCCTGAGGGGCAGCAGAGCTTCAGGGAATCTGAGCAGAGCCACTGGAAGAGGTCTGGGGCTTCATGCTGCCTGAAGGGGGTGGGGGTGGGGTGGGGATGACAGTAAGGGGGGCTGAGACTGTGCCAGAGTTGCTGCCCAGCCCCCAGCCTCCCAAAGAATCTGTGATACAACCCACCTTGGATAGAAGACCCATAAGGCTACCTGACCAACACCCTCTCCCCATTTGGCAGAGGAGTAAACTGAAGCTCAGAGTGAGAACCTGGATCCCCCCCCCAAGTCCTTAGCAGATCTAGGTTTGGAAGAAGGAGCCAAACCAGGACATAGACCCAAGCATGCAACCCCCTCCTTTACCATCAGGCCCTGCCTGTGGCCCCCTCCCTGGGAAGCGCCCCAGCAACTCACTTGTGAAACCACCAGCTCTCCACCAGTTCCTCACTCAGCTCCAGCAGGCGGTGGCACTCAAAGTCTGACTTGCTGCACACGCTCTCGAGCACCTCTACCAGGCGGGTCTCGCTGACCAGACAGGTTGGGGTGATAGGACTATGTTCTACCCCATCCACCACCCTCCTTTAGGGTCTCCTCTCCCACCCCCCTCATGCCATGACATCAAAGGGAAGGCGAGAGGGCGTACTGATTTGGGGAGTCAGATACTGGGTTTGAATCTAGTTGAGTGACCTTGGGCAAGTCACTTAACCTCTCCTGAACCTCTGTTTTCTCATCTGTAAAATGGAGACAATATCTGCCCTGCGGATTTGTTGTAGGATACCTCAGTTCCTGCATTTGCACAATGGAATATAATACCCTTGCTGGGTATATGTGATTAAAAATACATCACATAACAAGTGTTGGCAAGGATGTGGAGAAATTAGAACCCTCCTACGTTGAAGATGGGAAAGAAAAATGGTGCAGCCACTGTGGAAAACAGTTTGGCTTCCTCAGTAGGTTACACATGGGATTACCATATGAATCAGTAATTCCACTCCTGGTTATATACCCCAAGGAATGGAAAACAGGTGTTCTAACAAAAACTTGTACACAAACATTTGTAGCAATACTATATACAATAGCCAAAAGGTAGAGACAACCCACATGTTCATCAACTAAAAAACGAATAAGCAAAATGTGGTAAACCCATACAATGAAATATTATTAAGCTTTCAAAAGGAATGAACTACTGACATATGTTCTGTTATGGACGAACCTTGAAAACAATACACTAAGTGAAAGAAGCCAGACACCTGTAGATTCCAATGGAATCAGCAAATCCACAAACACAGACAGCAGAGTAATGGTTGCCAGGGGCTGGGGGAAGGGGAGAATGGGGAGTGACTGCTTAATAGGTAAGAAGTTCCTTTGTGGGGTGATTAAAAATGGTCTGGAATGAGACAGTGGTAAAGGTTGCAAAACACTGTAAATGTACTAAATGTCTCCAGTGGTAAATTTTACATTATATATATTTTACTACGATAAATTTTTTAAAAATACATATATACATACACACATATATTACGTATTTAAAGGGTCTGGCATGTGCCTGGCATATAGGAGGAGAGTACTTAAAAACCAAACAAACAAAAAACAGGAGCCATTATACAGCTAGATGTGCCCTTTGGGTTATCCTTGGCCATTCCCCTCATTCCTAAATGAGGAAACTGAGGTCCATTAAGGGAAAGGAAAATGACCAATGTTACATAATAACAAAATCTTTTGTATCTAGTGGGCATCACAGTTTAATCCTTACCACAATCCTATGAAATAGGCAAAGCAAGTATTAATATCCCCATTTTACTGATGAGAAAACTGAGGCTCAGAGAGGTTAAGTGACCTTCCCAAGGGTACACAGGGTCAGAACTGACAACCAGGTCTGTCTAACTCCAAATCTTGCTGATTCCTTCTCCTTAACTTGACTTTGAAGAGCAGGAGAGCCTAGGACTCAGGCCTTTCATCTCATGGTCTCATCTCATCCCATGGCTTTATGCTAATGACTCCCAAACTCGGGTTTCTAGCTCCTACTTTTCCCCTGAACCTCCGACACCTAAATTTAACTCTACTAGGCTGTATAATGGACATCACAGCCCAGTATGTTCAAGAACACCTAATCCCACCCCCTGCCAAATCCTCTCCTGCCTCACCTTCACCCATACCAGAAAATATTGCTCAGGCCCAAAACCTAGTAAGTACTTGTTATTCTTTTTCTCTCCTACCCCATAATGATTCCATCATCAAGCCCTATCAGTCCAGCTGCAAAATATACCTAATATCTGACCCGTTCTCACCATGCCCACCACTAGACACCACACTAGCTCCCAAACGGTCTCCCTGCTTCCTCCATTCCAGCCCCTACAGCCATTTTGCTACATCGCAGTGAGTGATCTTTTAAAGGTAAAAATAAGACCACATCACTTCTCTGCTCCAAACCTTCCAATGGCTTCCCATTACACTCAGAACGAAATCTAAACACTGTTCTGTGACCTTCCAGGCACTCTGGCTTCATGTTCTACCACTCTCGTCTACTCAGTCCCAGCCAGCCTCTTCTCAAATACACCAAGCTCAGTCCCGCTCTGTCCAAATCCCTTCCCTGTCACATAGCTTGCTTCTTCACTTCAGGTTTCTGTTCAAACGTCACACCTTGAACTCCACCCCACCCCCACCATTCTGTAGTCTACCCTGCTTTCCTGTTCTTCACTTGGTATGACATTATTTATTTACTTATTCACTGTCTTCTCAACTAGAATGTAAGCGCCGTGAAGATGGGGTTTTGCTTGCCTTATTTACTGCTGTACTACAGATGCTCAGTGATATTTGAGAGTCTCTAGGCTCCCACCAGTAGAGCAGAGATTGGGAGGTGAGGTATACAAACCCACCTCTCCAGCCCCTTACCTGTCTTTGTATTTGGACAATTTCTCCTCCTCCCAGGCAGTATTTCCACCTCCGAAGTTGTCCCGGATTGTTCTCTCCAGGCCCTGGAAATGGAGAACATGAGTAATAGCTAAGTACAGTGCCTGGCACATTCTAGCACTTCAGTATTTCACTGACCAGGGGACTGAGGCACAGAGAGGCAACCTGCCCAAGGTCATACAACTAGTAAGCAACCAAGCTGGTACTTGACTCATGCAGACTTGCATTCCACAACTCCTCTCAAACCCCTGTGCTATCATGGTTCGGCCATCTCCCACAAGGCTGCTGGTGCACCCACCTTGTTGAAGCTGTCGACCAGTCCCCGGCAGGTATGACATGGGTGCAGCTCAGTTGGCGGAGAAGACTGGGGAGGCGGAGAGGGTTGGAGCCAGACGGGGCCTGGGAGGCTAAGGAAGAGACTCAAGCCCCAGAGCAGAGGTGGGACCAGGCCCCTCCGGGGCAATGAGGCCATCTTTTCCCAGGCTGGGAACCTGTAAAGGGAATGGGAATGACTCACTGGAGGAGCCAGGTGAGAAAGGAGAGGGTTGGTTCGGGGGTGCCGCGGGTCTGGGAGCCCAGATGTGTGTTGTTATAAGGAGGCTAGACTTGGGGGGACAGCCGGGGGAGGGGAAGTGGTGAGGAAGGAGCCTGTTCTGCAATTCCAAGACGGGAATAAGTTATCCTCCTCACCGTGGGAGAGGTGGCCTGAATCCTTAGCAAGGAAGAAGTCAACTCATTGTTTTAAAGTCTGAATATGGGTTATTAGGGCCAGGATCAGCGGAATTTGGGAGAATGGGTCAGAGTCCAAGTACTAGCGGAGTAGAGGCCGGATGGGCGGTCTCGGGGGGGAGGAGTCCGGAAAGGAACCCGGGTCTAGAGGGGAGGAGCCCGGATCCGGATAGGAAGAGAAGGGGGTGAGGCTCACGGCCGGCAGGCTGCAAAAGCGCGGCCGCTAGCAGGCAGGGGAGGATCCAGACCCGCGTAGGCTGCGTGGGAGGAAGAGACGACCCACCCAGCCCGCTGGCGCCGACCGCTCAGTCTCCCCAACGCCGCAGCAGCCGCTGCCTGCGTAAGACGTGCCGCCTCGGGCGGCTCCGCAGCCTGGGGGGCGGGGCCCGCCCCCAGCCAATGGTGGCAGTCCATGTGCCATTGCGTCACCTCACGTCAGCCACCCGCCGGCGGTGCCGGGCTGCACCTGTCCGGGTGTTAAAGGGCCGCGGGCGTCGTGCTAGGCCAGCGACGCGGTCACAGACACATGCGGGAGACACGGGTAGAAAAATAGCGTCTGCCTTTATTCGAGTCGTCTCCCCTGCCTCACGTGCCATCCCGCGTGCAGTCCCCAGGGGCCCCGGGAGCCCCGGGAGCCTGAAGCAGCTGGGCCAGGGCGGGCTGCAGGGCCCGGGACACTTGCTTCGCCTTCTCCCCGAGCCGCCCGGGACGGGGGGCGGCAGGCCCCTGCAGGGTCCCCAGGAAGTCGGGCAACTGGGAGGGCAGGGAGAAGACCGGTACGCTGCGGAAAAGGGCGGGCACGGCCTCCGAGTGGAGCAGTCCGTCGAAGTAGGCCCCCACGTAGCGGCCGGGCGCCCGGCCCTGCAGGAAGTCGGGCAGCACGCAGCTCAGCGAGGCGGCAAAGGCGTCGTGCGGGCCGTGCGGGGCGGACGCTGCCGCCCCGTCCTGCAGCCACTCGTGGCACAGCGCCACGGCCCCGGGCGAGAAGAGCAGGACTACCACGCCGCCGTCCTGCAGGGTCTGGCGCCGCTGCGCGTGGAACCAGGCCAGGGGTCCCTGCGCACTCAGTTCACGACGGCTCCAGAGGTCCACGGCCACCCGCAGCGGCAGCTGGCACAGCGCCGAGGCCAGGGCGCCCACCAAGCGCTCGAAGCCCGAGTCCTCCGCCGAGTAGAGGAGCAGAGCCGCGCGGCCCCTGGGGGCAGCTGCCAGAGAGAATAGAGGGGAAAGGAAGACGTGAGAGGGCCCGAGGTCCGGCCCGCTGGGGGCGGCCCCCCGCCCGGCACTTGCTCACACTCACCCCCCGCGCGGAGGTCCTCCTTCAAGAGCCTCAGCCACCCTGTTAGGGGAGAGGGGCGGGGCGGCCCATGAGTTCCGCCGCCACCTTCTCGAGGGGAACTCCCAGCCCTGGGGGGTCGGGAAGTGCTCACCTTTCACGTGGTCCTTTTTGAAAAGGAAGAGAAGGAAAAGCACAGAGGCCAAGAGTAGGCAGGCCAGCCACACCAGGGCCCAGCGCTGGTGAACGTCTAGGCGACCCAGGGGAGAGGACAGCCTAGTTAGGTACCTCACACTTTCAACCCACTTCACGAAGGAGCAAACTCATTTAAAAGATCTCTGGGGCTGCCATGTGGTGACTGAACTGGCTCAGAGGAATATGGAAAGATTTCTCCCAAATCCACAGCATATAGTGTCAGAGTCAATATATGGACATAGATCCATCTATTTGGGTGAACTTGGACAAGTCACTTCACCTTTTGCCTCAGTTTTCACCTCTGTAAAACTGGGTTCACAATAGTACCTACTTCATAGGGTTGTTGTGAGGACTACATATATTAATACACACAAAGCACTTATGCTGGGCATATAAGTGCTCAAATGTCAGCTAATATTGTCTCCTGAGCCTAGGGTTGCTGGGCCTTTGAACTCACTCTCTTGATGACCGCAACAGCCTTCTAACTGGAGTCCCTAACCTCTTTTTTACCTCCAAGTCCTTCACTACATGGCAGCCCCAGAGATCTTTTTAAAATACAAATTTGATTATAGCCTTTCAGGAAACTCCCACTGCTCTTAACATAAAATCCAATTTCCAAGGGGGCACCTGGGTGGCTTAGTCCGTTAAGGGTCCGACTCTTGATTTTGGCTCAGGTCACGATCTCAAGGTTGTGAGATCATGAATGTGGACTCTGCTTAAGATTCTTTCTCTGCCCCTCCCCTCTCTTTCAAAAAAAAAAAAAAAAAATCCAATTCCTTGCATCAGCTCCCAAAGTCCTAGATGGCCTTTGCATCCTTGTGATAGAGGTCTGCCTTCTAAGATCTTCCAGCCACTCTGGCTACCTTGGAGTTCCTCAAAAAAGCATCTCTCCCCCCTTCACCTAGCTCAGCCTTCAGAACAGCCAGAACCTTTTCCTGGCCTCACCCCACCTAAATCAGTTCCCCAGTATATGCATTTATGGATTTGGACACTTTATAGTGAATGCTTCAATAGCTCACATTTACTCAATGTAAGTGATTGTTTAGCTAATGTCTTCTAGCCTTCTATGGCTGCGGTGGGGACAGGGATTGTGTCTTTTTGGTGATGCTTGAATCTCTGTAAGCTCTCTTCTTGGTTTTTGAATGAAGGAAGGAATGTCCCTCTGACTGATCTGAGCCAGAGAAGGACAAGGCCATTGCACGTGCCCTGTAGGAATGTCTAGATTCCAACTCTTGGTACTGAGGGGAAGGGCAGTTCTTGTAATACTCACACTTGTCCATGGGGCAGGCCCATAGTGCTCTCAGGTCATCTTCCCACAGCTGTAAGACACAAACAAAACCAAGGCCACAGCCCCAGAACACCCACCAAGTTCTGGCCAGCCTGATCTCCAAATGCCCAGCCTCAACTATGCATACTTCACACACATACACACATACAGTAGGTCCCTGCAAGCTGCTCTGCCTTTGATCACGCTATGCCTACTCCATGCCAGATCTGGCCCATGTGAAATCACCCTTCCTTGAAGCTCTCCCTGGAACCCAATACTTAGCACATATGAATTTTGTTATCTGTTTACTGTTTTCTAGCCAGCAGTGAACAACTTGGGAACAGGAACTATGCTTCTTCAATTCTTGGCTTCCCCAGGGCTGGACACAAAATAAGCAGAAATAGATGGTGAGTGGGTACTAGAGGGACAGTGAGGAGGCCCCTGCCTAGGAATAGTGAGAGTTTCTCTGGTACCTTCAGCTAGGCACAGGAAGAGATGGAAGAAGTTAAATACAGAGTTTTAGGCCTATTGGCCCTGGGCATTGGGGCAGGGCCCTCCTGCCACCTACTCACCTGCAGACACTGGCCTGACTGCAGGTCTTGTAGTAACTGCTCTCCAAGGCGAGCGGCCCTCTGCCAAGCCAAAGGGAGGCTGTCACTTAGGGGCACCACACTTAGGAGACCATCAAGCTGCAGCTGAGCAGAATAGTGGTGGGGAGGGGCTAGAGACTTGTAAGAGGTCACTAAGAACGGGGTCTAGGTCTGAGTCACCCCCACATTCCCAGAGGCCAGCACAGGGTCTGGCACAGAGGAGGGGAAATTTGAGGCCAGGCTTGAGATGGAACTGGAAAGGTACATGGAGGAGGGTCCCCTCATCCTCACCGTGGAGGCCCTGCTGAGTAGTGGGGTGCAGCCACTGGGCTCCAAGGCACAGAGTGATCTGTTGTCCTGGGGGCCTCGTGTCTCTACCAGCAGCATATCATCCTTGAGGGCCCCAAGGGAGTCTGGAGGGGTGAGAGCCCATTCTGAGTGAGACCCAACTATGCTGGAGGCGGCCACTTGCCCCCACCCCTTCCCATGCCTGACCTTCACCCCCATGAGGTGGCTCTTCTAGGGTTCACCTCTATTGCAATAGCCCTGCCCCAGCCTTCCCCAGGCTTCACTCACCAGCCCACAAGCACTCCTGTAGCTGCAGCTTCTCCCAGCTGCTCACCTGCTTAGAAGGAGCCAAGGTTAGGGGCACAGGAAAAGCAAGAGGCAAGGCCACAAAGAAGAGAAGAGAAGAGAAGGACAGTAAGGGGAGGCCTCTCTGGCGGGGTGGGCGCGGGGTTCTGCATCCTGGACCTAATGTTAGGCAGATCGGGTTCAAGGCTAGGTGATTAAGAGATACTTTGTTTTTCTCAGCCTCAGCCTTGTGAGGGCATCTGTGCTAATGAGTCTTATGACCCTACATTAGCTCTTTTCATGTCTGGCAAAGCACTTCCTACACTCCTTTCTCATCTAACCACCCTCACCAAGAGGCCTCATGTGACCACTCCACTTGGATACTGTATTATTCACTCAGTCTGAGTCTTGCTCCACTATTTTCTTTTTAAGATTTTATTTATTTGTCAGAGAGAGAGAGCACAAACAGGGGGAGTGGCAGGCAGAGGGAGAAGCAGTCTCCTCCGCTGAGCAGGGAGCCCAATGCAGGACTCGATCCCAGGACCCTGGGATCGTGACCTGAGCCGAAGGCAGATGCTCAAACAACTGAGTCATCCAGGCCCCCCTGTCTTTCTCCATTAGAACATAAGCTCTATAGGGTGGGAATATTTATTGGTTTTATTCACTACTGTGAAGTAGTTACTATCATCCCCATTAAACAGATGAGGAGACTGATGTTCAGAGTGGTGAAGTGACTTGCTCAGGGTCCCACAGCACTGCTAAATAAATAGTACAACTCCCAGAGGTAGCCCATAACAACTTTGCTCCAGTGACCCAAGGATAAATTGGGTCCAGAAGACAGTGAATTATCTGGGGGGGTCCACTTGGGGTCCTGCCCCTAGCCCAGAGCTCTTTTGCCCCTTCTTACCTGGACACAGAGGTTGGGGTGGGCATTCAGCAATGGCAACTCAAGTGTTTTCTGTGGAAAAAAGGGTCATGGGTGAGGTCAGGAAATGTGCTCCCCTGAGCTCCCCTTCCTTTCCTGATCCCAGGAGCCTCCCACCGCTTCACTTACGTTTACAGTGACATTTGCTCGGGACAGCGGTGGGACCAGCGACTGGCAGGGGACGCCGCCTGGTGCCTGCCAACACAGAGTGGCCTCAGCAAGCAGTGAACAGGGTGCATTTAGCTGCCAGCCCCGGGGGGGCAGTAGCCTCAGCCGGGCTGCATGCCAGAGGTTCCTGTGTGCCCGGGGATCTGCAAGGAAAGGGCTGGGTCACTGGGCGCCCAGCATGTGTCCACCTACACCATTCCTACCCTGGCCCCAGCCCTGGTCTTCTCACCCTCCCTAAAGGGGCAGAGGCTCGTCCTGACAGAGTCGGGCTCTAGAGGCCACACCTGGAAAAGAAACAGGGTTCTATTAGTCCATTCAACCCAGCTGACCCTCCAAGAGTATGTGCCAGGCCCTCTGCTAGGCACTGGGGATGCATTCATTCAACTAATATTTAATCAACACTTGCCCAGTCTTTCTGCCCTTTGTAAAGCCCTAGAGTTGCACACATTTATTTTTCCAGCAAACCCTATACCAATATCTGGCAACACCTTCATTCAACAGACCTTTAATGAGTACCTACTATGTGTCTAAGCACCATGGTAGGCAGTGGGGATGTTGATAAATCCACAGTCACTTTATGTGAACCTACTATATGCCAGGTACTGTGCTAAGTGTTTATATACATATATAAATATAGTAAACTATATATATATAGTAACCTATACCCGCTGTGTGGGGCTCGAACTCATGACCCTGAGATCAAGAGTCACATGCTCTATCAACTGAACCAGCCAGGCACCCCATTTCTTTCAATAAACTTTTAAAGCACATCTATTCTGTGCTTAGCCCTGTGGTAAGCAGTACAGATAATACATTAATCTATTCAGCAAACTTTTAATTAAGACCACCTACTATGTGGCAGGCATTGTGCTTGGGAGTAGGGATGTTTATATCAGAGCAAACATTTCATGAACATCTGTTATGTGTTCTATCACAGTGCTAGTTAGTAGAGTTTCATTCATTCATTCATTCCTTTAACAGACTTAATTAGCACCCACTACATGCTAGACATTGTGCAAGTTTCTAGGGGAGTTACTAAATTTGAATTAGGTATTATTTCCTTGCCTTCAAGGAAATTACAAAGTTAGTAAGGATAAAACATGTATAAATTAATAAACTGATCACTCATTTATTGAGCATCTGTTGTGTGCAAGAAGAAATGAGACAGGTGCCCAAATAAGAAAGGAAGTGATAAATGAACAAGAAAAGATAGAAGTGCAAGAAGATTGGAAGACAGGAGAGGCCAGACAGTTGAGGAAAAGCTTTGGGAAAGAGGTAACATTTGAGCTGGAAGGATTTGGTTGTATAGAAAAGAAGTGAGGGCATTTCAGGCAGTGGAAATGACAGGCATTAATGTCAGAGATAAACTAGATGGGACCTGATCACCATTTAAATGTGCAATCAGAAGAGGAAAGACAGGTGCCTGGCTGGCTCAGTTGGTAGAACATGTGACTTCTGACCTCAAGGTTGTTAAGTTCTAGCCCCACGTTGGCTGTAGAGATTACTTAAAAATAAAATCTTAAAAAAAAAAAAAAAGAAGAAGAAGAGGAAAGAGCCAACATATAGAAGCTTGGATACTTCCTTTTCTAACAGTCCTATGAGGCTGGTATTGTTATTTCCATTTTATAAATAAGAAACAGGCTCAGAGAGGTGAAGTGACTTGCACAAGATCACACAGTTAGCAAATGGCAAGAGTCAGGATTCAAACTGTCTGAGTTCACAGCACATGCTCTACTTTCCAGAAGAGTACAAAGAGGCAATTGGAGGATTAGGGGAAGCCTTCAAGGAGGAGGTGGCATTTGAATGGGGCCATGAAGAACAAGTAGGAGTCCTGTGGATAGAGGATCAGGAAGAGCATTCAGAGACTGCAAGAGGCAGAAGACAGGACAGCAAAGGTCAGGAAAGGACTAGTCACCTTAGGGAGCAACAGTTCTGACCTCAAAGAGGAATATGGAGGATGGCAAGACAAGGAGGGTAACGGCCACCCCCCTCACCAATTCCCCAATCCCCTTCCCCTGGCACCTAGCTGGACTCTTCTCTTACCTGAATACAAAGGCAGGGAAACAGGTCTGTGTGGTTCAAAGTAATGTTCTGTGGCCCGGTCTGTGGGACAAACAGAAGGCGAGAAGTTGGAGAAGATGAGGAGCAGGAAGGCCGGAAGCCAAAGTTGAGGAAACCAGGCAGGCAGCAGTGCTGCCACCAAGGTTCCTTGCTTGGGGTGTGGGTCGCTATATCCTCCTCAAGGGTCCCCTCTGATAATGCGCTCGCATCCTTAGCATGGGCCTCAGCCTAGAGTGGGAGTGGACTTGGGGAGGGGGAGGCCTCACCAGGTTGCTGTGCCACCAGGGTTTTGTAGGGCCCTGGACCTGGTTCCAGTACAGGGAGAGGCCAAAGTGCTGCTCCTCAGAGACGTCCAGCACCAGGTGCACATCATCGCCATCGGCAGACACACTGAGCCAGGGCAGGGCTGGGGGGAGGCAAAGAGAGGGGGACTTCCTTCACCTCTTCTGCATACCCACCCCTGGCCATGCCCCTCCGACTGACCCTTTAGTTTCCTTCATATCCCTGAGACCGGAAGACCCCTGGAGGTGACAGCCTGTGTCCTCATCTCTGACCAGACTTTGTCCCTAGCAGCCAGCCCAGTATCTTGACACAACTCTTCTCCTTCTGCAACCAGAAGGATCCTGTAACCACTGTAAGATATATCATCCTCCTCTGCTCAGAACCTTCTGATGACCCCCTGCCAAATTACTCCCAGAGTAAAAGCCAGAGTCCTTACAATGGCTTGCGAGACCCTACCCACTCTAACCTCATTTCCTAGCACTCTTGTCCTTAATTAATCTGCCACAGACACGCTGCCCTCTTTGCTCATACTTAAACACACCAGATATACTCCTGCTTCAGGCCCTTTGCACTGGCTCTTCCCTCTGCATATGGAATGCTTTTCCCTCAGATACCCACAGGGCTCCTCCCATACCTCCTCAGGGGTTTGCTCACCAGAGGGAAGCCATCCCTGACTGCTGCAACCCCCAACTCCCTTATCCTCCTTCCTTTCCCCAAATCTTCTCCATCACACTAGTCACATCTTATTGCATAGCTTACACCTCCATGTGTTTATTGTGTCCTCCATCACCCCTATCCTGACTCTGACTCTCATCTAGAATGTCCTCTCTGTAAGGCAAGGATTTTTGTCGGTTTTGTTTATTGACTTATCTCCAGTGCCTAGGATTATTTCTTGGGCAGAGTAACTACTCAATAAATATCCTGTTGAATAAGTGAATCAGTGTCTACTGAATGAATGAAGACATGAGATGCATGATGTGTATCTGTGTCCTCAAAGCTCTGGTGCTGAGTAGTCTCTAATGAATTACCAAAGAGGCAGGCCAAACTTAAGGAACGAAAAAGGAAATAAAATTGAAAAAATTTAAGAGTTTGGGGTGCCTGGGTGGCTCAGTTGGTTGGGCATCTGCCTTCGGCTGAGGTCATGATCCCAGGGTCCTGGGATCCAGTCCCACGTCAGGCTCTCTGTTCAGCGGGGAGCCTGCTTCTCCCTCTGCCTGCTGCTGCCCCTGCTTGTGCTCTCTCTCTCTCTGACAAATAAATAAAATCTTTAAAAAAAAATATTTAAGAGTTCAAAAACAACACTGCTTATATCTTGATTATATCTTGATAGTTACGCAAGTGTATACATATGTAAAAATTAACTGAGCTGGACTTTAAAAGTAGTGCACTTTACACACTTTTCTGTATGTGTGTTATACCACAGTAAAAAAGAAAATACAACACGAAAAATGAACAAAGCTAAAATAAAATTCAAATAGTGCCTGGGAAAAATCATCAGAGCCTTGATTTTCCTAGCCCTTATTTTATGGTTTAATATTATTTTTATTTTGATATATAGTAGATAGTGGGGTGTACCATAATCTTGACAATACTTTGGGCCTCTCGATGTCCCTGGTACTAGTAAATACATTTGTTATAAAGAGTGAGAGATTCACCTTCATATTCCCAACGCCTGGCACAGAGTAGGAGCTACTGCAGATGTGTGATGAATTAATGAGCGCTATGAGCATCTGGATTGTGGCAAGCCCAGACCTGAAGCCACCTCCAAGGGTCCCTCACACTCCAGACCCTGCCCCTCCCTCCTTCCAGCCCTACTGGCCATAGCCCCTACCCCAGCAGCTCTGGATGCTGTCCCGGACTTCAAGCCCCTTGCAGTCTGAGGAGAGATCACAGAAAAGCCTCCAGTGGGGCTGGGGGCCAAAGAAAGAAGGGGGGCAATCCAACCCATGGGGAGCACTGGGAAGGGCTCCTTGTCCCTTAAATACCACCCCATCTATCTAGTGCCCAAAGCACCTTCCTCAGGCATTGGGAAGCAATATCACCTGGGGAGAAGAGACAGAGGAACAGATTCTGGGGAAGATGGGAGCTCAGACCCCTGCCTATGAGTGGATGGGACTAGGAAGGGGGTGAAAGCAGAATGGCAGTGGCCAGAGGAGAAAGAGACTGGTGGGGAGGGGCAGGACTTGGGGCCCCTGAGGCTCTGGGGCCACTTACCAGGCAACTGTTGTGTGAGGTTGAGTTCCTTCTGGTACCTGGGCTGAGTGTAGGACCAGAGTCGCACCTCAGCCCCCAGAGCAGCCTCGAAGCAGTCAAATACTACAGAACCCTGTGAGGAAAGGAGTGGCGGAAGGCTGGTGGTATAGGGCTCAGAATACGGGCCAAGGGCTCTGAGCTTCTCTGTGGACCACTCCACTCACCTCCTCCCCCAACCAATGACTCTATACTGTAAGGCCCCAAATTCTCCCACTAGTGTTTCCTTTAAAAGCCCCCAGCTCTAAAGCACACACCCTCAGTAGGGGTATCAGCTGGGCAGGGATAAGGGCCGTAGCTGTCTGAGTCCCTGTCCCCACCTCTGTTGTCCCACATCATGTGGCCAAAGCTAAGGTGATCAGATACCCCAACACAAATGTGGGACACCCCTTCCCACACCCAATGCCTCAGTGGTCCTCACAACTACCCTTTGAGGTGGACCAGCAGATTTTCTCCCATTCTACAATTTTCCAGGCAAGAAGAGATTGGCTGGGAGCTGGGGGCAGGAGGGGAAGTCAAACGGTTTGAGTGATTTGGCCCAAGTGGAGCTACATCTTCCAAACACATGTGGCCTCCTGAAGTAGGGAGAAGCCCCAACACCCTGCACCACGGTCAACACACAGGGCAGACATGGTATAGCAGGAAGTCCAGAGAAGTGGATCCAGCCCACAGCCTTCCCCTCTCCAACCTCAGTTTCTCTCTCTGGAAAATGAGGGTAATAATAATGCCTAGTTCATGTGTACCTCTGACGATTACAAAAGAAAGGGAGAATGAAATCTCCTGAGACCCTTCAGTGCTGGGCATTACATCAGCTGTTTTACACATACCAACTCATCTTTTCCTCACAACAGCCATATGAGGTAGGATTATTCTTATTCCCGTTTTACAGACAGGAAAACAGAGGCGGAAAGGGCGGAAAGGGCTTGCCTACAGCCCTGCCAGTCAGCATACAGACATAACACGCACATGAGAGCACTTCAGGACATCATACTTAGAAAACGGCTACTGCTACGATTATTATTTCGCATACCACAGACTGACCAGGCTGCGCGAGGGCAGCACGCACTTGCACCTCCAGCAGGACGCAGCGGGCAGTGGGGTAGGCCTGGAAGGAGAGCACCACTTGGGCCTGGAGAAAGGCTGTGAGCAACAGGGCGGGGCACTGGTCAGGCTCCAGGGCCGCAGACAAGGCCCTGGCTTGGGGCAGTTGGGCCAGCCGGGTTCTCCTCACCGTTCCTAGGCTCCTCAAGCTCTGGATCAGCTGCTATTCCAAACTTGTCCTCATCTTTAAGCTCTTCCCAGTGCCCTAGAAGGACCCGAGAACAAGGCCCAGGTCAGGCCCCAGCTCTGGGCCGGCTTTGGGCTTGGCTTCCTTCCTGAAAGCCCAGTGCTGAGAAGCAGGGGCCAGGCCTGGGGCCTTGGGGTGGGGGTGGGGGGAGACAGGGAGACCAGGCTGACCTGGGGGTCCTTTGGCCGGTGTTCTCCAGGAGAACACTGAGGATGCACAGGACCGCCTGACAGATTCCCCAGTCCTTGTGCCCATCCCAGACACGCTGACATGTGCACATACAGTTAGGGGATGACCTGCTCACCATGCACAGCCAAGTGGATGGCCACACGCACGCAGAGGTCACAGTCAGTCTCCTGGTGGCACCTCAGCACCAGCTCTGTCTGCAGGCGCGTGGGCACCAGCACAGGGCCCGGGGCAGACACGATGCTCCCAGGCAGGCAGAGCACGTCACCATCTGTGCACGAAGGGTGGGGTGGGAGCTGAAGCTATTCATCATCCAGAGGTTAGTTGCACCTGACACCCCCAGAGGGCCAAGGAGCTTTGGGCTCTTTCCTGGGCTGAGGGTGGGTGGTGGGGGCAGAGAACTGGAACATCTCCCCTCCCTCCGCCAACCTGGGCAGTTCTTTCCTTTCCAAAAGTACAGCTACTCACCCCAGAGGTGGCAGGAAAGGCCCTGGGAAGGAGGTAAAGACAAGTCAGAGTTTATGCCACTGAATCTAGCCATTTTTTCCCTGCCTTGTATACCTGCCCACCCTTCTGGGGCTCCCCATTCAAGCCCCTCCCAGGAGAGGACAAATCCAGCTCTTGCCCCCTCCCCATTCTTCTCTTATCCCATCAGCACCAGACAGACCAGCCAGGGCAGTTCTGGTGGTAGTGACAGTGACAGGAGCCAGGCTAGGGCCTCCGATAGGCAGCAGACTGAACCCTGAGCTGTCCCCAACCCTCCCAGTACCCCAGACTTACTGGAGAGCAGCGGGCAGTGTCCTGAGGCCCCATAAGCTTCTCCAAAGAGAGGACCATGGGGCTTCGGCCCAGTGCCAAGGACAACAGGAACCAAGGCACAGGCATCTTCCAGGTACCAGGAGGCACCAAGGCCCAAGGCCCTGTCCTGCCCCCCCCAAAGGGGGGGGCAGACACGGTACCTCTGCTCCCACTCAGCCCCAAGCCTGTGGGCACGAGGGGCCGGAATCCCTCTTCAGCCTGGGGTCCCAGTGCGGGCTTGAGCACCCCCTCTCCCGGGAGTCCTGAATCCTGTCCCCGTCCAGCCGGAGTGCTTTCGGTTTGGCTCCCGGCAGGCAGCTGGCTGTTCCCGCCCCGCCCTGTCCCTCCCACCAACACCAGGCCTGGGAGCCAGCAGCCTTGGACTGGGGTGGTGGCCTCCTCTCCTTTCCCTCTCCTCCTCCTCCTTCTCCGCTGACACCTGGCTGGGAGGGGCCCCTGAAGAGGGTGGCGGCATCACAGCTGAGTGAGGGAGCTCTTACCTTGGGAGTCCCTAAGGAAGAGGGCCTGGGCAATGCTGGGGCATTTCCACTGCCACCGTGAATCCGGGATTTTGGTGCCCATTAGGTTCCCTCATACAGGGCACCCCCGGTCCCTTCACACATCTGCCCTGGGACTCAGTGACCCTTTATGGGACAGGAGCTCTAAAGGCAGGGACAAAGGGTATCAGAAAGTGGGCTTTTCACCACTTCCTGGCCTCTGCTCAAGTGTGGTAGGGAGGGAAGGAACTCAGAACTCAGAGCCAGGCAGACAGGGGTCCCATTTGTGCTGTTGCCATGGGCTGGCTGCATGACAAATGGACCTTTCTGAACCTGTTCACAGTGAGGATCAAGATTTCCAGGTCCTCCTTTGCCTTTTCAGAGGCTTTGCTTGTGAGAATGTGAAGGATGTGGTTGTGGGTGTGGACGTGGAAGACTGGAGCCCACAAACAGAGGCATAACAATCCCCAGGCAGGGCTGTGCTGACCCCTCCTGCAACTCAGTACCCTGGGCACCCTAGAGAAGCACACCGTGTCTCTTAGCTTATCCATTATGTTGGCCTTTATTCATTTTTCTTGATCTTGGTTTCTACTGTCCCACCTCCGCCCTGGATACCCAGGGCCAAAACCTCTTTACCTGGGTCAGGCTCCCTCCCTCCCTCCATCCCCTGGGCAGGGCTCCAGTCCGGGAAAGCAGTATCCCTGCCCCGCCCCCCACCAAAGGGGTTTTCTCCCCTCTCCCCCTCCCCCCACTGGAGTTACGCCTCACTCAGAATGGCCATCGCTCCGGCCTCCCCTACCTCTGTCCCACACCTCTCTCGCTTGGACTGGAGCATGTGCAGACTACTCTTCCTGGAATTTTGAAGAAAAGAAGTGGGAAGATTCCCCCACCCCCAACAGAACTGGGAGCAGTGGAGCCCTCAGTAAACAGCGACTCTCCCTGCTGGTTCCGAAAGGGTAAACAGGAGGAAGAAGCCAGACACGTAGGGAAGGGTCTGGGACAGCGAGGGAGGTGCTCTGCTCCCAGGCTAGCAGACAGAGCATAAGGATTTTTGGCCAGTAGTCCTGAGGAGGCACCCCAAGGATTCTAGGGTAGAAGGCTCATTCAGGGGATCCAGCCAGTACCCCTACGTCTGCCTCTGCTCAGCCTCGGTGGGCAAAATTTGGCGGCCTCGCGTTCCAGCCGGTGGCACAGCTCCAGGCGACCCCGCAGGCAAGGCCGATCCCCGAGGCGGCCTCGGCTGGTGGCTTCGGCGGAAGGCCGTGCGTCTAGCGCCCGCAGCAGGCGTGGCAGGTCGCGCAGCAGGCGGTAGCGGGGCAGGGCGCGCAGTGGCGGGGGAATGTCGCCCTTGGCACAGAGGCGACTGAAGTAAGCCAGCAGTAGCAGGGGGCGCGGGGCGGCGCGGAGCAGGGCGCGCAGGGGCGCCGAGTGGGGATCCCGGGCGCGGGCTGGACTGGGGCCGGCACTGCTCCACAGAAGCAGCACGGTGCCCCGCTCCCGCGCCACGCGCGCCCGCGCCGCCCACAGCCACGGCAGCGGGCCCACGCGCGCCACGCGCGTCCCCTCCCACAGGTCCACGATCACGTCGCGCCCGCCGCCCAGCGCCGCCCGCAGCAGTTCAGCCAGCGCTCCCACCAGGCGCCGCTGCGCCTCCGAGTCCGCCACGTGCAGGAGCAACACCGGCCGCGCTCGGCCAGGGCCTGGGGGCGGGAGCAGCAGATGAACAGGGTGGGGGGCTAAGGGAGAGCCCAGCACTTCCCCTCCTCTACTCCACCCCCATTCTACCCCTCCTCCCCGCCTTGGGGCTAACTCATCCGGTGCCCCACCTGGTTCCTTATCTGCACTGGGGGTGAGTACCCAAGGCAACTTTAGCCTATAGGGTGTCTTTGGCCTAATTAGATAAAAGCGTCCGGAAGGGGCCAGGTCTAGGGCGCCAGGTTTGGCAGGTGCAGCGCCCGCTGGATTTAAGCCTTACTGGTCTCTTCCCAGAGACCACGAACAGTGAACCATCTGCTCAGAGGGACTTTTGCTCTGCCTTAACCACTCCTGACCACTAGGGGGCCTGAGGCTCACCACCTTGGGTAGCAGAGAGCCTGCCGCAGCATCAGGGGCATGGCTCTTCCGCAAGGGAGCCTAGGCAGGGGAAGGGTGGGGGGGCAACTAGCTTAGGCACTGGGCAGATCTGAATCCTCAGGTTACCCCCAGAGTGAGCTTACCTGACAGTGGGCGCCGGCGGGTGAAGACCAGAACAATGCCCAACAGGGTGGCGAGGGCCAGCAGTGCCAGGATCAAGAGCCCCAGATGTCTATGAGAGACTGAGTCCAGCAGGGTGAGGCCAAGCCAGGCTCCTCAGGGCCCAACCTCCTTTTTATCCCACCCCTCCTCTCCCAAGAACTCACCATCTGGACACAAGAGGTGCTTCCAGGAAAACTGAACATCTGACCTCCACACCTGAGGGCACAGAGCCCCCCGACTGTGAGCCAGGGTAGCCCCTCCTCCCAGGGGAAGTTGAGTGGGGACAGAGAAGGGGAGTCCTCCTAGATAGGGAATTTCTCCAGCGCAGGGTTTGTGTTTGGTCCAGCTCTGGCTGGGCACACAACAGGTCAAGAGTGGCAACCCAAAAAATAAACTTGAAGTTGGCCAGGGCGTCCATGAGGACCGGGAAGGCACAGGCCCTGAATGAAGTAATCAGATGCCACTGAGTTCAAGCGCATTGTCACCATGCCTGAATGTGGACACAGAGTACCAGGTTTTCTGATTTTTCCAGGAGAAGCCAGAAATCAGCTTTTTAAAATATGACCTCTCCAATATTTAAATGGTAGCAACTCATTCCAATTTCAAACACCATGCTGGCCAAACCAAACATTTTTGCAGACTGGATTTGCCCCATCTGCCACCTGTAGAGTAGATGCTAGGGGGCTGTGTACAGAGTGAGGGCAGGATTCCTTACCAGGACACAGCTCCCTGGCTTCAGGAAGGGAATGATGAGATCTAGTGTCACTGGGCTTGAGCCCTGAGTCTGTGGGAACAAAGAGCAGAATGACTGTCCCCATAGAGTCAAATCTGGCTCTGTCCAGTCTGAGTCTTTGCCCACACTCTTCTTCCTTTCTACCCTACCCCCCTCACCCAAATCCTACCCAGGCTTAAGGCCAAGTGCCACTGCTGACAAGAAACAAGTCTTCCGGGATGCCTGGGTGGCTCAGAGGGTTAAGCGTCTGCCTTCAGCTCAGGTCATGATCCCAGGATCCTGGGATCGAGTCCCGCGTGGGGCTCCTTGCCCAGAGGGGAACCTGTTTCTCCCTCTGCCTGCTTCTAGCTCTGCCTTTATTTATTTGAGAAAGAGAGTGAAAGAGCACAAGCAGGGGGAGAGGCAGGCAGAAAGAGAGGGAGTAGCAGGCTTCCCACCGAGCAGGAAGCCTGACGCGGGGCTCGATCCTAGGACCCAGGGATCATGACCTGAGCCAAAGGCAGACGCTTAACAACTGAGCCACCCAGGCGCCACCAAAATAAATTTAAAAAAAAAAAAGAAAGAAGTCTTCCCCCTGCTTCATTCTCAAGCATCCCACTGATCATTCCCAGATCAGGCAATCAGGCACACATCAACAAACATGCTCTGGGTGTCTACTTTGCGTCAAGCCCTGAATAAGAACACACAGATGTTGTCTCTGTCCTCCAGCAGCGCATAAACCAAGGAGCCTAACTATATAACCTGCCTTCCTTCTCTGTCCCGCATATCTGAAGGGATGGCTTGTTCACTGGAAAGAACCTAAGTTGTGAAGTCAGACCACAGTTTAAAAAGTCAGGCTTAACTATTGCCTTTGTGGTTCCTAGCTGTGTGATCTTTGTATGGAGATAGGTTCCCTCCCTCCCTGACCCTCAGTTTCTTTATTTGTATATGAGGACTAATAATCTTTATTTTACTGGGTTATTGAGAGCATCCCATGAGAATATGCATGTTAACACCCTTTATCATACACAGTGCAGGGTGTATTCCTTCAGTAGTAGTAGTTATTATTGCACTGTGGACTCCTTAAGGGCAGAGACTGTGTTATATACTTTTCTTGTATCTCCCAGGGCCTAATACAGGGTAGGCACAGAGTAGGGATTCAATAAATGCATGCTAAATTGGACAGAATTGATTGCCATCTATATACGGGCAGGATATGGCTCCACCCTGTGTTCTGGGTGTTGGTTAGGGAGTTGACCAGAATCTTCATCCAGCAGATGCTAACGCAGTGACTCTCAAACCATGGCTGAACTCAATGAAGGTGGTCTTCTCCCAGCTCACAGAAACAAATGAGTCTATGGATTTAGCTCTCAATTTTAGGTTATCCCATGGGACTTTGTCTTAAATCTTAAGCAATGCTTGGTGTTAAATCTTAAACATTCTTAAACATTTGCTACCACCTATCTGCTTGGGAGCTCTCATAGAATGCAAGACAAATACGCAAGCTACAAGTGAGCGTTTAAGAAAGAATTGGAAAGAGCTAGTCATGCTTAGTCAGATTGGTGCTGTGGTTTGACGGATATATTTAATTGTGGTTTTTATATCAGATACACAGAAGAGAGTCTGCTAGTCAAACTGTTCTCAGTTCACATAATAAAGTTAAATCTGTTAGTAGTTCACAGTATTCTGCAAAGAGCACCTCAGCTTCCAGGGGCTCTGCTTCCCAAGGTAGTCAGGGAAAGTCTGCCAAGTGCCTTGTGGAGACAAACAGGAACACAGGGGTAGAGGAAAGCTGGGTTCAAGAGAGGGCATTGGTACAAAATGTGGCGACAGATTGAGTGGGTCAGAGGACAGCTGGATGTGGGACGGCCAGTCTCTTGCCTCTGTTTATCTCCTGTAAGTTCAGAAACTAAAAGGATTAGAAACTGCTCCATGGAAGGCCTCACTGACTGGCAGAGGAACGAGCTGAAAAAAGGCTGATCGGGGTGCCTGGGTGGCTCAGTCGTTAAGTGTCTGCCTTCGGCTCAGGTCATGATCCCAGGGTCCTGGGATCTAGCCCCACATCGGGCTCCCTGCTCTGCGGGGAGCCTGCTTCTCCCTCTCCCCCACTCTCCCCCCTGTGTTCCCTCTCTTGCTGGTCTCTCTCTGTCAAATAAATAAATAAAATCTTTAAAAAAAAAAAAAAAAGGCTGATCAAGTAAATAAATAACCAGATGATATAAGTTAAATATTTGCTGGCCTCCACTTGCTGTGCTCTGAGCAACAAGACGGGGGGTGGGGGGTGGGTAGGGGGGTGGGGGTGGGGCCCTGGCTAGGCCATACCTGGCTGATGCTGTACACAGGGTGTACCAAGCTGTCCTGCCCCAAGCTTGGTTGGCTCCAGGCAGCACTGAAGGTGGCGTGAATCCTTGAGGAGAAGTGAAGGACCAGCTGCTGGGCCTGGGTATCCATGCTAACATTCCAGGATGGGGCTGCCAGGGTGGGAAAGGGCATCATGGGAGACATTCTGTTTGCAGGAGGTGATAGGAGCTGGGCTGTAGTTGCCAGAGAAATCAGAACAGGGCTCCAGTCTGGCTTGGTCACAGTTGGGTAAGGGTTCAATGGTGGAAGGGGGTCCCAGCCAGGGTCACTTAACGGCTCACCAGTCCGGTGGGGGCATTCAACATGGCTGCTATTTCCAAACGAGAACTGAGAAATCCAAGAATGGCAAGTCAGCAAGCTCCAGGAACCATCCATACCCCTCCCCATTCACTGTCACCCACGCTTGTACCTTGAAGCAGAGCTGGGGGTGCAGGTCTACGCCCTCCAAGACATACCACTGTGGTAGGAGAAGGGGGTTAGTCAGGGAGCAGGGCCCTGGGCCCCAGCCCTGCCCACTCAAGTCCCGGGGGGGCCTGTCTCACCCCCTCTGACTCTTGAGCCGTGGCATTGGGGAGGTCTTCGCAGATGGTGTGCCAGCCCTGCCTCTGGCAGAGGGAGGCCTCCAGCTTCAGCGGGCAGCGGAGGGTCAGGGCCATGACCATCTGACTGTGCTGGCTGTAGTCTGTAAAGTGCACTGACTTCCAGAAGTCCGAGCCATCTGGGCGGGCGGCAGGCAGGGACAGAGAGTGAGGCCCGGGGAGGCCTGGGCCCTGTTTTGGCCTCAGCGTCGTTTTGCATCCCCATCCCTGGGGGCACCAGGGGATGACTTTGTGAAGGTGCCCAGCACGGTTGCTGGTATGTCTAGGTATCCAATAAATGAGTATGCCTTCTCCAGACCTTTTATGACTTTTCTACTTCATTGTCTCACCTCCTTCCTGTGCCTCCATTCTGGCCAGCTCTCTGCTGCTCCCCAAAGTCAAAATCTGCAGATCTTTGCTTAGGTTCTTCTCAGAACCAGGGATGTTCCCCTTGCTACTCTCCTTTGGAAATACTGCCCCTTTTCTGAGCCCACCTCACATGTCACCTCCTGTAAGAGACCTCTGATCAGACCGCCTTCATGGGCTTCTCCCTTTCCTGAGCTCATGGCCTACAGCCCAGTCCTCAATTCTAACAGTGCCCTGGACTTTAGGCTGCTTTACGCTATTCATTTGCTGTGTTTCAGGGCCCTGTCTCTTTAACTTGGGGATGACAACATGCACAGAGCATTTCAGACATCACCAGCCACTTTCACATCCAGTATCGAATGCAAGCCTCATCAACGGTTGGAAAGTAAGGCAGGGCAGGTATCACTACTTTACTGATGAAGAAACTGAGGTTCAGAGAAGAATAAGTGAGATGTGACCCCAGGACTTTGGGGCCATCCTCTTAGGACACTACCTCCCGGGTCTCATATTCCTGAACCTCTCACAGCGCCTAGTACAATGTTCAATACTCTGATTTATTGGCAGGTGATTGGTAGATATGGTAGCCCTTTCCCCCAACCAGCTCCAGGGAAAGTGCCTGCATGCCTTCTGGGGGCTTCCTCCACAACACAGGTGTGCAATGTGTGTGCGCGTGTGTGTAAGAGAGACTGGGAGAGGCTGTGAATGCACATGTGCAGCACTTACAGGCTTCAGGCCAGTTCCGGAAGGGACATTTTTTGTGCCTCACGGTGTCCTCTTGCAGGTAGGATGCCTGGGGAGACAGGGGAACAGTCGGGGAGGGTCATAGGAAATTCTTCTCCTCTATCACTCAGACCTGAAACTCCTGGCTTGACCTCGCTCTGATGCAAGCTGCCTGAGCCGGTGGGGCATGGAGGACGGGAAGCTGTGCAGGGTGTGGGTGAGGGTTGGTGGGGCATGACCAGAGTCTAGGAGCAAGATCAGTAAATGGGAGGCTGAGTCCTCTTCTCCCTCGACAGGAGAACCTATCCTCCCCAGAAAGAGGGGAGGTCCACATTCCTCCACTTTTAGCTTCCCTGGCTTCCCACGGAATGCCCTGTATGGACCCCTCCCTCTGGGCCGCCCAAACACCCGGGGGGTTGTTCACCCCGGCAGCTGCTCCCTGCCCCACGTGTCCTTCTGTACCTTCCCTTTTGTCTCCTCCTGGTCGACAAAGTCCCCTGCATTTTCTGTCTAGTCCAAAAAAATCTTTTTTTTTTTTTTCTTTGTCCACCCCCCCCCCCAAAAATCTTAATGCTAGGCCCCTGAGCTTTGTAAGGAGTGGGAGACTGCCATTGAGGGCTCATGGGGACGAGCCATACGGGACGTGGCAGTAGCCACACGTGCCCTCCCCGTCCCCCCTCCCCCCGTGACTCCTCAGAACACACGGTGAAGGCAACTGTGTATTCCGTCTCTGTGGGCTGAGGCCAGTCTGAACCCAGGAAAGCTGGGTTCGGGTAGGACTGAGGTTGGAATCACCCACCCCAAATATCTCATGTTCAGCAGGACACTTCCATCTCTGACCCCGTGTGTGGCTCACAGTCAAGCTGGTAGCCATCTTCCCAAGCATCAACTCAGCACCCAGGCTTTTTAAGACCTGACTTACTGGAGATACGGTTGGCCAACTGTGCCTCTGGGGGACCTAGAAGTGGAGCCATGGACAACCCAGACCTTTTCCTCGGCTCACCTCTATGCATAGACAGGGCAGAAGGAATTCATAAGGCAGTTCTACGGCATGGCCCCCAGACACAATTTTCTGTTGACGAAGCAGCAAAAGGAGAGAAGAAAGGCCTGATAAAGAGCTTAGGCACCCTGGACAAGGGCAGTAGGAAGCTGGGACCTTGGCCAACACACCCTATTTTTCCTCTTATCTGAGAAATTTCCTTTTGGGGTGGGGGGGCGTGTCCCTGCTCTGTAGTCTATTATTTGCTCTAGGTATCTCAATATATGGAGTGGGGAGAGGGAGAGAATAGGGAAAGGACGATACATTTATGGAGCCCCTACTGTATGCCAGGTAGGGTGCTAGGTGCTAGAAGCATTAACTCAACTAACTGAACGCTAGCATCACAGTGATCTTCATTTAGAAATGAAGAGAGCTGAGAGCCTCTGAGGTACATCTCAGTCCCTGCAAATGGTACCAACCACATACCAGGGCATCTACAGCAACTGGAGGTTGAAGAGGGGTATGAGGCCTGGGCTGAGTGAATGGGGAACATCTCATTCTCTGAGGGGCTGCAGCAAAAGGAGGGAGATGGAAGGGTACCAAGACAGATGTGACCGCTTCTTGGGGGAACTGAAAAGCCTTCTAAATGCAACCAGGATCTCGCTGAGGGTCTTCTCACTGGGGATATATGCTGTATTCATTTCTCTGCTAGGCATTCATGGTTGCTCCAAGTCTCTCTTTGCCCTTTCCCTTCCTCTCCTCCTAGGTGACAAGGACCCCTGCATTTTCTGTCTAATCCAAAGAAGGCTTAATGCTAGGCACTTTGGACTTGTAGGGAGGTCTTAGACAATGACTGTCCCTCTCTGGGCCTTAGTCTCCCCATGTATACAATGGGGAGGTTCTTTTTGCTCCAGAACTGTGTGATCTGGCTTTTTAAAGGGAGACAACAGTCCATACCTGGGAGTCGAAGGGACTGCTCAGCTCCTCACATTCTAGTACCCACTGGTGACAAAGACGCACGCTGACCTCAGGTCCCGGAGGAATGGTCACTTGAATAGCCCGTGCCTCAGGCAGCAAATCAAAGGAGAACTCGGGCCCTGGGGAGAAGAGAGACCTGGTAGCCTTGTCTCTTGGCCTAGGCCTAGGCACCAATACTTGGCTGCACCCATCTCCGGTCACACCCTATGCCTACCTTCATGCCTTTGTGAGCTGGGTCTGGGGAGAACTTCCAATGCCTTTAGATCTGAAGGTTGGGTCCTTTTAGAGCGCAACCCCTTGTGAGAGATGTCTGGGGAGGAGACAGCGATGTGATGACCCTTATGAGACAGGCAACAGCTACTCAGCAGCTTCCTCTGTAGGCAGAGAACATGGTTGGCCTTAGGCCAGGAATCAGGCTTTTATTCCTGCTTCTGGAACCTGAGGCACCACAGGCAAGTCACTCAATCTTTAGACCTTGCTTTCGCTAACTGTGTAATGGACAGAATAGTCTACTTCATTGCCATGCTTTCTACCTTTCACGTGGCTAGAGAACAAAACAAGAGGCTGGGAATGAAAGGGTTGTGGGGTGGAGGGCAGGGCTGGAACTGGCAGGGGGAGTACCTGAGCAGATGTTGGCATCTTGTGTCTCCTACAGAACCGGAACTTATAGGACTTTCTGTATTTCTGCACCAGGAGGTGGAACCAGCCCTCCCGGAGGCCTGTGTAGGAAAGGACATATTTACTATCCAGCCCTTCACTGCCCCTCTCCTACCTGGAAATGTGGCCTGATGTTAGATAGTAAGTCATTTCAGATCATGGAGCATTGTAATGGTATCAAGTTCTTTAGTCTTGAAAGTTATGATACAGCCAAAAAAAGACTAATTCCTTAAGTAGAGAAAAAGCTATATATACACAAAAGTGTCCATTGTAGCACTATTTACAACAGTGAACAATTAGAAACTGCGAATTCTTAAGCAGTGTTTGGACATTTAGCATGTGCCAGGCACTGAGCTAGGCAATGAAAATACAGAGTTGTATAAGAAAGATCGGGGCGCCTGGGTGGCTCAGTGTTAAGGCGTCTGCCTTCGGCTCAGGTCATGATCCCAAGGTCCTGGGATTGAGCCCCGCATCAGGCTCCCTGCTCAGCGGGAAGCCTGCTTCTCCCTCTCCCACTCCCCCTGCTTGTGTCCCTCTTTTGCTGTGTCTCTCTCTGTCAAATAAATAAATAAAATCTTAAAAAAAAGATCTTACTTTGCAAATAGAATGTAATAATAGTAAACTCATAGAACTAAAACAATTTAATCTCAAGCATCCATACCAGTGGAAAGGAGAAATACCTTCACAAAATGATACAACTGAACCCATGAATATAATTCGTGGTATGCTATTTTAGGGTGACCTGTCTCTGTTGAGGTTGACGATAGGAGAGACATCTGTTCTAGTATGATAAATCCCACTTTCCTCAGCCTGGGCCTCCCCCCCAAAAAAACCCCCTAATTCACATCTCCACTGAGAGTAGCCCAAAGGGCTGTTTTTCATACCTGAAGGGTCTGACACCAGATGCAGGCACAGATAGGGGCAGAGCCAGAGCTGAGCACACCAAGGCTTTAGGGACACAGGAAAGGCCAACTGGGTATGGCAAGGAATATGGGCAAACTTTCCTGGGAAAGATGAAAAGTAAATCAAATGGTAAGATCCAAGGAGGTCCCTCCTGCCTCCGACAAGGTGGACTTGAAGCTGAGATGTGTGGCTTTGGGCAAGCTACGGACTGCTCTAAGCCTCAGCTTCCTCGTTTATAAAGTAGGACTGTTGTCAAGATCAAGTGAGGTAACGTGTGGGAAAATGATTTGTAAATCAGAATGTACCATTAGATATGAAAGATTGTTGTTGTAGCACTGACAGGAGTGAGGAACCAGTTAAGGGCGAGTGCCTAGAGGTTATCCTGTCTCTCCTTTAATCCTCCCCACAGCTTAGGGGAGGTGCAATCATTTCTACAACCCTGCTCTACCCCTGGGAAACGGGGAGTCAGAGGGGCTAAGTGCACTGCCTTCAGCTACATGTGGAGTATGTGGTGGAAACGCAATGCAAACCCAGGCTTGTACTGATTCTAAACCCTGTGTTTTTTCCTTGATATGCTACTTCCCAAGTTGGGAGCCAAAAATTTGAATGGAAAGTTCGCTAGGGATCTGGAACAAAAGGGACGCAGAAGAGAAGCAGGGCAGGGAATGAGACTCACCAGTGAGAGTGTCTTCCTGAAGGCACAGGGCCCAGTAGGGGCAAGAAAGGAGAGAAGAATTATTAGTAGGGATTCCTATGGGGGTGGGGGATTCTCCCTGGGGTCTTTGCCTCAAATCACCTAATTCCAAGGCCCATAACCTAATAGCCCATCCACTCTGGCTCTTGTCTTCCCAGCTCAACCCTGCCCAGGCCCTCAGCACACAAGAACCTTGGCTACCCCTTCAAGACCAGATAGAGGACACACTGGGGCTGCTACCAGGGCACAGGGGATTGGGAAACATGAGAGGACAGGCAGAAGAGTGGGGAGCTTTACCAGCCTGTGGCAGGGAGATGTCCCTACTGGGCAGCGGCAGCATTACCTTACCATGTGGGAGGCCAGCAGACAGTGGGTGCTCCAGCGGGGCAGGTAGGGGCAGCCAATTCCGGCCGAGGCAGAGAGGCCAATGAGGAGCAGGAGGAGAAGCAGGAGCGAAGCTGCCCATCTGGGGCTCCCCATGGACTTCCGTGGGGTCAGAGCGCCCAGAACATGGCTGCACAGCCCGAAGGTGGGCAGCGGGCCCTTGCTGTGCAGCTGCGGGGAGGGCAGCGAGCAGGAGTCTTCGTCTCTGCCTGCCCCTGCCCCGCCCTGCCCCAAAGCTCCTCCTCCATCCTAGATCCTAACCAGCCAGCCAGGCCACATTCCTTCTTCTCCTAGTGGAGGGACAGAAGGACGGTTGCCCCCCAGAAAGCCCTACTGCTCCCACTTGGAGGGCAAAGGGCTCCTGCTCTGGCAGAGAAATAACAGGAAAGAGGCCAGCACAGGGTTAGGGGGATGGAGGGCTGTCCCCACTTCTTAACCCCTCCTACTCCTGCAACACCCTGCAGATCTGACCCGCCCACTAACGCTCTTGGACTTGGAACTTCGTTGGAGATTTGCTTCATCCCCTCACTTAGAGAATTAACGGAACTATTAAGCACTATTCTACAATGGGGTCTGGAGACAGAGGTGACTGAGGCACCATTTAGAGTTGAGCAGAGCAACAAAAAGTCACTGTAGGATGCACATAAACCTCACATGCCCCCATATGCATCCTACTCCCCACCTGGCTGACCC
Source organism: Mirounga leonina (assembly GCF_011800145.1). NCBI lineage: Eukaryota > Metazoa > Chordata > Mammalia > Carnivora > Phocidae > Mirounga > Mirounga leonina. The sequence continues at coordinate 8,280,897 of NW_023270855.1, forward strand.
TCAAGACTATAGCCCAGCTTTCTGTCTCCACCCAGCTCTTCTGGGCAAAGGGCTCCATGCCAAAGGGGCCTCCAGCTTCAAGGATCCCCTAATCAGTACCATCTGCTCAGGAAGCCCCAGAGCACATAGCTGAGCCCTGGAGCTGAGGGAGCAGGCCCCACGCACTGACCTGGTTTCCTGTGGTTTCCGATGCTGACGAGGCTCCAGGCTTTGTGGGGACCCTCCCCATCATCCCACAGCTTCCTCCTGCTCATGGAGCGTTTGAGCTGCTTCTGTCCTTACCTTGGTGACACACATAGAAAGCAAGTTTGGGGCACACGTACGGGGTTAAGTCATTTTGATATTGTTATTGTCCCTCTGCACCTTTCAGTAGCCTGGTCCTAGCTTCCCTGAAGCCGATTCTAGGTCCTGAGTCTTCAGGTCCACTGTCTGAAGACCCATCGTACTCATTATCCTAGAAATACCCTCTGGCTTTTGAGTTCCTTAGAAGATAAGGACCCTTTCCTATTCTTTACGTTCTCCAATGCCTAGCAGTGGATGTCAAGAAATAGGTGTTTTTGTAGTTGAATAACTGTAAATAATGGTACGTTTCATTTAAGCAGCAGTTTATCTGCTTCACATTTTACAAGCACTTTCATGTTTGATCCACCTAATCATCTTATGAGACAGGTAAGTGAGAATTTTTCTTTTCATTTAGTAAAGAGAGGAATCAGGAAGCAGAAAGAAGAGTGACTTTGTCAAGGTCTCTAGCCCAGAGAGCTCCAATTCTGCCACCTCGCATAGTTCATTTCTCTTTCTACCAACCTATGGTTTCTTTTCCCACCGCCTCACCTCCTTCTGCTCCTGGGAACCCAAAAGGCTTTGCCTGGCACAGTTCTGTGTTTTGGCCTCGGAGCCCATCACTTTGAAAATAGATCAGTAAGATACAAAGGAAGAAAAGGGTGGTCTGGCCATACTAAGAATGGTTAGGGACTCTTCCCCCTCAATTTTACCTAACCCACAGTGGTTTAGATCTACATAAATAATGCATTTTTCAATGCTGAGGGCATGAAGTGAGAAACTTGGTTCCATTCTAGAATACTTCTTTCTTTTTTTTTTTTAAAGATTTCATCCATTTATTTGAGAGAGAGAGAGAACACGGGCGGGGGTGGAGGGGCAGAGGGAGATGCAGGCTCCCCACTGAGCAGGGAGCCAGACGTGGGGCTCAATCCCAGGACCCTGGCTGGGATCATGACCCAAGCCGAAGGCAGACACTTAACCAACTGAGCCACCCAGGCATCCCTAGAATAATTCTCTTTCTTGACCTCTTGTATTTTCTGATCTGTCACTGAAAATATTTCCTTAATTGCTCCTGACCCTGGCTAAGGTATGGTAGGAGAAGCAGAAAAGAAATAAAGTGTCCCACATTCACACATACAAAAGAAAAAAAGAATAGAAAGGGAAGAAAATGAGAGCATAGAAAAGGAAAAGGAATTAAGGAGAGGAAGAAAGGGGGAAAGAAGAGAGAAAAGGTTTGTGCTTTATTTATTGTCTTGCTGGTTTGCCTATTGATTGTGCCTATTGATTATTGATTGTGGAGCCTAAAAAAAGATTTAGGGTAATTAATTTTCCAGGCGAATTCAGGCACATCTGGGAAAGAGCAGGGAATCAGTTCAAGATTTGCTAAACTCTTACTATCAGACTGGAGGCCATATGCTTTGCCCACTTATCCCATTTTATTAGTACTACAACCCTTGAGGTCAGTCTTTTTAAATCATTCTACAGACTGGAAAACACTAGGAAGTTTAAGTAACTTGTCCAAACACAAAAATGGAGATCTGGGACTCAGCACCGTGTCTGCCAGAACATACTGCTTGGGGAGATCTGTGAGAAGTCAGAGGGTTTGTGAGCCCTAGAGTCCACAGAATTACTAGATTTAGCAGTGCAATGTAGTTGGCAGGGTTAACAATGTGAAGGAAGAATTTGGAATAGTTGAAAAGAACAAAGGGAAAGTAGGTCTTATTATAGTGAGTTAATGGTTCAGACTCCCAGACTAGTAGGAACTGTTTGGCAAGAGTCAACAAGGGAGGAGTATCTGTGGCTGGAATTCAAGGTAGCCAACTGTAATAAAAGCCAACTGCAGCACAGAGGCCCTGTCTTTTTGGAAGATGGCCGAAGCCTATCTTACCTGTGGTTTGTGTCTGAACAAGCTAACTCAGACTTCATGCTCTAATAACCTTTACTTGGGGACCAAGCCAGGAGCTCCGGAAGTCTTGGCAGGCCCCTGCACATGCTCAGAGAGAGAGCACACTGTGGGGGCCTTGGACAGCTGTTTTTCTTGAGCCTTACCCTTACGTGGACTCTTGTCAGACCATGCAGCAGCATCTCTAGGCTCTTTCTGTAACAGCTGATTCTTAAAGTCTCTTGGGGCAACTGGGCCTGTTAGCGCACCTTAGGCAGGAAGGGCCAACACATTAGACCAATGTAAACCAAGAGTGGACGAAGTGTTCCTTCCTTACTTCTGCTCTTCCAGTAGGGATCAACCTCCAGAATTCCAAGGCAAGAGATTATGCCTAAGAGGAGATAGGGACTCCCAGTCTGAAAGGGGAAAGTTAACAATGCTCATCAAGGGAAGGCATTTTGGTATTTACTCAGCAGCTGCTATGTACTCGACAATTCATATACATTATTTAATCCTCACAATCTCAGTAGCTACTATGATCCCCGTGTGTCAGATCAAAATCAGAGACTCAAGTATCTTGCTTAAGGCAAAAGGCAGAATTCCAACCTAAGTCAGTCTAATATCAGAAGCTATATTCATTCCACTATGCCACACTCCCTTTCTCATGGACTAGATGCTCTTTAAGAGTCCCTCCAATACCTATAGTCTAAATCTGCAAACATGAGGGAACAACCATTCCTCACATTTATATAGTGTTACATAGTTCACAAAGCACCTTCATAATACTTCACCTTATTTGAACTTCAAAACAATCCTGTGAAATAGGCAGTGTTGATTTTAGCCATACGATTAGGTGTGCTGGTACTCGAACCCGTCTTCCGCCGTCCAAATACAGCATTCTTCCCACTAAATCAAGATCTCTTTCAAAGGGGATCTTGTTTGCTTCAGGGAATGTAGTGTTAACACTGAATGTTAACACTACAACCATGAAGCAGGAAAAAAATGATTGGAAAAGCAGAATCCCAATAACCCAACAAGAAGAAAACTAAAATAAACCAAATGGCTTTTTTTTTTTTTGCATTGACAGTAATTTCCATAATGGGTCTTCAAAAGCACTCTAAGACTGTAAAGTATCATTCCAATAATCAAAGAAAAGTTTAACTTAAAAAAAATTATTTGCATCCCAATACTTTGAAAATTAGCAATTTGTGCCTGGTGCACGTAATTCCATTACTCACACATTTCCATCTGCTTTCCTTTGCTCTCCAAATTCTACCCCTGCCTCAGTCTAATTCTTTCCTCTGTGCAATACATCCTGTCTTCGGTCTAGAATAGGACAAGTTACTTCATTCAATAGAGTGCACACTATGCATCAGGTACCGAGCAAGGGGTGAGGAAAAGACATATCAACAAATAATTGTCAATAAGAGGTAAAATAAAAATGTCACACGGATTCAAAGAACTCTTACTCCTTGAATGGAAGCAACCGGAAGGCTCCTGAATTACCATATAAACTGAATCTTGAAGGATAAGTAAGAAAGGCATATAAAGGTCTAAAAGGGGAATTTTTAAACAAACTAGGAAAACATGAAAGTGATATGGGGATTCATGAGGTTCTATTGACTGAGAGACTGTGAGAGTATGGTGAGACAATACTGGTGTGCACTGAAATCACACCTCGGAAATGTCTGAGAGATTAAGGTATTTTGATTGTTCAAAAAACAATGGCACCTAGTAGAGATTTGATGATGATCTAGAACTGTGCTTTTGTTATACTCACTTGCACACAGGGATGCAGGAAGAGGTATGGGTATGAGGTAGAAGACAAGGAGTTAAGTCTGGGACACACGAAGTTTGAGATGACAGTCAGGACATGTAGAGGAAGAGGTTCTCCAGTATAAGCACTGCCAGTATCTAAGAGTGACCGAGTATATACCTAATGTTTATAGAATAAAAGGACTAAAAACAGACAAACAAACAAAGATGGCTAGAACTCTGGACAGGACAGAGGTCTGCAATTAGAGATCTGGACATCATCCAGAGACAATAAAGTCAAGTGGACAAGAACAAAGGGACACGCATCTTTCCTGCAGTAAACATTTACTGTGTCAGACTTTTAGATGTGAAAAGGGACTTGAGTTCACACATCTCTTTCCCACTTCCATTTTTAACTTATCTGCTCCACGCCATTAGATACTGTGTTTATTAGTTGCTTCACATGTATATCATGTTTCACCCAGATTACATGCAGGGATACTTTAAAATTCTTTTGGATACCATATTATTGGACACATAAATGACAATTTGTTAACACTGAATGATAAACATGAATATCCTAGAAGAGCCCATAACCCAAGCAGGGTAAATGAGAATGGACCATTTTACAGGTGGAGAGATTAAATGTATGGCCCGTGGTAGTTTCTGTCAATCAGCCGCAAGGCTGCTACTATGACTTAGGTTCCCTACACCCAGTTCACTTCTCTACTGCTACTTCCAGGTTTCTTGGGAAACTTCTAACTACCTCCTTGTGTCTATGGCCACTCAGGCAACACACCTCTCACAATTTATCAAATTCCAACACAAGGCACAGGGTTGACAAGGCAGTTGTAATTTTATTGAAGTTCTTTTTAATTAAAATGCTTTGCAGTAGAGACCACAGCCTGCAGGGGGAGCCTCCCAAATGTTTCCTGTCCCACCACCTACAGATGAAAGTAGAATTTGATTTATTCCCTATCTTTTTCAGTCTTGACGGCTCCGGGGTAATGGATGGAAGCGGAGAGAATGACCAAGAAGAGGCAAGGATGAGACTCCGTCTTAAAGAAAAACCCTGAAGGGCCTCAACTTCAACCAGTTGAAGTTTGCTTTATAGTTGTTGATCACCCAGTTCCAGCCAACCAGGAATAAATTAAATATAGTTTTGCCACCTCAGCTGGTGGCAACAGGAGCTTTCCAGAACGTGGGCCTGGTTTGCACTAGCTGCCAAAATCACCAACAATTTCAGAACAGCTCCTCTACCTTCTCACTAGGCTCAGTAAGAGGCCCAGGCTTCACCCCACAGAATAGTCCGTCAGGCAGGCTTCATTTACGCTTCTTCTCCTGTGTGCTGGTGAACCAAGAGTCTAGGAGCTTCTTGCTGTAGTATAACTGCCAGGCATGCACTTGAACCGCCAGCACCAACACCAGGTACATGACAGAGACGGCAGAAAAACCAAAGAGGAAGCGGTAAGCCTTTCCATGGCGGTAGAGCTGCTGTGCAGCGGGGAACATCTCCATGCTGCCATAAATGAGGGGAGCTATGGAAAAGAGCCCCATGCTGATCATGGAGAGCACCAGGTAGCTAATGTTGTTTCGAGGGAAGGAGAGGAGGCCCAAGAGAGAGGGCACAATGCTCAGCAAATATGGGTATTCCCACTGATAGGGCATGGCCACCTGATCATGTGACAATAGCCTCAGGTGTCCCACGCTCATCTTGGCAACCAGCAGCAGCCATATGACCAGATGCACGTAGATCAGCTTCTTGATTTCATACTTGAGAGTCACACTGTGGGGCAGAGCAGAAGAAGGACCTTTCATTCAAAATTTTCTGACCACCAGCTATATGCCAGGCAACTATACTGGACACTGGGTTACAAACATGAGTAAGATATAGTCCCTGCCTGGACGCTTGGGGACAAGGAACAAAAGAAAAAATAAGGGGTGTCTGGGTGGTTCAGTCAGTTAAGCGTCTGACTCTTGATCTCAGCTCAGGTCTTGATCTCAGGGTTGTGAGTTTAAGACCCGCGTTGGGCTCCACGCTAAGCATGGAGTCTACTTAAAAAAATAAAAAGAAAAAATAATTAGAAAATGAACTGGAAGAGCTCTAGTAAATATAGGTTGCCAGATATATGAATATCACAGGAAGGAGTAATCAGTTCAGCTTAGGATGGGATGTCTGAGAAGGCTATCTAGAGGACAGGGATATTTGAGATAGGCTCTGAAGAGTGGGTGGTAATTATCAGAGGTAAGAGCATGCAGGCAAAAAGACATAAGCATTGTGTTCCAGGAAAGCAGGTGGTGTGGCAGGAATACTTCGTAGTGGGAAGGGAAGAGCAGAATGTGAAGTTGCAAAGAGTGAGTCAGATTAAAGGCAAAAGAGTAACTCAGTGCTGTGTTTAGAGAGATGACTTTGATCGCACCATAAGAATATAGCCTACAGGAAGGAGATACTGGCAGCAAGAAAATCAACTCAGGCTGCCCATACTTCCCAAGCTAGACTAGATTTTATAGCCAAAGCAAGCACACATATTTCTCTCATTATTCTAATTCTCTCAGGTCCTAAATGTATTCTCTTCACACCCCCGAGGGCAGTTTCTGCTCCGGACAGTCATCAAAACACTTGCTTGGGTTGTGATATCCTCTTAGGTGGGGGTCTAAGGATAAGAATGAAATGAAGATCCAAAGAGCTTGTCATTCTTCAAAACTCTGGAAAGATGTGAAAAACATTCTGGGAGAGTTTGATGGATTTAAGGAAAGAAAATCTTTTTTTCAATATTTTTATTTTAAAAATATTCATTATAGAAAATGAGGAAAGGTAGGGGGGGAAAGCCAGTCACCTGTAGACTTCATGATCCATGAAGGCAGGGACCAGTTTTGTCTTTTTTAAAGAAACTTTTTTTTTTTTTAATTTTTTATTTATTTATTTGACAGAGAAAGACACAGCGAGAGAGGGAACACAAGCAGGGGGAGTGGGAGAGGGAGAAGCAGGCTTCCCACAGAGCAGGGAGCCCGATGCGGGACTCGATCCAGGGACTCCAGGATCATGACCTGAGCCGAAGGCAGTCGCTTAACCAACTGAGCGACCCAGGCGCCCTAAAGAAACTTTTTTTATTGAAGGTATAACATGCATACAAAGACCAGATCTGTTTTTGCTTACTATTATATCCTCAGTGCCTAGCACAATGCCTGATGGGTAGAAACTCAATAAATATTTGTTGAACGAATACCGAAGTTGAAACACCCCTTACATGGGAGTGTTCCTAAAATTCATTTTAGGCGAGGAAAGGCTGGACTTTATGGTCCACATTCCCCAAAATGGCCCGAAAGACAACAGCTACCATGTATTGGGCAGACCCTTTACACGAATGACTAGCTCACTAATTCTTCCCCAAACCTAAATAATGGATTGCTCTTCCCTTCACAGATGAGGAAAGTGGGTTTCGAATAAAAATTGGGTTTCCGAGGTCACAGCAAGGCCAGCATCGCTCAAGACTCCAGAGCCTAGGAGGCAGGGACTGGACCCTCCCAAGGCACAGGGCGGATCACGGGTGGCGCTTATGGGAGCGAAGGGGCTTCCCGAAATTGGGGACAGGGCCTGGGCCGTCACGGGAGGAGGTGCGCGAGGGCCGGCTGGGTGGGTAAGACCCCGAGGCCAGGCCTGTGTCGCTTTCCAGGCCCTCCGGGCTCTGGCTGGGGGGAGGCCTCCGTGCTCCTCGCCTCACTTCATACCTCATCTGGTAGTGCATGGCGACGCGCTCCCGGTGCTGAAAGTCGCTGCCGTCGGTACCGGCCGCTCGCGGGCCTGCCCGAGATGCCATTATCCCCGCCCAGAACCCCAGAGCCCCTCACGCCGACCCACTACCGTGCCGAGCACCCTGCACACCCCGATAACGCCGCCTCGGCTTGCCACCCTAACACCCGCGCGATTCGGTGAGGCCAACTTCCGGCCTCTCTGTCTCAGGCCTCTCTGTCTCGGGAGGACCGACTCTGTGGTCCCGCCCTCGCGCACGCGCACGCGCACGCGCTCGCGGCCCCGGCTTACCTCTGTCGGTTTGGAGTGCCCAAGAAATTAATCCGTAGGGATGGCATCTTTTTGCTCTCTGACTGGACCATATCACTTAGACTGTTGAGCATTTTTACCTTTTTTTTTTGTAATATTTTATTTATTTATTTGACAGAGAGAGACGCAGCGAGAGCAGGAACACAAGCAGTGGGAGTGGGAGAGAAAGAAGCAGGCTTCCCGCTGAGCAGGGAGCCTGATGCGGGGCTCGATCCCAGGACCCTGGGATCATGACCTGAGCCGAAGGCAGACGCTTAACGACTGAGCCACCCAGGCCCCCAACACTTTCACCTTCTTAAACTCTAATATGAGTTCAAGACACCGCTGTCCCCACTTCACAGATGGGGAAGTGATATTGAGAAGGGTTCTGTAACTCTCAATAGGACACATGATTGACACAGTCTCAAAATATCTCCCCATGGGTTACTTAATCATTGCAAAGAGAAAATGGTAACTTTACAGTGGAGAAACCTGGGGTGCACTCCCTTAACGAAGTAATCAAAGTTAACTTGATCAGTACCGAGACAAACTTGACATCTGTCTCCTGTTACACTGAAGACACAGCATCACTTCTGTGATATTTCTGCCAAAGATACTTAATTTAACCTGAATCTAATCATGAAGCAATGATAGATAAATTGAAGGACTAGACTGTATTTTTAAAAATGTCAAGGCTATGGGGGTGCCTGGGTAGCCCAGTCTCTTGTTATCTGCTCAGATCTTGATCTCAGGGTGGTGAGTTCAAGCCCGTGGTGGGCTCCATGCTGGCTGGGTGTGGAGCTTATTTAAAAAATAAAAATGTCAAGGCTATGAAAGAAAAAAGAAAATTATGGGGTGTCTGGGTGGCTCAGTCGGTTAAGTGGCTGCCTTTGGCTCAGGCCATGATCCCAGGGTCCTGGGACATGTTGGGCTTCCTGCTCAGCGGGGAGCCTGCTTCTCCCTCTCCCTCTGCCTGCCGCTCTGCCTGCTGCTCTGCCTATCTGTGCTATCTCTATCAAATAAATAAATAAAATCTTTAAAAATACACAATTTTTTTCTTTTCTTTTTTTAAAAGATTTTATTTATTTGAGAGAGAGAGAGAGAGAGAACAAGTGGGGGGAGGGGCAGAGGGAGAGGGACAAGCAGACTCTCTGCTGAGCAGGGAGCCTGATGCAGAACTCGATCCCAGAACCTGGAGATCACGACCTGAACCGAAGGGGATGCTTACCCTACTGAGCCACCCAGATGCCACGAAGATTGCATTTCTTAAATAATAAGACTTGAAAGTCTAAATGACTGCCTGATCCAAGGGCTGCAGGATGAATGTTGTGTTAGCAGGCATGAAAACAACATTAATCTCATTATACATCTCTAGCAGAGCTCTTGGGTGACCAGGGGCATTGTCAGTGAACGGTAACATTTTGAAAGGAATCTTTTTTTCTAAGCAGTGGGTCTCAACAGTGGGCTTAAAGTATTCAGTAAACCACATTATAAGCAGATATGCTATCATCCAGGATTTACTCTTCCATGTATAGACCACAGTCAGAGTAGATTTAGTATAACTTTTAAGGGCCCTGGGACTTCCGGACTGGCAAATGAGCACTGGCTTCAACTGCAAGTCACCAGCTGCATTAGCCCCTAACAAGAGAGTCAGCTTGTCCTTTGAAGCTTTGAAGCCAGGCACTGACTTCTCTCTAGCTCTGAAAGTCCTAGATGGTATCTTCGTCTAGTAGAAGGCTGTTTCATCTACACTGAAAATCTGTTGTTTAGTGTAGCCTCCTTCATTAATGATTTCAGCTAGATCTTCTGGATAGCTTGCTGCAGCTTCTACTTGCTGCTTTATCTTGCACTTTGATGTTATAGAGATTCCTTAACTCTCATGAACCACCTCTGCTAGCTTCAGATTTCTCTTCTGTAGCTTGCTCACCTCTCTCAACCTTCACAGAATTGAAGAGAGTTAGGGCCTTGCTCTCGATTAGGCTTTGGCTTAAGGGAATGTTCTGGCTGGTCTGATCTTTTATCCAGACTACTAGAACTTTCCCTAGGTCAGCAGTAAGACTGTTTCACTTTCTTATCATTCCTGTATTCACTGAAGTAGCACTTTTACTTTCCTCCAAGAACTTTTCCTTTGTACCCACAATTTGGCTGTTTGGTGCAAGAGGCCTAGTTTTCAGTCTGTCTCAACTTTCAACGCGCCTTCCTCACTACGCTGAATCATTTTTAGCTTTTGATTTAAAGTGGGAGACTTGTGGGCGCCTGGGTGGCTTAGTTGGTTAAGCGGCTGCCTTCGGCTCAGGTCATAATCCTGGAGTCCCCGGATCGAGTCCCGCATCGGGACTCCCTGCTCAGCGGGGAGTCTGCTTCTCCCTCTGACCCTCCTCCCTCTCATGCTCTCTGTCTCTCATTCTCTCTCTCTCAAATAAATAAAATCTTAAGAAAAAAAAATAAAGTGGGAGACTTGTGATTCTCCTTTCACTTGAACACTTAGAAGCCATTGTAGGATTATTAACTGGCCCAATTTCAATATTGTTTAGTCTTAGGAAATATGGAGGCCTGAGGAGAAGGAGGGAGATGGGGAGAGAAATGCCCATTTGGTGGGCAATCACAACACACAACCTTTGTCAATGAAGTTCTCTGTCTTATATAGGCATGGTTCGTGGTGCCGCCAAACAATTACAATAGTAACGTCAAAGATCACTGATCACAGACCACCATAATAAAAAAAATAATAATGAAAAAATTTGAAATATTGCAAGAATTACCAAAATGTGACACCGAGACATGAAGTGAGCAAATGCTGCTGGAAAAATGGCACCAATAGACTTGCTCAATGTAGGGCTGCCACAAGCCTTCAATTTATGAAAAATGCAGTATCTGTGGAGCTCAATAAAGTGAAGCGCAGTGAAGTAAAGTAAGCCTGTATCTGTCTCCTCCCCGTACACTCTCTAGAACATCTTTTCTTGCCCTCTGGAAATTCTGCTGACCCTTTAGAATCCATCTTATTACTCCAGCAAAAATCACCTACTCCGACATCAGCTCCCACGGCTCCTGCTCAGTAAGTTGCAGTATTTGTTAAGCCTGGTTTAAGACCATCTGTGATAGAATCACCCAGGATTTTTTTTTTTTTAATCACCCAGGATTCTTAGTAGAGGCATATATTTTGGTGGCAGCAGCTGAGGCCGGCGGGCGAGGTAAGATGCGGCTGACCCGGGAGAGAAGCCGCTGCCGGATTCAGCCCGCGCGGTAGCCCGCCGCCACATGGGGTTGGCAGCTATGGCCAAGGACATCCTCAGTGAAGCGGGGCTGCACTTTGATGAGCTGGACAAGCTGCACATGTTGGACCCTGAGGTTACCCAGCAGACCATAGAACTCAAGGACGAGTACAAGGACTCTGTGGGAAAAATTGGCCAGTTTCAGAAAATAGTTGCTGGTTTACTTGAGCTTGTTGACCACCTTGCAAAAGAAGCAAAAAATGAGAAGATGAAGGCCACTGGTGCTCAGAACTTGCCCAAATCTATAGCAAAACAGAGAGAAGCCCGACAGCAGCAACTGCAAGCGCTGATAGCAGAAAAGAAAATGCAGCTTGAAAGGTATCAGGTTGAATAGGAAGCTTTGTGTAAAGTAGAAGCAGAACAAAATGAATTTATTGACCAATTTATTTTTCAGAAATGAACTGAAAATTTCATTTTATAGCTGGAGGGCCAAAAAACAAAACCAAACCCAAAAAACCTCTGTACTGTTCCAGTGACTTGACTAATGACCCACATATGTCCTGAGAGATAGTGCGTAAGGAACGCAACATCTCTAAAGGCGGTAAACAAATCTGGGGGAGCTTGTTGCAGATGTCCATGCACATCTGCTGGTGAACACCCAGTGGCCACGGTGGTCCAGGCTTTCACCTCTCGGCATTCTTAGCCTGAACTGAGCAGTCTGTAAATGCTGATCCTTTTTTTTTTCTTTGTAAATTCACAAAGCTTTGGAAAGAAAGAGCAATAAATTATTGTTTAAAAAAATAAATAAAAATAAAAGCATATATATCTGGGGGTACTTAGGTGACTCAGTCAGTTAAGCGGCTGGCTCTTGATTTTGGCTCAGGTCATGGTCTCAGGGTCCTGGGATCGAGCCCCATGTGGGACTCTGCACTCAGTGGGGAGTCTGCTCAAGGATTCTCTCTCCCTTTCCCTCTGGCCCTCCCCTCATTTGTGCATGCACTCTCTCTCTCTCTCTCCCAAATAAATAAATAAATCTTAAAAAAAAAAAAAAACCCACATGGGGCACCTGGGTGGCTCACTTGATTGAGCATCTGTTTTCTGCTCAGGTCGTGATCCCAGGGTCCTGGGATCGAGCCCCGCATCGGGCTCCCTGCTCAGCGGGAAGCCTGTGTCTCCCTCTCCCACTCCCCCTGCTTGTGTTCCCTCTCTTGCTGTGTCTCTCTCTGTCAAATAAATAAATAAAAATCTTAAAAAAACCCCACATATATTTCTGGGCCTTACCCTTACCCAAATAGATCATTCTTCAGAGTTGGGCCTGAGACTTTTTTTTTTTTAAGATTTTATTTATTTATTTGACAGAGAGAGACACAGTGAGAGAGGAACACAAGCAGGGGGAGTGGATGGGGGAGAGGCAGGCTTCCCGCTGAGCGGGGAGCCCGATGCAGGGCTCGATCCCAGAACTCTGGGATCGTGACCTGAGCCGAAGGCAGGCGCTTAACGACTGAGCCACGCAGGCGCCCCTAGACTATTTTTAATCTAAAATGTTGACTAGGTAATGCATTTATGTGGTTTAGAAATCAAACAATATAATAAATTTATGCACAATAAGCACATGATAAGACGTTCAGTACCATGAAAAGAGCCTGCATTGGGCTTACTGCTGGGTGGGGAGCCAGCTTCTCCTTCTGCCTGCCGCTCCCCCTGCTTGTGCTCTTTCTCTCTCTGGCAAATAAATAAATAAAATCTTAAAAAAAAATTTGTACACAAACGTTCATAGCAGCATTACTTATAATAGTCAAAAAGTGGAAACAACCCTATATTCATCAGCTGATGAATGGATAAAAAAGTAGCATCTCCATAAATGGAATATTATTTGGCAATGAAGAAGGATACATATTACTGCATGGGTAATATTACGCTAAGTGAAAAGCTAGTCATAAAGGACCCCATATTTTATTATTCCATTTATATGAAATATCCAGAATAGACAAAGCTATAAAGACCAAAAGTAGAGTAGTGGTTGACAGGAGGAAATAGGGAGTAATTGTAATAGGTATGCAGTTTCTTTTTGAGGGTGATAAAAATATTATACAATTATATAGTAATGATCATTGAAGAACTTTGTGAATATACTAAAAACTATTGAATTGTAGATCTTAAAAGGGTGAACTTAATCGTATGGGAATTATATCTCAATAAAGCTGTTATTTTATTTTTTTAAAGATTTTATTTATTTATTTGAGAGAAAGAGAGAGAGAGAGCAAGCATGAGCCGGGTGAGGGACAGAGGGAGAAGCAGGGATCCTACGCGGGGCTCGATCCCAGGACCCTGGGATCATGACCTGAGCCGAAGGCAGACGTTTAACAGACTGAGCCACCCAGGCTCTCCAAAGCTGTTATTTTAAAATGCAAATGGTCACAGGGAAGGGCAATAATGGAAAGGTGTGATCATTTACAGCAGCAATTTGTTTTTGTTTGTTTTGTTTTTTTAAGTAGGCTCCATGCCCAACATGGGGTTTGAACTCACAACCCCAAGATCAAGAGTCACATACCATACTGACTGAGCCAGCCAGGCTCCCCTAGAGCAGAGATTTGTAACTGCTTTTGTGCCATGGACATCCTTGGCAGCCTGGGGAACCTTTCTCAGAATGAAGTTTGTTTTGTTTTTTTTTTTAAGATTTTATTTATTTATTTGACAGAAAGAGACACAGAGAGAGCAGGAACACAAGCAGGGGGAGTGGGAGAGGGAGAAACAGGCTTCCCGTGGAGCAGGGAGCCTGATGTGGGGCTCGATCCCAGGACCCTGGGATCATGACCTGAGCCGAAGGCAGACGCTTAACAACTGAGCCACCCAGGCGCCCCCAGAATGAAGTTTTTGAATGTACAAAATAAAATATATAAGATTACAGTGAAAGCAAATTGTATCAAAATAAACTTCTCCAATTTAAAAAAGTATAGGCAGTGAAAACTCCTCCTCTCAACTCTGCTCCCCATCTTCCCAGGTCTCAACCCAGTCCACCCGACTCCACCCAACCAAGGAAACACTTTGTGGGTTTTTTAGTGTAGTTGTATGTATTTCCAGAGTTTCTTTAAGCACATACAAGCAAATGTAAAGTTATATTCTTATTTTACTCTTTCTTAAATACAGAGGGTACTGTATTATACACACTTAAAGACCTTGATTTTTGTTTCCATGTAACAATATATCTTGGAGATTTTCCCCAGATCGGTACATAAAGAACATCCTTACTGTTTTTTTTCTTTTTTTGCTTCCTAGGGTTATTCCATTATATGAATATAAGATAATTTATTTAACCTGTCTCTCTTGTAGGACATTTGGATCATTTCCAATATTTTGCTATTACAAACAGCTTCAGTTAATAACCTTGTATATGTATCATTTCATTCATGGGCAAGTAGATCTATAGTCTGGAATCCCAGAAGTGGTATTGCTGGGTCAAAGAATATATGGTGTCTGTAATTTTGTTAGATCTGGACACATTGCCTTCCACAGAGGTTAGATCAATTACATTCTCACCAACAATGTGTGGGTGCGTCTGACTCCTTGCTTTCCCACAGCTTTGCCAACAACATTTGCTAGTCTGATGAGTGAAGAATCACATCTCTGCGTAGTTTTATGTTGCATTTCTATTTCTTTTTTTTATTTCTATAAGTGGGATTAAATGTCTTTTCATATTTTTAAGGATCATTTGTATTTCATTTCCCTGAGGAGGGAGAACAGAATGAGGAAGAGGGAGAGAAAGATAGAGACAGAGAGAGGGAGAGAGGTCGGGAGAGAGGAAGAGAGGAGGAGAAAGAGAGAGAGAAGATCAGCATCTTGCCTATTTTAGGTGCAATATAGCTTTCTTTTTGTATGTCATTTAACTCTGCTCAGGTATGACAAGTTGAACATGCAGAATACATTTTTTTTTTAACTAGGCTCCATGCCCAGTGTGGAGCCCAATGAGGGGCTTGAACTCACAACCCTGAGATCAAGACCCAAGCTGCGATCAAGACTCAGACGCTTAACCGATTGAGCCACCCTGGTGCCCCCAGAATACTTTTTAAATATACTTGAATGCATAATCTTTTCTTTTATGGCTTCTCAACTTTGAGTCATAGCTAAAGTCCTTCTCCACTCCGAGGTATCTCAAATGATTTCTAGGCACTTTAAGGTTTGAGAACCATGCTCAGACATCTGCCTCTCCCACTAGAATGTAAGGTCCCCAGACAGGGACAAGAACTGAGTCATCTGTGTCCCCAGCAGCCCATAGTGCCTGGCATAGTGTAAATGCTCAAGAAAATGCTTGTTGAATAAGTAAATCCCAACTGGTTCAAAACCATCCTCTTCTCCTAAGTACTGCGAAGAATCCTCAGGTTCATGGAGCCCCAAGGCAGATGACCTTTGGCTTTAGCCTGCAGTTATCTTTTTTAAAATCTGTGTCTGCTTCCCATGATGCCTTGGGAGTTCATCATCAGGGCCTGACTGCTTCTGAGTCATCCATTGACGCACAATCACATGTTAGATGTTCAATAAATGTTTGAAGCATGAATGTCCAAGGGAGGGGCCCAACCTGTTCCCCAGAACTTCTTATCTGAAGTATTTGTACTTCTCTTCTGGCTCTTGGACTGCCTTCAAGTTTAATGACTTGTGTTGCTGTCTCCTAACCCTCCTCATTCCTATCCCAGATCCTTTGCACTGATGTTTCCTTTGCCTTGAATGTTTCCCCAGGACTTCAAAAGATTGGCTTCTCAGCAGTAGGATTTAGCTCAAAGCTCACCTCCTTTGAGGCCTTGCCTGAACCCACAAGCCAATGTAGCTCTCTAGCCATTTATTATCATGCCACTTTGTTTGTTTTTTTTCCTAGAACATCATTATCTGAAATCCTTTTGTTTATTTGCATATTTGTACAAGATCTGAGTTCCCCTCTGCCCTAGGAATGTCAGCTCCTTGAAGTGTGGGACAAGGCTGTCTTCTTTCCCGCTGTATTCTCAGCCCCTGGGAGGGCTGGCACATAGTAAGTGCCTAATAAATATTTGCTGAATGAATGAATGATGGCTGTCTGGGAGCTTGTCCAGGGAGGGGTTTAGATATTAATAATAGGGGCACCTGGGTGGCTTGATTGGGTGTCCGACTCCTGATTTCGGTTCTGATTGTGGTCTCTGGTTCCTGGTATCGGGCTCCACACTCAGCATGGAGTCTGCTTCTCTCCTTCTCCCTTTCACTTTCTGCTTGCTCGCTCACTCGCTCACATGCATGCTCACTCTCTCTCAAATAAATAAATAAATCTTTAAAATAATAATAATAACAATAGTGATTTATTGAGCCCAAAGGATGCACTAAATTCTGCAGCAGGTACATTTCATGATTATCTCATTCAACCTTTAATGACAACCCAATGGGGTAGGAGCTATTTTTAATCCCTATTTGTCAGATTCAACTGAAGTTTAGAAGAGTTACGTCACACAGCCAATGCTAGACCTCTGGCCCTCAGAGTGGGGTTCCTAGCAGTCACACATTTAGGATCACCTAGGAACCTCTTAGAAGTGGTTTCTTAGGCTCCACCCCAGTCATACTGAGTCGGAGACTCTGGGGTGGA
Source organism: Mirounga leonina (assembly GCF_011800145.1). Classification (NCBI taxonomy): domain Eukaryota; kingdom Metazoa; phylum Chordata; class Mammalia; order Carnivora; family Phocidae; genus Mirounga; species Mirounga leonina. The sequence goes on from NW_023270855.1 coordinate 8,297,663, forward strand.
GCCCAGCAATATGAATTTTATCAAGATCTCTAGGTGATGACACACAGAATGAAACACCTTAAGGTAAAAAAAGATGAGCTTGAACTCTTTTTTAAAAATTATTTTTATTTTTATTTTTTTAAGATTTTATTTATTTATTTGAGAGAGAGAGAGAGAGAGAGAGTGAGAGAGAGCAGGGTGAAGGCCAGAGGGAGAAGCAGACCCCCGGCTGAGCAGGGAGCCTGATGCGGGACTTGATCCTGGAACTCCAGGATCATGACCTGAGTCGAAGGCAGACGCCAACTGACTGAGCCACCCAGGCGCCCAAACTCTTTTTTTTTTTTTAACAGCTTTATGGATCACTTATAAAAGTAGAAATAAACAAATAACAGCTTTTTGGGGCGCCTGGGTGGCTCAGTCGTTAAGCGTCTGCCTTCGGCTCAGGTCATGATCCCAGGGTCCTGGGATCGAGTCCCACATCGGGTTCCCTCCTCGGCGGGAAGCCTGCTCTCCCTCTCCCACTCCCGCTGCTTGTGTTCCTGCTCTCGCTATCTCTGTCTCTGTCAAATAAATAAATAAAATCTTAAAAAAAAAATAACAGCTTTTTGGAGATATAATGCAGATCACCCACTCTAGTGATCAAGTCAATGGTTTTTAGTATATTTTCAGTGTTGTACAACTGTAGCCAAAATGGACTGTGATTAGATTAATTGATTAGAACCCTTTTGTCTCTCCTACAAGAAACCCCATCACTCCCTATTAAAATCATTCCCCATCCCTTCTTCTTCCCCAGCTCTAAGCAACCACTAATTTATTTTGTCTTTATAGTTTTGCCTGTTCTGGACATTTCATATAACTGGAATCATATAAATATGTATGTGTTCTTTTGTGACTGGCTTCTTTCACTTTGCATGTTTTCAAAGTTTATCCATGTAGTAGCATGTAATCCTTTTATTGACAAATAATATTCCACTTATGGATATGCCACATTTAAGAAATCCGTTCATCAATTGATGAACATTTGAGTTGTTTCTGTCTTTTAGCTATTGTGAATAACACTATGAACATTTGTGTATATGTTTTGGTGTGGACATATGTTTTCATTTCTCTTGGATAATGTATACAGGAGCAGGATTGCTGGGTCAAGGGTAAGACCTTACACTATTAACCACTACACATTTCAGCTAGCCTTAGTCTCTACTGTTATTAAATAATTATATTATCACACTCATATTCACTTCTACCTATGAATTATCTCTGTTGTAACGCCCTTTACTTTTATTTTTTTATTTTTTATTTTTTTTTAAAGATTTTATTTATTTATTTGAGAGAGAGAGTGAGAGAGAGAGAGCACAAGAAGGGGGGAGCGGGAGAGGGAGAAGCAGACTCCCTGCTGAGCAGGGAGCCCGATGCGGGACTCGATCCCGGGACTCCAGGATCATGACCTGAGCCGAAGGCAGTCGCTTAACCAACTGAGTCACCCAGGCGCCCCCGCCCTTTACTTTTATTATCACAAGTCCTCACCTCAATCCCCTAACACAGAAATCATTGTCGCTGTTATACAGGTGAGAGAAACTGGGGCTCACAGAAGTGGAGGCAGCTTGTCTACACTCAGTGAACTCTAATGCAGCTGGGACCACAACCCACATTGTGCCTGTTTTCTGTGCCCTCTGTGCCTGATATCACGTCCTGAGCCATACCCTGTCCCAAAACTTTCGAAACTTGCCTCTTCCCCTCCTTTCGGGCCTTTTCTGGACGTTAGGCTGGCCTGAAGTCCCAAGGGTGAGAGCTAGACACACTCACTCCCCACGCTCTTTACCCCAGCTGGGGCTGGAGGCCAGGGGAGGGGCTTCCCTGGGCGCTGGAAATAAAATGGAGGGAGGGCTGGGCTGTGCTGGGCAGTATCTTACTGGAGTTGTCTTACTGGAGGCTGTGAGGGGGAGGTAAGTGTTTTGTTTTGGGATTTGGGGGGAGGGGGCTCCTGGAGAGCAGGTGAGGTGGGCTTGGCATGGGGAGTGAAGAGTGAGGCTGAGACAAGCGGACTTGGGTAGTACTAAGTGGGGGAGTTCACAGATAGGCTAGCCTAGGAAATTCCCCAAATTGTTAGAAGGAAAGAGTGATTGTACCCGACTGGGAAGGGGGTTCCTTGTTCCATGACCACTCCCTGAGCTCCCTGCCTTGTTCCAGGCCCTCTCTGTACTGGGAATAGAGAGAACATCTCAGGGTGAGGCACCCAAGGATTGGTGGGGCTAAGGCAGAAACAGACACTGAGGCACGCTTGGCTTGGAAGTAGGAAGGGCAAGACGAAGGGGGAACTGTGGGAGCCATCTAAAAAGGCTTTCCAGAGCCTCTGCTTCCTTCGTTTATAGTGTTCTTGTCCGGTCCGTGTTGTCCATGTAAAACTTTTCTCATCAGTAAAAAATAAATAAATAAATAAATAAATTAATTAATTAATTAAAATAATAAAAGGCTTTCCAAAGAGTGGAAAATAGTGAAACCAGGGCTTCAAGGCTGCATATGTTTAGCCCTGAGCTGGAAGAGGACACTGCAGGCGGTGAGAGCTGCCAGGCAAAGGCTTGGAGCATGCAAGAGCTGATGCAGAGAGGTTCAAGGAGAGAAAGCGGCAGGTGCGCCCAGGTATCAGCTATCTCTGCGTTCAGGATGGTTGCCAGTGGTTGCCAGTAGCCGTAAGCCACAGTGGCTATTTCAATTTAAATTAGTTAACATTAAACAACGTTAAAAATGCAGCTCCTCAGTTGTACTAACCACATTTCAAGTGCTCAGTAGCCAGTGAAGCCTAGCAGTTCTGGTACTGGGGAGAAAGGATATAGAACATCTCCAACATCCATCATCACAGAGTCCCTTTGGCCAGTGGGAAGCCTCAGAAGGGGTCCGGATTGCTTAAGGACACAGGAGAGAGCCTGTGTGAGCCTGGCCTTTGAGGTCTCTGGGCTATAGGTAAGGAAACAGTCTCCAGAAGAGGGGGGGTGATGTGACTCACTTCCTGTCAGCATAACATGGACTCTGCCCCCAGGGACAGGACCCAACCAGGCAGGGCCTCTTCAGCCCCAACTGGGGATCCCTGATCAGTGTGACCAGAGCCAGAGTCAGAGAAACATGGAGTGAGTAGTCCTGGGGAGGGAGGAGCAGCCGCTGAGTGAGGCTGAGCGTGGGCCCTGAGGGGGTTTCCAGCTTGGTCCCAGTTGGCATGTGTGGGATTGGACCAGAGAAGGGCTGGAAAGGTGTGTGTGGGAGTTGAGAGGAGAGACCAGAGTGGAGTTTAGCTGGATTGGGCGGGGGTGGGGGGTGGGGGGTGGGGGGTAGGAATGACACATTTGCACTATGTCAAATGATGAGTGAGAGGGAGCCTTCTATTCCTACCCTAACTAGCTTTCTGCTTCCTTCCCAGGTCCAACACTATCCAGGTGACAAGGATGGAATATGCCATGAAGTCCCTTAGCCTTCTCTGCCCCAAGTCCTTGTCCAGGTGAGGAGAGCCAAGGGTGGAAGCAAAGGAGAGCTACTTGTGAGCTGTAAGGCAGACCTTTTCAAACTTCAATGGGCTCATAAGTCACCTGGGCATCTTGTTAAATGCAGATGTTGATTTAGTAGGTCTGGAGTGAGACCCAAGATTTTGCACCCTTTTTTTTTTTTTAATTAGAGAGAAAGAGAGAGAGAGAGCAGAATGCTTGAGCGGCGGGGGTGGGGGGGCGGCAGAGAGAGGGAGAGAGAATCTTAAGCAGGCTCCACACTCAGCGCAGAGCCCAAAGCAGGGCTCAATCTCACGGCCCTGAGATCATGACCTGAGCTGAAATCAAGAGTCGGAACACTTAACCAACTGAGCCACCCAGGCACCCACATTCTGGATCTCATTTAAACCTGATCACAACTTTGGGAAGTGGGGATTATTATACCAAATTAATAGATGGGGGCACTGAGGTACAGAGTGGGTGCTCTCAATCTCCTAGCAAATGGGTAGTGGAGCCAGGATGCAGGCTTGGGTCTGACTCAAAAACCCAGGCCCCTTCGCCACTTCATTTCACTTTACAGGTGGGAAGAGAGAGGCCAAGAGAGGAAAGTGGTACTGGCGGAATGTGGGATGTGTCCCCTACTCATCATGATCAGTGCCAAAAGGCAGCGTCAATGCTACTTCAGAACTTATTAGACATTTGAGGGGCGCCTGGGTGGCTCAGTTGTTAAGCCTCTGCCTTCGGCTCAGGTCATGATCCCAGGGTCCTGGGATCGAGCCCCACATTGGGCTTCCTGCTCAGCAGGAGACTGCTTCTCCCTCTCCCTGCCCCCTGTTTGTGTTCCCTCTCTCGCTGTGTCTCTCTCTGTCAAATAAATAAATAAAATCTTAAAAAAAAAAACTTATTAGACATTTGGAATCCCAGACTCCACCCAGACCTACTGAATCAGATTCAGATCCCCAGAGGACATATATGTTCACTAAAGTTTGAGATGTACTGATCTAGCAGCCTTTGAGTAAGACTAGTAAGACTTAGAGCAGGCCTGGTGGGTGGTAGAGGAGGAGAAATATGATGAGCTCAACCTACAGGAGTAGGGGAGTCAGTTTCCTGCAGTGGGGTAAGGGCTAGGAGGCAGCAGACAGCTCATTCTAATGCTCCAAATTGTCCCCAGGCATGTGGCCGTGAGCACCTCAGGGGTGACCCAGGAGCTATTGTCTGAGTCCAGCCCGGAGGCCCCCAAGGCCCGGCCCTGCAGAGTAAGCACTGCTGACCGGAGTGTGCGGAAGGGAATCATGGCGCACAGTCTCAAGGACCTCCAGCACAAGGTGAGGGTCAGGACTGCCCTCAGCACAGCCCAACCCCTGGGACCGTGGCTGAGAGCTGGCCCTGCCAGCTACCTCTGTCCTCTGGGTCATGAGCTGGGAGTTCAGCCGGGATGGAGTGCATGAGTTGGATGGTGAGAAGATTTCCTTTCTGATGCCAGCCCGAATGAGTTGGTAGTGCCTGCCTGGAGTGCTGTTCAGTGGATTAGTGACAGGGGAAGGCAGTATATTGTCATCCTATACTAACAGTAGGCCAGTGGTATTTTCAGAGTATATTTTTCTTATTGGGAGGACGCTTAGGTTCCCTTTTCCATTGTACACACACCTGGAAGTTGGGGAAATAGGCGAGATTTTAGAGATTCTCTTCCTCATCTTCTCCCTTCAGCCAGGGCAGGTCTTCAATCCATCTCCTACACTGGCTTTCCATGGAAGGCTTTGTTAATTGCTGTGTAAGATTTTCTTCAAACTATTGATCAGGTAAGCTTCCAGAGCAGGAAACCAAAGACACACGGCTCTTGTGGATAGCAGTTAATAGCAGGCAAGAATGACACCCTTCCCCATTTCCATGCTTCCTCTCTCCCATTGCGTTTCCTACAGCCTCATCTAATCTGGTTCCGTATTAATCTTGTGCCTCACTGCCCCATTAGCTTGTTAGCTAATAAGCTCCCTGTTCCTATGCAAGCCCAGTTGTCTGGCACAGATCATACATTTGGATTAGGCTTCTGATTACTAGAGTCTAGAGTTTAACATATAGAAATCATAGCTGACCTAAACCTCTATTCCAGAGTCCCTCCCCTGTTTCTGTGAATTAGGTCTGTTTTTTCTTTGTGAGAGCCCATTTCCCCTCTTGTGAGGCTTGGGGCTGGACACACCAATTTCTTATGCCCTGAATCAGAAAGTCTCTTTTGCACTTGAGTCTAGACTTGCTAGTGTTTTTCACCTAAGGTCTGACGACCACCTCCTGTACCAAAATGGACTTGTTGCACATGACTTCCCAGACTGCACTCCCTGGGACTGATTAGGTCATGAGTGAGGCTCAGGAGTTGTCATTTTCAGCAGGTTCTTTAGGAGATTCTTATCCACTGAGTTTGGGGACCCCAAGTTAGAGTCCTAACTCCAAAGGATGCAGGGAGGAACAACAGTGAGGGTCCATCTTTCCAGCATGGAACAAAGGTTAAAGGTGAATCTCACCTGTCAAGCAGGGAGGACATCAACCTGTGTAGACTGCTTTTCCAAGTTTGGCAATATAAAGAAAGGAGCAGAGAGAGTGAGGGGAAAAGGGCAAATTGATATGGTTGGCAGTGACCAGATTATTAGTCCCTTATTGGCCATGGCAAAGAACAGAGGGGATTCATTTTAAAAGACCACAGTAAACCTTTGGAGGATTTTTTAAAAATTAATTTTGAAAGAATCTCAAACTAACAAAAGTTGTAAGAACAATATAAGACTTCCTAAATCACTTGAGAGGAGGTTGCCAACCTGATGCTTCTATTCTTGGATACTTCAGTGTGTCTTTTCTACAAACAAGAATATTCTCCTATATAATTGAAATTACAACCATCAAAATCGGGAAACATCCAATGTTACATGACTACCATTTAATCCTGAGACTTCATTCAAGTGTTACTAATCATCCCAATAAAGTCCTTAATAGCAAAAGGATCCAGGTCAGGATTGAGTATTTTATTTAATTGTCTCTTTAGTCTCCTTCAATCTGGAACAGTTCATCAATTTTCCTGAACTTTCATGGCCTTGACTGTTTTGAATATTATAAGCCTCTTGTTTTGTTTACTGTTCTTCAGTTTGGAATTGCTTATTTTCTCCATTCAGCCTGTATATCTGGCAGGAATATGATAAAAATAGGTTGTCACTGCCAAATTGCATATGATTTTGATTTGTCACATTGCTGTTTAACTTTGATTATCTGAATAAGGAGGTATATTCAGGCTTCCCTATGTAAAGTTACTATTTTTCCCTTTGTATTAATTATTTTCTAGAGAGGTACTTTGTATTAAATATACATCTCATTCTGCATCCAACTTTTAATTTCCTCATTTACTTATATCAGAAGGGATTCAAATATTCCTATTTTAATGGGATATGAGGATGGTAACAGATTATTTATTGATGCTCAAATGGTCCAAGATTTAGCCAGTGGGACTCCCTTCAGCCCAACTACTGTCCTTTTCCCATGTCCCTATCATTCTTCAGTGCTTTCTGACTTTCAATCACAACGAGGTATTGCAAGCTCATCTTGTACTTTACCTGCCCCAGCCCTTTAATTGGCCATTTTTCCTAAGGAAATCCGCTTCATTTTAGGGGAGAATGGTATTCAGAAACCAAGATCTGAGAGTTAGGTGTGTTCATTGTTATTGATGTGTTGCTGATCCCAGAACTTTACTGAAGGATTTTAAGCAGAAACACATGCTCTCTAGTGAATCCAAGCAAGAAAAGTAAAGTGAGAATTCTGTGATCCCAAGATAGCTAATGATGTGGTTGTGAATGTCCTAAATAGTCTATCCTTATATTATCACTTACTTAAATGAGGTTATGTAGTATGCTGCCTGATTTTTCATTCTCTAGCATGAATGGGTCATGGGTCTCCTTCCATTTTATTATTTTTTTAAAGATATTTTTTATTTGTTTATTTGACAGAGAGATAGAGAGCACAAGTAGACAGAGTGGCAGGCAGAGGGAAAGGGAGTAGCAGGCTCTCTGCTGAACAGGGAGCCCGATGCGGGGCTTGATCCCAGGACCCTGAGATCATGACCCGAGCCGAAGGCAGCTGCCCAACCAACTGAGCCACCCAGGCGCCCCTCCTTCCATTTTATTTATTTTTTTTAATTTATTTTTAAAGATTTTATTTATTTATTTGACAGAGAGAGAGAGAGAGAGCGAGAGCAGGAACACAAGCAGCGGGAGTGGGAGAGGGAGAAGCAGGCTTCCTGCTGAGCAGGGAACCCAATGTGGGACTCGATCCCAGGACCCTGGGACCATGACCTGAGCCGAAGGCAGACGCTTAACGACTGAGCCACCCAGGCGCCCCCCTCCTTCCATTTTAATCAGTACAGTGTTAATTTAGTAAATGCATATTATAGATGATGTACTCTTCTAGGTAACTTATAGCATTTCTTGTAATTACAACCCTGAGGGAGTTACTACTATTTTCATTTTCTAGAAGCAGAAGCCAGGTTCATTCACTGGGATCTAAACCCAGGCTGTCATCTCATACACTTTTGCATTTAACCATTGTGAAGACTCTAAGACTATACTTGCCTCAACTTTTTGGATGATGAAACGAGTTCAGATTCATGAGATAACTTTCCTAAATTCAGAATAATAATGTAAGGGAGCTAGAATTCAAACCCAGGTCTCTTTAACTCCAGAGTTACACTATCCAATGCAGTAGTTACTAGTTACGTGTGGTTACTGAACTCTTGAAATGAGGCTAGTTGAAACTGAGATGTGCTTAATTATAAGTTACATACAGGATTTTGAAGACTTAATATAAAAAAATGTAAAATCATAAATTTTTATCCTGATTTTATGTTGAAATTGTATTTTAGATGGAATTAAATATATTACAAGTATCATGCAGCTATTAGAAAATTTAAAATTACATATGTGTGATACAGAGCATCTATGAAAAACTCACAGCTAACAACATACTCAATGGGAAATTCTGAAAACTTTCCACTTAAGATCAAGAATGAGATAAGGATATCTGCTCTTGCCACTTCTATACAACATGGTGCTGGAGGTTCTAGCCAGGCTAATTAGGCAAGAAAATAAAATAAAAGGCACCCTGATTGAAAAGGAAGAGGTAAAACTATTCCTATTTGCAGCTAGAAAACCCTATAGAACACACACACATACAATAAGAGCTAATAAATGAGTTCAGCAAGGTTGCATGATATAAGGTTGCAAGATATAAGATCAATATACAAAAATCAATTGTATTTCTATACACTGGCAATAAATAATCTGAAAATAAAATTAAGAAAATGAGGGGGCACCTGAGTGGCTCAATCGGTTAAGCGTCTGACTCTTGATCTCAACTCAGGTCTTGATCTCAGGGTCGTGAGTTCAGGCCCTGTGTTGGGCTCCATGCTGGGTGTGGAGCCTACCTTAAAAAAAAAATTAGTGATAATAGCATAATAGCATCAATAAGAATAGAATGTTTAAGAATAACTTTAACAAAAATATATGACTTCTAGATTGAAAATTAACATTGGTAAAATAAATTAGATTGAAGGAAGACTTAAAGAAGACCTAAATAACAGACAGACAAATGTGCTCAAGGATTGAAAGACTTTATGTTGTTAAGATGGCAATACTCCCCAACTGGATCTGTAGATTCAATGCAATCTCCATCAAACTTCCAGCTACTCTTTTTGTAGATATTGACAAGCTGATGCTAAAATTTATATAGAAATATAATGGACCAAAAATAGCTAAAACAATCTTGGAAAAAGACAAAGTTGGAAGACTTACACTTCCTGATTCCAAAACTTAATACAAAGCTACAGTAATCAACTCTGTGGTATTGACATAAAGAAAGACAGACACACTCTATTAGTTTACTAGGGCTTCCATAACAAAGTACCATAGACTAATAGTTAAACAACAGAAATTTATGTTCTCTCAAATCTGGAGGATGGAAGTCTGAGATCAAGGTGCTGTCAGGGTTGGTTTCTTCCAAGACCTCTCTCCTTGACTTGCAGGTGGCTGTCTTCACATGTACATGGTCTTCCCTCTGGGTATGTTTCTTGATCTCTAATCTCCCCTTCTTATAAGGACACCAGTAATATTGGATTAGGGCCCATCTTAATGACATCACTTTAATTTAATTACCTCTTTAAAGACCCTATCTCCAAATATAGTCAGATTCTGAGATCCTGGGGCTTAGGACTTCAATATGTGAGTTTGGGAGGTATACAATTCAGCACATAATACATACAAATCAATAGAATAGAATTGAAAGTCCAGAAGGAAGCCCGTGTATCTATGGTCAATTGATTTTTGACAGGAGAAAGAATAGTCTTTTCAATAATTGGTGCTGGGACAATGGAATATCCATATGCAAAATAGCAAAGTTGCATCCCTACCTCACACCATGAACAAAATTAAGTCAAAATGGATCAAAGAACTAAATGTAGAGCTCAAACTACCAAACTCTTAGAAGTAAACATAGATATAAGTCTTCATGACTTTGGTTTCTTTGATATGGCATCAAAACACAAGCAATCAGAGGGAAAAAAAAATCAAACTTCAGCAACATTAAACACTTCTGTGTATGTTATCAAAAAAATTAAATGACAACCTACAGAATGGGAGAAAATATTTGCAAATCTCATATATGATAAGGGTCTAATGTCAAGAATATATACAGAACTCTTATAACTCAACAATAAAAACAGAACTCAATTAAAAATAGGTAAAGAGGGACACCTGGGTGGCTCAGTCGGTTGGGCATCTTCCTTCAGCTCAGGTCATGATCCCAAGGTCCTGGGATCGAGTCCACATCAGACTCCTTGCTTGGCAAGGAGCCTGCTTCTGCCTGCCTCTCTCCCTGCTTGTGCTCCCTCTCTCTCTGACAAATAAATAAAATCTTTAAAAAAAAAAATAAAATAAATAAAAATGGGTAAAGAATTGAAATAGACATTTCTCTAAGGAAAATATATAAATGGCTAATAACATATGAAAAGATGTTCAACATCATTAGTCATTAGGGAAATTCAAATCAAAACTACTTCATACCAACTAGAATGGCTAAAATAAAAGGCAGACAATAACAAGTGTTGATGAGGATGTGAAGAAATTGGAATCTTCATCCATTGCTGATGGGAATATAAAATGATGCAGCTGCTTTGGAAAATAGTACTGTAGTTCCTCAAAGAGTTAAACATACAGTTAATTGTGTGACTCAGTATTTTCACTCCTAGGTATATACCCAGGAAAACTGAAAACATATGTTCACTCACAAACTTGTACATGAATACTCCTAACAGCAGTATTCATAATACTACAAAAATGGAAACAACCCAAATGTCTATAGCAACTGATGAATGGATTTTAAAAGTGATATATTGGGGCACCTGGGTGGCTCAGGTGGTTAAGTGTCTTCCTTCTGCTCAAGTCATGATCCCAGGGTCCTGGGATCCAGCCCCACGTTGGGCTCCCAGCTCAGCAGGGAGCCTGCTTCTCCCTCTGCTTGCCACTCCCCCTGCTTGTGCTCATTTACTCTCTCTCAAATAAATAAATGAAATCTTTTTTAAAAATGTGAATATTATTCAGCCATAAAAATGGAATCATGTTACAACATAGAGGAAACTTGAAAACATACTGAGGAAAAGAAGTCAGTCTAAATAGACCACATATTGTATGATTCCATTTATATGAAATGTCCAGAATAGGCAAATCCATAGAGACAACCAGTAGAGGTTGCCATGGGTTGGGGGATGGGAAATGAGTGCTAATGGATAATGGGTTTCTTTTAGGATAAAGAAAATGTTCTGAAATCAGATAATTGTGATGGTTGTACAACTTTGTGCATGTACTAAAAAACATGGAATTGTATACTTTAAAAGGGTGAATTTTATGGTATGTGAATTGTATCTCATTAAAAATTACATATGTGATTCCCATTATATTTTTATTGGACAGCACTGTTCTAGAACATAACCATGAATCCAGGTACCAAGAAGGACCATAATATAGAATCTTTGGATGGTGATCCCACAGCAAGAGCCTGGGTTCCAGTCCCATTTCCCATAGATTCTTATCCACTTGTTCTTTCCCTGGCAGCTGAGATGATGTAATATGGGTCTTCCTCGTGCTCTGTGTCTGCATGGGGATGGCAGAAGCATCACTGATCTTATTCTCCAGGTCCGGGACACCCTGATGCTGGCAGACAAGCCCTTCTTTCTGGTGCTGGAGGAAGATGGTACAACTGTAGAGACAGAAGAGTTTTTCCAAGCCCTGGCAGATGACATAGTGTTCATGGTCCTCCAGAAGGCGCAGAAATGGCAGCCCCCATCAGAACTGGTGAGTTCCCACCCATGTAGTGGGGAGAACATTGGGAGCCTGGAAGAAGTCCTTGGGAGGATGCCAACCACAGCCTTGTCTTAATACAGGGTACTAGGTACCAACTTGCCCTCTCCCGTAAGCCTGCCAAGATTGATGTGGCTCGTGTAACCTTTGACCTATACAAGATGAACCCACAGGACTTCATTGGTTGCCTGAATATGAAGGCCACTCTGTATGGCACATACTCCCTTTCCTATGACCTGCACTGCTACCGGGCCAAGCGCGTCATGAAGTGAGTGAATTGGGATTAGCTGGGGATAGGGTGGGTATTCAACAATGAGGGAGCCCCTCTCTGCTCACATGGACCTCAGCCTTCTAGGGCCTGGGACTAGTGTTGATTCTGACAAAGCATGACAGCTAACATTTGTCTAGAACTTTACGGCTGAATTAATGCTTTAGCATATGCCAAAGGGATACACATACTCCTCCAGGTGGAACTGGGATATATTATTTTTCTAATTACCTTCCACTACAACAACTATTTTTTTTCACCTAAAATAGTAAGTTTTCCTAAGTAGTCTTCTAACCAATTTTTAAAAAGTGAACATACATCAAAGATTTTATTAAACTCATTAATTAAGGAGAGAACCAGCAAGAAGTTACAATCAGTTCAGAGAATTCAAAAACCCACCAATACATATAGGTCCATCAAGAATGCTGAGATAAGGGGCTCCTGGGTGGCTCAGTCGGTTGAGGGCCCAACTCTTGGTTTCGGCTCAGGTCATGATCTCAGGGTGATGGGATCGAGCCCCAGGTCGAGCTCTGCCCTCTGCCTAGAGAATCTGCTTGGGATTTTCTCTCTCCCTCTGCTTCTGCCCTCCCTCCTCCTTCAAAAATAAATAAATCTTAAAAGAAAAAAGAATGGGATAAATTCATAGATACGAAATTGGATATTTCCATGTGGGTGGGAGGGATGAAATAACTGTCCTTCTATAGAGGGAATTAATTTGCATGTCTGTGGACAATAGTCATTTGTATTATCTAATGAACTTCTTTTAAGCTTTTTACTTTACTTTTGAAAGTGTAATCAAATAACACAGGAAGCATGAGAATATGTTAAATGATAAGACGAGGACCATTAGGGTGATGTTTCCCAATTTCAGCCGCTCCACTAGTGCTCTAGTGAATTCTTCCCCTATCAGGTGGATGCAGCCACTGAGGCAGAGGCATCCAGCTATTCCAAAGCCACAAAGCTAGGGAGTAGCAGGGCATGGCCTCTTGCCGGTTTCTTCTGACAGATTCTACTCCTCCCCAATTGCTTCATTTAGCATCTACTGAGCACCCACTGTGTGCCTGGCCCTATGATGTAAGCTAAAGATCCAGAGATAAACAAGATGTCAGAACAAGCTGCACAAACCCTCCAGTACCTTGATGAATGCTGGCACATAGCAGGAATTCAAATCATTGTAGAATGAATGAAGGTGCATCTGATCCTTGTTCTTAGAGGCCTTCTGAGAAATCCTGCCCAGGGTCCCCAATGTTCTGCCAGAACATATGTAGCTAGAGTATACCAAACCTTCTTGGCTTTCTTTTTCTTCTTCTTTTTTTTAATCAGTTGTGTGTGTGTGTGTGTGTTTTAATATTTTATTTGTTTATTTGAGAGAGAGAGCACAAGCAGGGGGAGCGGCAGGCAGAGGGAGAAGCAGGCTCCCCATTGAGCAAGGAGCCCAATGCGGGACCTGATCCAAAGGCAGACGCTTAACTGACTGAGCCACCCAGGCGCCAGCCCCTTCTTGGCTTTCTGAGTTTCTTCTGGGCATAGCCAGTCTGGAGATGAGGGACCTGAGGTGTGTGGTTCTGTTTGCCAGAGATGACATCCAAATGACAGCCTTGCGCCTCGTTCTGTGGCTAGAAGTCCCATATTCCTCCTATACTTTATCATGTCCCATCTTGATCTGGGCTTGCTGCCGGTAGTTTTCTTTTTTCTTTTTTTTTTTTAAGATTTTATTTATTTATTTGAGAGAGAGCATGAGACGGGGGAGGGTCAGAGGGCGAAGCAGACTCCCTGCTGAGCAGGGAGCCTGATGCGGGACTCGATCCAGGGACTCCAGGATCATGACCTGGGCCGAGAAAGCAGTCGCTTAACCAACTGAGCCACCCAGGTGCCCTGCCGGTAGTTTTCAAATTTCAAAATCTAGAGCAAGAAGCTTCAGCCTTGAAACTCAGTGCATTTAGGGGAAGTACGACTCTCAGACCTAAACACAGTAGACATGTCGGTATCAAAAACACAGCAAGCTGGAGGAGGTGTGGTGACGTCGTGGTGTCAGCTAGTTTTATTATTACTGTTGTTGCTGTTGTAGTAAAACATACATAAAATTTACCATTTTAACCATTTTAAAGTGTACAATTCAGTGGCCTTAAGCACATTCACAATGTTGTGCAACAGTTACCACTATCAATTTTCAGAACTTTTTCATCATCTCAAACTGAAACTCTGTCCCCATTAAACACTCACTTTCCACTCCCCCTTCTTCCAGCCCCTGGTAACCTATGTGCTACTTTCTTTCTCTGTTAATTTGCCTGTTCTAGATATCTTATACAGTACTTGTCCTTTTGTGACTGGTTTATGTCACTGAGCATAATGTTTTCAAGGTTGATCCACGTTGTAGCGAGTGTCAGAATTTCATTCCTATTTATGGCTGGACCGCTGGTTTTAAGCCTCAGTTCTGTGATTTGAGAAATGGGTATACTTTTCAAGTATAGTCTCTAAAATTTTAAAGAAGGGGTGCCTGAGTGGCTCAGTTGGTTGAGTATCCAACTCTTGGTTTCAGCTCAAGTCATGATCTCAGGTTTGTGAGATCAAGCCCCTCATTGGGTTCTGCACTCAGCAGGGTGTCTGCTGGAGATTCTCTCTCTCCCTCTCCCTCTGCCCCTTCTCCCACTCATGCTCTCTCTCCCCCCACCTCTTTCTCTCTAAAATAGATAAATCTTTTAAAAAATAAATAACATTTTATTTTATTTTATTATTTATTTATTTATTAAAGATTTTATTTATTTATTTGAGAGAGAGAGAATGACAGAGAGCACATGAGAGGGGGGAGGGTCAGAGGGAGAAGCAGACTCCCTGCCGAGCAGGGAGCCCGATGCGGGACTCGATCCAGGGACTCCAGGATCATGACCTGAGCCGAAGGCAGTTGCTTAACCAACTGAGCCACCCAGGCGCCCAAAAAATAAATAAAATTTTAAAGAATTTTCATGTGTAGATGTTTATAGTTCTAATTATGTTCCTGCCTCCCTGTACCTCAACCATAAGTTCATTTATTGAATAAAGGTTAATAGTTTGAAAGTTTCAATACCAGCCAGAAAGTCTTTATTTAATCATTGTGTGTGTTTTGTTTTCCCCTCCCTGACCACCCCCTCCCCCAGAACTAGACACCCCTAGTGATCCTCATTAATCTCTTTCAAACAGATCTGGATAAGAACTTGGTTAAAGTAGTCAAGTATTCCACCAGCTACTCTTTTTTTTTTTTAAAGATTTTATTTATTTATTTGAGAGAGAGAGAATGAGAGAGAGCACATGAGAGGGGGGAGGGTCAGAGGGAGAAGCAGACTCCCTGCAGAGCAGGGAGCCCGATGCGGGACTCGATCCAGGGACTCCAGGATCATGACCTGAGCCGAGAAAGCAGTCGCTTAACCAACTGAGCCACCCAGGCGCCCTCCACCAGCTACTCTTGACCCCACATTTTGCCCTACTCATCTACCGACTAGGCTCCCAGTTAAGTGACCTTATGTTGTTTCAACCCCATAACCCTGTGAGCCATCAAAATGGTAATGATCTTATTTGATAGATGGGAAAGCAGAAGCTCAGAAATCTAGTAGTTGGTCAAGCTTCACACAGCCAAGAAGACCCGATTAGAACTCTGGCCTATCTGATTCAAGTCCTAGTCTCAGTACGTTGCAACACAGGGCATGGGGATCTTCACGTCCAGCGCCCTGAAAATTAGCTAGACTACACATGACTTGGAAAGGCCTCAGCATCTAGAACAGAGGTCATGAAGGACAGCGCCATGGTATGGAGATTAATGTGGCTGGCCCAAAGTAGTACTTTCACGAAAAGTAAAGGTCTTATTAAATGAGCTTGAACTTTGCATGAGAAAATAGCGAGGTTATGGACATCTCAGTAAAAGTACAATGGCAGGCAATGCCTGTAGACCCTTTCCCATTTGCTGAAGGAGGGCAGCATCCATTCCTGTTGATACACCGCTCTACGGTTTCTGAAATTATGGAGGGGGAGACATTTAGAGGATGTAGGAAAGGATTTTCTTTGTGTTCTGACTCTAGTGCCTTTTTCTTCCACCCAGGGAATTTCTTCGTTGGGTCCTCTTCAGCATGCAGACCACAGGCCATGTGCTGCTTGGCACCTCCTGTTACATGCAGCAGCTCCTGGATGCCACAGAGGGAGGGCAGCCCCCTGAGGGCAAGGCCCGATCGCTCATCCCGACCTGTCTCAAGATGCTGCAGTGAAGGCTCCAGTCCTTGGAGGCACTCCCCAGGCAAAGACTAGACTGTGGCCCCCATGCTCAGCTAGTAGCACCACAAACTGGCAGCTAGACACTTCTTACCTCGCCACGCCTTCCTCACCCATGCAGGACCATGAAGGAAGAAGCCTTCCCAGGGGGAAAGGCTAGAAACCTGAGGGTTCTTAGCCTGGCCCAGCCCTTCCTGTCCAGGGTAGCTTAGCTGACCAAGAAAGGTCACACCAGTAGGCTAGGCACGAAGTCTGCCCCTCAGCTACTGTCTTCATATGCTCCCCACCTCCTGGCCTCCCAGCCCTAATACTCCTTTGTGAACCACCAAGCCCACTAGTGTATGACATTAGAGAGCTCACATTACATTGTTTATGCTGATACTTCTTTGCTTGTGTTCTTTGGGGGTGAGGTTGGGACTCTGTCTGGAAGGTTGGAAAGGTGTAAGGGAAGAGAGGAATCTGTTGTCAAACCATCTTTCAAAATGTGGGGTTACAGGAAACAGGACTTTTTCTACCAACAAAAAAAAATTTTGATTCTGGAGCTAAGGTCTGCTCAATCAGAGACTTGAGCAGACCATGTAATCAATACGATAAAGGACAATAAAATCTGCCTACCAGAAGGACTTTGAATGGCAAGGTGGGACTAAGGCACTCTTCTACTTTCTCAGTGTTACATTTTATTACAATCTTTTAAGCGTTTAGGTGGGAAAGGACTTGCCAGGCCATAACACAACCCTCCGTCAGTGCTCTCCCTAGCTTGCCAGAAGCTTATCTTTCATGTTCAGCACTATCAACTTCAGGATTTCAAAATGAGCTGTTCCTTAGCCACAAAGAATATTGGTTTCTCATCAGTGAGAGCTGACATTTTTCGATCTAGAGCAACTCAAACAAGATAAGCAGGAAAGGCCAAGTTTGTAGGTGACTGTGCTTTAGTGCGTGACTCTCAGATTCAAAAACATGTCATTTCTGCCCCTGAATAGAAAGCCTTTTTGGGTTTTAGATACAAAGTCCTGTGTTACCAAAACTAGAGTCTGGAAAGTTATTGCTGCTGGCAGCTGATCCAAGCCTGCGGCCATGTGTGGGAGGAGCTGCAGAGCTAGCAAAAACAGACTTTCTATTCTGGGCTGTCTCCTGCTCTTGCATTTAAGGCCAGAGGCCTGGCTCAGTGCTATCCTGGCTCTGTGGGGTAGGCCTTCCCTATGGAGGCACGATGTTTACATCAGCATAGAAGCTCCTCCTGGTCAACACTTGCAGAGGCTACAGCCTACCTGCCCACCACCCCCCGCCTTTTTTAACATTTATGTATTTTTTTTAAGTAAATGCTACACCCAGTGCCCAATGTGGGGCTTGAGCTCACAACTCCAAGATCGAGTCGCATGCTCTACAAATTGAGCCAGCCAGGAGCCCTTATTTTTTTTTAGGTTTCTTTTAAATTTTTTAAAAAGATTTTACTTATTTATTTATTTATTTATTTGTCAGAGAGAGAGAGAATGTACAAGTAGGAAGAGTGGCAGGCAGAGGGAGAAGCAGGTCCCCCGCTGAGCAGGGAGTCCGAGGTGGGACTCAATCCCAGGACCCTGGGATCATGACCTGAGCTGAAGGCAGATGCTTAACTGACTGAGCCACCCAGACGCCCCTTTTAAAATTTTTTTAAGTAAGCCATCTGCCCCTCTTGTGAAGTTAGTCACAAGTTAGTCACTCACAAGCTGAGTTGGGCTGGGGGTCCAGAAGTTTGGAATTTGTCCAAACGTCCCTTCTCCTAAGATTCAGAGTTTCACAAGTGAGTCTTAAGTGACTGACCAGGGTCTCTTGGCACTGAGCCCTCTCAGCCTACAGAAAATTAGGTTCTTTAGTTCCAGGAACTTGGGAGACTGACCAGTTGTCAGCACTGAACAGGATAGGGCAGACTTTGATGAGGCTGGGATATGTGAAAGGAAAATTCCAGAGAGCATACGACCTCAGGAGAGCCAGAGGCCAGTCCAAATGGGGGAAAGGCCCTCCTGTGGCCAAGTGCCATAGTGGAGGAGAGGTCTGGTGCAGTTAAGGCACACTGTGTTCCAGCCCCTGGGCCTTAGTCTTTCCACTTTTGCTCAAGCTGGTACTTGCGAAAGCACAGGAGGCCTTTCAGAAGAGGGGTTCTAAAACGCCGTGGGGCCTTATGACAAAGCACAGTACTGTCTGAGCCCAAAACAGGATAAAAACCACTTGTATTCTTGCCAAATATCTTGCCAGCTCTGTCTCTATTTGTGTACATCTACTAAAAAATTGATTGTTTAAATCTTTGAATTAAAAAAATAAGTTTCTTGGGGCGCCTGGGTGGCTCAGTTGGTTAAGTGACTGCCTTCGGCTCGGGTCATGATCCTGGAGTCCCTGGATCGAGTCCCACATCGGGCTCCCTGCTCGGCGGGGGGTCTGCTTCTCCCTCTGGCCTTCACCCTGCTCTCTCTCACTCTCTCTCTCTGTCTCTCATGAA
This sequence comes from Mirounga leonina, assembly GCF_011800145.1. Lineage (NCBI taxonomy): Eukaryota > Metazoa > Chordata > Mammalia > Carnivora > Phocidae > Mirounga > Mirounga leonina. The sequence continues at coordinate 8,316,464 of NW_023270855.1, forward strand.
TGAATGAATAAAATCTTAAAAAAAAAAAAAAGTTTAAAAAGAAAAATAAAATAAAAAAATAAGTTTCTTGAGGTATAATTTACACATAATAACATTTTCCCTTTTAATGCATAGACAATTAAATTTGGGCAATGTTTTGTTTTGGTTTTGGTAATTTTTTAAAAGATTTTATTTATTTATTTAGAGAGAGGGAGAGAGAGCACGCGCGCACACACACACACACACACACACACTTGGGGGGAGAAGCAGAGGGAGAGGGAGACAGAATCTCAGGCAGACTGCACTGAGCATAAGCCTGAATTGGGGCTTGATCCCACGACCCCAAGATCATGACCTGAGCTGAAATCAAGAATCAGATGCCCAACCGACTGAGCCACACAGGTGCCCCAGTTTTGGCAAATCTATAAAGTTATGTAACCACCATTTCTAGCATACTGAAAAGTTCCCTTATGCCCTTTCTAATCCCCATCCCCCAGCCACCCAAGCCCCTGGCAACCCCTGACTCTTTTCTACCAATATAGTTTGCTTTTTCTAAAATGTCATGTAAGTAGAATCATATAGTCTTTTTTAAAAAAGTATTTCTACTTATTTTTATTTAAAAAAATTTGTTATTTAAAACATTTGATGAATCATACAGTCTTCCATATTTGGCTTCGATTTTTAAACCAGGTTTGCATGTGTGCATGTAGATGAAATATATCAATGAGATTAAAAAAAAACCACAATTCCAAAGGGTAAAAATCATTATTCATCTTCTCACTTCTGATTCCTTCTCCAGAAGCAAACATCATCTCATTTTTGTGAGTCTGTTCAGAAATGCAGAGACATAAAATGTATAATAAATATATGTAAATCACATACACACACACATATGTATCTTCTAGTCACACTGTCCTTTTCTTTCCTTTTTTGCTTTAATATATATTCGGAGACTGTTTCATATCAGCACCTACAGACATACACATTCCTTGATTAATGGCTGTGTGGTATGGATATGTTACAACGGACTTAGCCAGTCCTTTGTTGATGAATTTAGGTTAATCTACATTCTTTTCCTAATGCAAACAGTGAATTGAAAGTTACAGTGCTCTTAGTAAATAAGTAAAATAATATACAGGTTGCATGTAACTTTTGTATAGTTGTAATTATAGGATAGAACCCATTTTGTTCCTTGCTCTCTCTCTTTTTTTTTTACATAACATCTCATTTCTCCTGTTGTTCCCTGCCTCCGCCTCCCCTCCTCCCAATACCTTTTCCTCCTGGTGAATTTCTATTCGTTGTTCACAACCCTTCCATCACAACGCATGCTGGGACTAGCTCCTCTCCCTTCACCCTCTCAGCCTCTGCGTAGGGTTTAGCAAGGTGGGCTGTGATGCTGTGATCTGTGTGCACTCGGTGATCTTGTGGGCAGGGCCTCAGTCTTGTTGATTTCTGTGTTTCCAGCTCAAAGATGCCAGGGTCTGGCATAGAGTTAGCATTTTAAAAATGTTGACTCGGTGATGTATTAGATTTATTTCCCCTATAGAGCTAACCTAGGACAGTATGTTTCCAGTTTTGAGATTTGTTTTGGTTTTGTTTTGATAAATAATGTTGTAGTGAATCTCATTCTCCCTCTGGCCTTCTTCTCCTTTTGGATTGATTATGCACCTGTCTTTGTTTGTTTGTTTGTTTTGTTTTTCCTTCTTCTCAATTTGCCTTACCCAAAATTGGGCACAACGGTGGTTTTTTGAAGTCAGAGGCTCCTACGAATTGGAATGGTAATCAGAGTACCTTGACCTTTCGTTCCTGTTTTGTCTTAAGAGAGGTCCTCTGATCCCGAGTAAACTCCTTCTCAGCTCCGTGCCTCAATTTCCCCAAAAACACAGACGCGAGGTAAAGCGTTTTCTTCCCGGGCGAAGGCGAAGCTCCGCCTTCTCAGGGCTCCGAGCCCGCCTGCTCGCTATTCCGATCGACAGGCAATCTGACCAATCAGCGTGCTGTAGCCAAGCGGGTCGGCCCTTCCGGACACGCGTGCGCTGTCGCCGCTCGGGAGATGAGTGGCTGTCGGGGTCTGGGCCACGTTTGGGGTGGCTGGCGGCGGGGGCCGGGGGTCCGCGCAGCGCGCGAGGCCGCAGGCTTTGGCACCGAAGCCGGGTGATTACGCCTCCCTCCGCCGCGTCGTGTGGGTGGGACGGTGGGGCCGGGTAAGGTGTGTGTGGGATCTGGAGTTCGGTAGGCGCGCGTGGGTTCTAATCCCGCCGCTACTGTGTGACCCTGAGCTACTCACTTGGTTTCTCTGAGCTTCAGTTCCCTCCTCTGCAACATGGGGCCAGTTGGTCCTGAATTTTCGGGAAGCTCATCCAGGCATTTTGAGGCATTTGTAGGAGGTGACAGGATTTAAGAATGGACACACCTCAGGAAACAGTGATCTCCTTGTTGCTTACCCCCCCTTTTCCAGACATCAGCTGCGACGTCGAGGATCCAGGAAACGGTCGGGGCCCCTGGGGGACCAGCCGTTCCCGGGGCTGCTGCAGCTAGAGAACCTCAGTCGGGAGGGGCTGGTTGATGTGCTGAGGGCAGCCGTAGTGGACCAGAAAGGTGAGGGGTGGGAGGGGCAGCTGCACAGACATCTGGGACGGGAGCCTGTGGCTCAGAGCCTTCTGGGGCTGACTGGGCTCCCAACCAAAGCCTTTGGGGGTCATATCCTGGTTCTGTCTCCCACTAGTAGTAGGACCTGGAATCAGCCACGTAATCTGTCTGAGCCTCAGCATCATGGGCATGGGGATGTGAGGGTGCAAATAGAGCCTTGAACATAGTAGGCACTTGGTAATAGGAATTGCTATAATAAATTATTTATGGACAAAACACAGGCTTTGAAGTCAGATCTAGGCTCTGTAATCAGCTTACTGTGTGACTTTAGGAAAATAATTTCTGTGAGCCTGAGTCTCCAGTGATTTATTAATTTTCTCAACTATTTATTGAGCATAGGTTCTATTCCAGACACTGTTCCAGTTATACAGTGCTGAACAAGGTAAATATGGTTCCTGCTCTCAGGGAGCCAATGTTTTAGTGGGAGAAATGGATTAACCAGGAAATAAATGAACAAGGTACCTACTACTGATCAGTGCTATGAATAAGACAGGGTGTTATAACTGTGTGGCAGACATTAGATTGGAGATTCAGGCCTCTCTGTGGTAGTGACGTTTGAGCCAAGAGGATATGAAAGAGCCAGACAGGTGAAAATCTGGGACTGAGGAAAATCAAGCAAGTATAAAAGCCTAAAGTGGCAACAAGCTTAGCATATGCCAAGGACTGAAAGAAGTTCAGTTTAGGGTGTGGTTGATAATTCATGTCTGAGAGTTGTAGTGGGGCCAGTTGAATTGAGAAAGTATAAACTCTAACTGCTGCTTTTGTGTCACTGATGCTCACATACTGTATGTTCTAGGACCTCTCGTGACACTGAATAAGCCACCGGGTCTACCAGTGACAGGTATGGGCAGGGGGCGGGAATGCAGTGGAACAGGATTTGATGGTGGGATAATGAAAAGAAGGAGATGGTGGCATGAAGCCAAAGGCCTCTGAGAGCAACTTGTACTTTTCCTTCTTTTTTTTTTCCCCAGGAAAACCAGGGGAGTTGACGTTGTTCTCGGTGCTGCCAGAGCTGAGCCAGTCCCTGGGGCTTAGAGATCGGGAGCTCCAGGTTGTCCAAGCATCTGGGAAGTAAGTGGGGGGGGGGGCGGGGGGGGAGGGGGGCGGTGGGTGATGGGAAGGTAGCAGGGCAGGCCTCCATCTTGGGTGAGGGAACAGTTGCTTGGAACTAGGCTGAGACATTTTTCATAGGCTGGTTTGGGATAGAGGAAGGATGCAAGGAAAAGGAGGGAACGGACAGATCTGGGTTCAAATCCATATGCACAAACTGTGATCTTAGGCAAAGCATGAAACCTCACTGAGCCTCAGTTCCTTAATCATAAAATAGAGCAAATCATACCTATGCTCAGTGTGCAGTCACTTCTCCAATCCCATAATCACGGCGGGCATTGCTAGTTGATCCATGATATTCTTTCCTCTAACTGCTATCAGTTAGAGCTAGTACTGGAGATGAAATATTTCTGAAATTCCACAAACTCATAGGCTTGTGGGGGAGTTTAAATATTTATGAGCCAGTATACACAAAATTCCTACTATAGGGCCCTGTGCATTGTAGGCATTCAGCAGTGGATGGTAATCGTTACGACATTTGGCTTTAGCTACTTGGGGATCAGGGGAGAATGAGAAACCTTTAAATTATGTAGTCTTATTGTCAAACATGAGGAAGTCTTACTTGTTTCTCAGGAGGAAGTCTGGGTTATAGTTCTGGTGACCACTTGGCCTTAAGCAGATCTGTGTTCCTTCCGAGGGGTCTCCCTTTTTTGTGGGTGAGCCCAAGGGACTTTAACTTTTGTGATTTATCCTCTTTCTCCAGAGAGACCTCTGGGCTTGTACTCCTCTCCAGCTGCCCTCAGACAGCAAGCCGCCTCCAGAAGTTCTTCATCCACTCACGGAGAGCACAGAGACCCACAGCCACCTACTGGTGAGAGGTGCCGGGAGGCTCCTGGGGAGTAGGGGGGTCCTGGCAAGCCGCCTAGTGACCTCCTCCTGCCTCTCTCTCAGTGCTGTCACTGATGGGATCCCAGCTTCTTCTGAGGGGAATATCCAAGTCGCTCTGAAACTGGAACACATTGATGGCATTGATCTAGTGAGTCATGATCTGGGAGGGAACAGGAGGGGACTTTCCAAATATATTATCCCTACAGAGGAGTCAGGGGTATAGACTTGGGGTGGCTGGCTCTCCTGTCCCCTAAAATAGGCAAGTGACCACTGCTTATACTCTGGCTCCATCTTTTGGGAGGAGCAGAGAGGGTCTGGGCGTAGCTCCAGATGTGTGTGAAGCTTGTTCATTCTTGGGCTGACACTACAGGTAATTCCAGTGAAGTCCCCATCCCGAAAGGACTTGCAAGAAGGTGTCAAGAGGACCCTCAGCCACTTCCATGTGGTGGCCAGGGGCTCTGGCTGTGCCCTGGTCCAGCTGCAGCCACTGACAGGTGGGTCTGGAACCCTGGCCAGCCTTCATAACTGTATTTGGCTGGGGGAGGTAAGGAGGGTGGGAGGAAGGTGGTGGTGTTAATGGCAGCTTGGGGAGCATTTGATGGATTCCAAGGGTATAGCCCAGCTAGAGGAGACAGCGCTTCTGCTGCCAGTCTGATCATCATTCCTTTGTAGCCCATCTGTTTTCTTCTCTTACTTGTTGGTCTCAGGATCTTCTCTTTGTCTTTGGTGTTCTGTGGTTTCACTGTGCTGAATCTAGGTGTGTGGGCTTAGTTTTATTTATCTTGCTTGGAATTCACTTTGCTTCCTGAATCTGAAGATTAATATGCTTCATCAATCCGAGAAAGTTCTTTCTCTTCAAATGTTGCACCTCTTGCATTTTCTCTATTCTCTTCCTTTTGAATGCCTAAGAGATGTGTCTGACCTTCTCATTCTACTTACTAAGTCTCTTTTTCATATTTTTCATTTCTTCATCCCTGCTGCATTCTTGGTAATGTCTGTCTTTTTTTTTTTTTAAAGATTTTATCCATTTATTTATTAGCAAGTGAGCGAGAGAGAAACAGCATGAGAGGGGAGAGGGTCAGAGGGAGAAGCAGGCTCCCCGCCGAGCCGGGAGCCCGATGTGGGACTCGATCCCAGGACTCCGGGATCATGACCTGAGCCGAAGGGAGTCGTTTAACCAACTGAGCCACCCAGGCGCCCTTGGTAATTTCTTTAGATCTATTTTCCAGGTGAATAATTTTCTGTTCAGTTGGATCTAATCTGCCAGTTCAGCCCACCTGTTGACTGTATTTTTCTTCACTTCTACAAGTTCTGTTTGGAATAAATAAAATCTTTAAAAAAAAAGGGCGCCTGGGTGGCTCAGTTGGTTAAGTGACTGCCTTCGGCTCAGGTCATGATCCTGGAGTCCCTGGATCGAGTCCCGCATCGGGCTCTCTGCTTGGCAGGGAGTCTGCTTCTCCCTCTGACCCTCCCCCCTCTCATGTGCTCTCTCTCATTCTGTCTCAAATAAATAAATAAAATCTTTAAAAAAAAAAAAAAAAAGAAGTTCTGTTTGGTTGTTTTACAAATAAAAATGGCCTTATATAGCATTTTTTTTCTCATATTATTTGTTCAGGTTAAATATACTGATACTGTATTTCTACATTTTCATTGTCTGAAATTCTGGAGGGCCTAATCCTATGATGTTTCATACTGACTCTCACACTTGGTAGATTGTTTCATTGCTCTGTGATTCAGGATTGTGAATTCAAGTTCAGCTGGGCCTTTATCTGTGGAAAGCTTGTGTTGCCTCACTGTAGGTAGGGCCCTCGGGAGAGGTTCTGCCTTTGCTTCTGCCAAATGCCCCAGAGCTGTCACTGCTTCAGGATCTCCTTAAATATTAATGTCTTGGTTGGAAGTTCACAGATCACTCTGGTATTAATTTGGGTCCCAAGTCTGTGTGAGATCAGGCTCATGGTTGTGAATTCTTAGAGGAAAACTTCTTCATTCCCCTCGTCCACACCTATGGTGATCATCTGCCTTCATCAGTGGCTGACTTTTTCTCCTGGTTCACCCCTTCACTGAAGATATAGCCCCTCTAGGATTTCATTTGGGTACCACGGCCTCAGCCCTGGCCCCTAGGTAGCTATTTAAACCGAAGACCCTTGGATACCAAGATTTGCAGCATCCCTAGAATAGATGAAACGTTGGCTCTTGTGTGCTGTGGATTTGTTTTCCATTGGTTTTGATCTTGGGGACCTTACTTTCCTATGCCCGGCTGCTATTTAAAAGGATGATTATTATATTTTTCTGGTGTTTCCAGGTGGTTTATAGAGAATTTTTAGATTATCCAGTCCACCATATTGCCAGACATGGAAGCAGAGCACAGCTCCTGGGTTTGAATCCCAGCCTATGGTGCTGGGCAAGTCACTTCTTTTTGAGCTTCAGTTTTCTGTGTGTAAGATGGGAATGCTGATAGGACCCGCTTTATTGGGCCTTATTGGGCTGCCATGAGGATTAAATTAAATTAAATAAATTTACATATGTGAAGCACTTTGTACCATGCCTAGCACACCATAGCCCTCCATTCCTGTCTTTGTCAAGTTTCCCAAAAACCTGTTCAAATTGGGGTAGGCCAAAAACAGGGAATGTATTGGCTCCCCTAACTTAAAGTTTAGGTGTGGCTAGATCTAGAGGCTCAGAGGATGTCCTCTGGAAGCTCTTTCTCCATTTCTTCTTGCCTCCTGCATGTTGGCTTTTCCCTCCCACAGGCTCTCCTCTGGGCAAGGTAGAGATGGCCAGGGCCTCTGGCAGCTCCAGGCCTGCACCCCACCAGTTTAGTACCCTAGCAGGAAAAAGCATTCCTTATTTCCAGTAGCTTCAGCAGTAAATTCGGGCTTGTATCTCTTCATGCGCAAATCCCACAGGCCAGGTGGATTGATGGTTATGACTGTGCTGACCTGGTCTTGCACTTGGAGGCAGGGGCAGGAGCACTGACCTCACTGAAACCACATCCCTGGGGAACAGGAGTGCAGGGATGGTGTTTCCCCAGAGGAAAGGAGGAGGGAGGATCCTGGGTGGGACAGAAAGAGCAGCTGCCCACCATCTGTCCTGTCTCCTGTCCCCCAGTGTTCCCCAGTCAGCTGCAGGTACACCTGGTCCTGCAGCTCTGCCCTGTGCTTGGGGATCACACATACTCGGCCCGTGTGGGCACCGTCCTGGGCCAGCGCTTTCTACTGCCCGCCGAGAGCACCAAGCCCCAAAGACAGGTACCCACACCCACCGATCTGCTGTTTCCAGGGGTGGGCTGTGGGGTGAGGATGGGCAGCACCTTCAGACATTAGCTGTGAAGTCTGGGACTGAGTGGCAGTCCTCTTGGCTTCCAAGGCTATCCATAGTCCTATCTTACCGTGTGGCCTTGAGCAAGTAACATCCCCTCTCTTAGGCCTCATTCTGCCCTTCTGTTCAATGAGGGACTTGAACTGGCTGATTTCTCAAGGCCCTTTTAAATCTGTTCTTTAAGTCCCTGGTATAAGGGCTAAACGTAACTGTGTGTGTGTGTGTTAGGGTAACTCTATCTGCTCTAACAGAGTAACCCCAAAGTCCCAGAGTTTAACACAGTAGTTTCCCTCCACATTAAATCTAATGAATGGGGGTGGGGCAGGGGTGGGCTTTACTCCAAGCAGTCACTCAGGGACCCAGGCCACTGCTATCCAGCCAGCCCATGAAGGGAGACAGTGCAGTGCAGGTCTGTATGGGAGGTTTTCACGAGCCAGGTCTGGAAGTGGCATATACTTGCCCTCCTGTTCCATTGGCTAAAACTATCACGTGGCCTCACCAAACTGCAAGAGGGACTCAGAAATGTTTAGCTGTGTGCCAGGTGGGAACTGATTTGGTGGACCCTAGCCAGTCTCTGCCATAGTGTGACGGTATGTGTCAGTGTGTGTGTAGAGAAGAAATGAATAAGAAACTACGGACATGGAGGGAGGGAGGAAGTACCTGCCTTACTTCCATTTTGGTTAGAGCTGGTTGGAACTCAACCTGGCTGAATGCTGACACGCCTCTCCCACCCCAGGTTCTGGATGAAGCCCTCCTCAGACGCCTCCACCTGACCCCAGCCCAGGCTGCCCAGCTGCCCTTGCATCTCCACCTGCATTGTCTCCATCTTCCAGGCATGAGGCCCAGGGAGGCCCCCATGAAGCTTCTGGCACCCCTGCCCCCTTATTTTTCCAGGACCCTACAGTGCCTGGGGCTCTACCAACAATAGTCCTCTTTCTGTTCCTTCTGTTTCCACTGGAAAGCAGTGGGGATGGGGTGGGGGGTGGGGCGGAAGGATGAACCTACGGTATCAGGCTTGAGGAGAATGCAGTCAGTGCGCAACATGCACTAAGGCCATGCTTTAAGGTCCTGGGCTCTGCATTCGGACAAACCTAAGCTCAAAGCCTGGCTAGGCCACTTGCTGTATGGTATCAGGCAGATGACTTCATCTCTCTGGACGGGAGTTAATAAAAGTACCTACCTCACAGTGTGGTTTTGAGGATTTGCTGAGAAAGTAAACGTTTATCATGGAGCATGCTTTCTGCTGAGTTCAATATATGGTGTTTTTATTTGGCTGTTTCCCAGTTCTAGCTGAGAGGAAATGTCTGATTTTTTTGTTGTTGTTTAATTGTGGTAAAATACACATAGCAAAATTTACCATCTTAACCATTTTTAAGTGAACAGTTCAGTGGCATTAAGTACATGCACATTGTGGTGCAACCGTCACATCCCATCATCTTGAAGAACTGAACCTCTGCCCCATTAAACACTGACGCCCCATCCACTCCTCCCAGCCCCCAGTAGCCGCCATTCTCCTCTGTCTCTACGAATCTGACTATTCTGGGGACTGCATGTAAGTGAAGATCTTAGATCTTTTACTTGAAAAAATTGTGAAATATATCAAACATACAAAGAGTACATAAATAGCTCTGTGATTTAAATAATTACAAGGTGACACCCATATAACCACCACTCAGGGCACAAAATAGAAACATGCCTCTCCTTCCTTGTTAGGGTAGCAATTCTCAATGCTGGCCCTATATTAGAATTCCCTCAGCGAAGCTTTTAAAAAGCCCCTTCCTACCCTGGGATTCTGCACCCCAAAGTTACCAATTTTATCAATCTGGGCTGGAGATCCTGACATCAATCTTTTTTAAAGCTCCTGAAGGGGTTCTATTGTTCAGTCTAGGTTGGAACCCCCTCCCCTGACATGGGAGCTTTCCTTGCTTAAGTTTTTCCACATACATACACATCCCTAAACAATATATTTTGTTTTGCCCAATTCTGAAGTTTCCATAAATGGAGTCATGCTATATATGTATATTCTTTTGTGATTTGTTCTTGTTCCACACTGTGAAATGCATCTGTGATGCATGGTGGGTTTGAATGCCTGTGCATGACTATACCAGTTTATCCATTCTACTGTTAATGTCATCGTTCAGCTGTTAGCACAACACTGGTGTGAACCTGCTTGTATGCATTTCCTGGTTCAATTATGCAAGAGATGCTGTCAGAGTATATGTATCTTCACTTGACTAGTGTATTAGTTTCCCAGGACTGCTGTAACAAAATTAGCACAACCTGAGCAGTTTAAAATAACAGAAACTGATTTTCTCAGAGATCTGTTTGGAGGCCAGAAGGCTGAGATGAAGGTGTCGACAGGGCCGTGTCCTCTGAAGCCTCTAGAGATGAATCCTTGCCTCTTCCAGCTTCTGGGGGCTGCAAGCTTTGACTCATGGCTGCATCACGTCAGTCTGCCTTCATCTTCACGTGGTCTTCTTGTGTCTGTGTCTTCTCTTACAAGGACACTTGTCATTGGATTTAGGGCCCACCTGGATAATCCAGAGTACTCTCATCTCAAGATCTTTAACTTAATACATCTATGAAGACCATTTTTCCAAAGAAAGTTATTCACAGGTTCCAGGCAGATGTATCTTTTGCGGGGAAGAGAGGCTACCATTCAACTCACTACAACTAAGAAATGCCAAAGTTTTTCAGATGGGTGTGGCTGGTTGGGTATTTCCTTTCTAGGTGACCATGGCCCCTTGCTGAGGAAGGGACAGACCAACTCCCTCTGGAGAAGGGCTGGTGTTTCGGCAAGGTCCATCCTTCCCCCATCTCATGTTGTAAATCTGATGCCCGTTAGATGTCACTCTGCTGCCAGCCCAGGTTCTCCCCTGGGCTTGGGGCTTGGAGATCTCCCAGTGGTGAGCAGTCTGGCAATATGTCCTAGCCTTCTCACTGCCACATGATCTTGGGCAAGCCATGTCTCCTTGTTCAGACTCCGTTTCTTCATCTACAACGTGAGGCTTATCCCCCAATCCAAGATCGGAGATGCCAGAGAGTCCCTGCATAGAAAGCCCCATGTCTGTCACTAGGGGGTGGAATTCTGGCCCTTTGCTTTGTGGAGAGGTTGCTGATGGTCTCCACAGCTCTCATTCTGGACCTTGGGGTTTAGGGCCCCAGCCTACCCTCTTCTTCACCCTCCAATAGAAATGGAGCCAAGCCCAGGATACTTCACTTGCTCCTTTTTATTTGGTGTTGCATCCAGGATAGGGGCAGTGAGGACCGAAGCAAGGGCTTTTCTAGCCTCACGTCCCCTATGCCCCCTAGCCCCTGGTATGCATTGATAAAGGGCAGGGGTCCTGGAAGGCTCAGTGTCTTCATGAGGCATGCCTCAGCCTTGGGTTTGTCACGGAGTCTGGTCTTGAACTTGCCTTTGGCCTTGACCTTCCTGTGGGTGCTAGGAAGATTTCCAACTTCGAAGGGTAGAGGCCACAGGCACCTCCAGGATGGGAACCACGAAGGCGCTGGGGAGCAACAGCCTCGGTGTGAAAGGGGGGAAGAGGTGGAAGAAATGATCAGGAAATCTGTTCAGGAAGGGGGTTCTGAGGACAAAAGCCCTTCCCCTGGGGCTACAGCCAGCCTGGGACCTGCCCTTGCCTGGGCCCTCCAGCCCTGACCCCAGAGCCCAGGATTCAGCACTGCCCACCAGGGTGCCAGTCACAGCTCAAGGCCCACCTTTCTTGGTTTCAGGACACTGGATGCCAACTTGAGCTCAGGGTTAGGTGGGAAGGAAATCAAAACCTTGGCAGTAGGTAGAGTCATCAAGGCCTTGCCTGTGGTCGACAGGGCCTTAGAGCCCACCAACTTGCTGTGTTGCAGTCTGAGGACCCGCCCCTGGGATCGGAGCACATGGGGAGAAGACAGCCGGGCCTTGGTGTGGAGGCTGGGGAAGTGGTAAGGGGCTGTGGGAGCAAAAGGGGCCATGAGGGCCTGGGGAGGGTCCAAGGCTGACCTGCCCCTCAAGGAGAGCGTGGAGGGTGGGGAGGTGGGGGAAGATGAGGAAGATGAGGGTGTGAGATGGCAGGTGGAGCCCTCCCAGTTCCTCCTCCAGAGGCCGTGGGAAGAACACAGGATTTGGAGTCCAACAGACCTGGGCCTGCATCCCAGCTCTGCCCCTTCTGAGATGTGCAACCTCGGGCAACTTCCTCAAACTTCCTGATACCTCGGCTGGAAAATGGGGATAATAGCACCTACCTTGCTAGGTTGTGAGGACTAAAGGAGCTGGCAGAGTGCGAACTGTTAAGTGCTGTACAAACATTAGCTCCTTCCCCCCAGAGGCAACTTTGCGTGGAGGCAAAGGCAGAATACTGCAGCAGGAAAAGCTTGGGCTCTGGAGAGAGATGGGCCTGGGACTGAGTCCTGGCATCTAAAGTAAGTCCAACTGCCTTGCGGGATGGCTACTTTGGAGGGAACACTACTCATTTGGTCATGCATTTTTAAAAAATGCTTTTAAGTGGTGGCTTTTCCTTGCTACTGGTGTCTTTTTGGTGGGGCTATGGTGGGGGTGCAAATCCAGGTGGTTAGGAGGGGGGGCTTGGAGAGCAGGAAGAAATTGCCTTGGGACCCTGGGGTGTTTTGGGGGAGTGGTCTTACCCAGGGCCTGGGGGTTCTTCAGACTCAATGGCAATCTGTTCAAGGGGTGGGGTTGCCTGTCCCCACTAGCAAAGGTCATGGTGAAAATGCAGCCCATCCTGGTGCTGGGGGGCTCCCACTTCCGGAGATTGGGGTTGACCAGGGCTGTGGCACTTTTCGCCTTGCCTTTCTTCCCCTTTCCAGGGGCCGAGGTGGTGGCAGTGGAGGCTGGCTTCTCAGTGTGCCCCAGGCTCCTGGCCCCAGCAACTTTCCTAGGAGCTGACCTGTGGGTAAGGGTCCCCGAGTCCTTGCCTTCCCCAGAGCCTCTCTGGGTCAGCAGGTGAGGGAGTGCTGGGTGGACCCCCATCCGCCGGTGACACATTGCCAGGGGCTTCTTGATGGTGGAGCCCTCTACTAGGAGCCGGATACCCACATACTGGGGTACCTCCACGGCAGGCTGTGGGAAAGAAGAGGAGATGAGGCCTGTTCAGACAGTGATGCTGGAATTGTAGGCCCAGAAGGAATCAGGGCAAAGATGGATGGAATTAATTTCTGGGCTAAGAAACAGGAAGCCCACCTCTGTCCTCTAAGGAGTCTGGCTCCGTTGGCCTGAATCAGTACCTAGAAAGTCACAGAGCCCCTGGGATTAGTAACCCAGTGGAGTTAAGGAGTCTTAGCCATGCTACCACCAGCACCTCCTACCCTTTGCCCTCCCCTAAGCTCTCCCAGCCCCTGCTGGAATGTGAATGTCTCTGCTCCACAAGCCACTGCTGATGGACAACTTCCTGAGTTAAGCCAGATTCTCTGCAGACGGAATTTGAGTTATGTCACCCAGACAGATAAGAGGCTTGGAGACTGCCTGGAGCCCTGCATGAACCCATTGTGGGGAAGCAGAAATTAAGAGCCTTAATGAAGGCATTCGACCAAGAGAATGAAATAGCAAATTTGCAGAAGGAGGCAGAGAAAAAGGTTCAAGAGAGGAGCTCCTGTATGACTTTCACAATTTTCACAATATTAAGCCAGCTGTACATCCTGTAGCTAGGCTCCAGGAGAGCCCCCTGTGTCTTGGTAATGACCCTCTTTTAACCTTGAGCTACTTTGAGGTATTTTCTGTGTCAACAAAGGATCCTGATTAGAATCTATCTAAACATCAGAGTCACTTGGAGCTTGTTAAAAATACAAATATCAGAGCTCCCGCAAAGCCCAACTGATACAAAAGGCAAGAATCAAAACTGGGTATCAGAACAGGGCAGTGAAAAGGATAACAGGAAAATGTGTCATGTGCACACAGCCTAGGCATCACTTTACAAAGTAAGTGATCATTGCAAAAGGGAGGATCCAACTTACAATAGAGAGATCTGGTAGCCACCACCTTAACCCCGTGGCCAGACTTAGCATCACTAATCAGGAGACACTCCAACAGTGTGTGCCTTGTGATATCACATGGGGCACCCAGCATCACCTCTCAAGTGTTCTTGCCAAAAATGTTTAACCTGAACCTCATCAAGCTGTTTGGCCTAACTTCTAGTTTATAGGACATTGAGATAACAGAAGAACAAGCTAAACAGCACCACGAAGAAAAAATCAGATAAATCCAGAATGTGGGACAGTTCTACAAAACAACCAGCCTGGTCCCTTCAAAAGATCCAAACAAACTATGGGGAGGGGGGCGGGGGGAAGCAGTGCCGCCACTCTAGATTAAAAGAGATGAAAGAGCACCCAAAGGAGTACAAACCTGTAATAAATGTAATCAAAGAAGTGAAAGACCTGTACATTGAAAACTAAGATACCAACGAGAAAAAGTGAAGACACAAATAAATGGAAAGATATTCTGTGCTCATGGATTGGAAGAATTAATGTTCCTAAAATGTCCACACGACCCAAAACAATCTACAAATTCAACGCAATCTCTTTCAAAATTCCAATGGCATTTTTCACAAAAATAGAAAAACAATCCTAAATCTTATATGGAACTACAAAAGACCCTGCACAGTCCAAACAATTTTTTTTTTTTAAGATTTTTATTTTTAAGTCATCTCTATACCTAACATGGGGCTCAAACTCAGGACCCTGAGATCAAGAGTCACACACTCCACCGACTGAGCCAGCCAGGAGCCCCCAAACCAATTTTGAGAAAGAAGAACAAAGCTGGAAGCATCACACTCACTGACTTCAAACTATACTACAAAGCTATAGCAATCAAACAGTATGGTACTGGCATAAAAACAGACACCTAGATCAATTGAACAGAATACAGAGCTGCCCAGAAATAAACCCACACATACAAGGTGAACTAATTTATGACAAAGGAGGTATGAGTATTCAATGGGGAAAGGACAGTCTCTTCAATAAATGGTGCTGGGAAAACTGGAAGCCACATTCAAAAGAATGAACCCAGACCACTATCTATAACACACATAAAAACCAACTCAAGATGGATTAAAGTGAATTTAAGACCTGAAACCATAAACCTCCTAGAAGAAAACACAGGCAGTACTAAGCTCCTTGACATCAGTCTTGGCAAGGATTTTTTGGATTTGATACGAAAAGCAACAGTAACAAAAGCAAAAATAAACACATGGGACTACATCTAACTAAAAAGCTTCTGCACAACAAAGGAAACCATCAACAAAGTAAAAAGGCAACCTGCCAAACAGGATAAAATATTTGCAAATCATATATCTGATAAGGGGCTAATATCTAAAATATATAAAGAACTCCTACAACTCAATGGCAAAAACACAAATAATCTGATTTAAAAATGGGCAGAGGATCTGAACAGATATTTTTCCAGAGATGACAGACAGATGGCCAACAGGCACATGAAAAGGTGCTCAACATCACTAATCATGGGAGAAATGGGATATCACCTCACATGTGTTAGAATGGCTATTTTCAAAAAGGTAAGAAACAACAAGTGTTGGTAAGGGTGTGAAGAAAAGGGAACCCTTGTGAGCTGTTAGTGAGAATATAAACTGGTGCAGACCCTGTGCAAGATAGTATGGAGGGGCGCCTGGGTGGCTCGTTGTTAAGCGTCTGCCTTTGGCTCAGGTCATGATCCTGGGGTACTGGGATTGAGCCCTGCATCAGGCTCCCTGCTCCACGAGAAGCCTGCTTCTCCCTCTCCCACTCCCCCTGCTTGTGTTCCCTCTCTCGCTGTCAAATAAATAAATAAGATGTTAAGAAAAAAAAAATAGTATGGAGCTTCCTCAAAAAATTAAAAATAGAACTACCACACGATCCACCAATTCCACTTCTGAGTATTTACCTGAAGGGGAAAAAAAATTACTAACTTGAATAAATAATCTGCACCCCCATGTTCATGGCAGTATTATTTACAACAGCCAAGACATGGAAGCAACACAAGTGTCCATCAATGGATGAACGAATACAGAAAATGTGTCTGTCTGTTTAGCTAGCTAGCTAGCTAGCTATCATGGAATATTATTTAGACATAAAACAGAAGGAAATCTTGCCATTTGTGACAAAATGGCTGGGCTTTGAGGGCATTATGCTAAGTGAAATAAGTCAGGGAGAAAGACAAATATCTCATGATGTAAATTAAATGTGGAATCTAAAATAAAAACAAAAACAAAACCCAAAACTCTGAACTCATAGATAGAGAAGAGATTAGTAGTTGCCAGACGCAGTAGGCGAAATGGATGAAGGGGGCCAAAAGGTACAAACATCCAATTATAGAATAAGCAAATCACAGGGGTGCCTGGGTGGCTCAGTCAGTTAAGCGGCTGACTCTTGATTTCAACTCAGGTCATGATCTCAGGGTTATAAGATTGAGCCCCTGGTCAGTCTCCGTGCTGGGCATGGAGCCTGCTTAAAATTCTATCTCTCCCTCTCCCTCTGGCCCTCCCCACCCTGCTCTCTCTCTCTCCCTCTCTAAAAAAAAAAAAAAAAAAGTAAATCATAGATGTAATGTACAGCATGGTAACGATAGTTAATACTGTATTGCATATTTGAAAGTTGCTAAGAGAGTAGATCTTAAAAGTTTTCATCAGAAGAAAATAAAATTATAACTATGTGTGGTAATGGATGTTAGCTAGACTTATTGTGGTCGTCATTTCACAACATATACAAATATCGAATATATACATATACAAATATTGTATACTTTAAGTGAATATAAGACTGCATGTCAATTACACCTCAATAAGAAAAAAACTTCAGAGAGATCTAAGTCCTTTAAAGCAGCTACAGATCTTTTAAGCATCCCAAGGCATACCTACAGGTCTTATGTTTAAATCTTTAATACATTTTAAGTTAACAGGGAGGGTTATAGGCACTCTCTGTTAACAGTAGGGCTTCTGTAATTGTGAGGGCTGTTGTCCTACAGCAGCCTCATAGGAAGAAGAGTTCTAGGATTTGTGGATATGGATTTTGTGTAATAGCATAGATTATAAATTGATACCTAAGAAACCCACAATGTTTTTAAAATCCACTTGAACAGAAAGGGACAGATACAATATGAAATGAAAAAGGCTTTTGTATCCCCAAATTTCTATGAGCAAGTAACAGACTAAGAACTATTGAGGATGTTCATGGAAAAGGAAGGATGATTCAGGGCTGAACTGAGATCCCAGTGGATGGAAGCAAGAGCCATGGAGAACTCCTAGGAAGTAACAATGGGTCTTAACAGCAAAACTGGAAATATGAGCAAGGCTAGATTTCAGAGTTGTTATGGACCAGTGCTTCCTGTGTACCTCCTACCCTGCCTCAATGCCAAGTGTGTATCTTGATTATATGTTAGTTTAAAAAACAAAAACAGGGGCGCCTGGGGGGCTCTGTCCACTGAGTATCTGATTCTTGATTTGGGCTTGGGTTGTGGTCTTGGAGTTGTGGGATTGAGCTCCGCATCAGGCTCCGTACTAGGCTCCGCACTCAGTGCAAAGTCTGCTTGAGAATCTCTCGCTCTCTCTCTCCCTCTGTCCCTCCCCCTGCTTATGCTCTCTCTCTCTCTAAAATAATTAAATTCCTTAAAAGATTATAAAAAACAAAAACAAATAAGCTATAAAATTTGGGGGGGACAACTAGGACATCTGAAAAATGCAGATGTATAATCCCTAAACCAGACATTTCAGATCAGTCTCTGGGGTGTGGCTTCCTGACACCTGTATCTTTGGAAAGCTTGCCAGGTGATTCTGGCCTCTGAACCAGCATTTGGGAATCATTGTGCTAGAACATTCCCTTCTCCCTTGGTTTTGTCTTACTTTTCTGCCCTTATATTTCTTCACTTACGTTTGATTTTTAAGATTTATTTATTTATTTGCCAGAGAGGGAGAGCAAGTGCATGCAGAAGCAGACAGAGCGGCGTGCAGGCAAAGGGAGAAGCAGGCTCCCCGCTGAGCAGAGAGCCTGGGATCATGACCCCAGCAAAAGGCAGACGCTTAACTGAGTGAGCCACCCAGGCGCCCCATGTTTTTGTTTTTGTTTAAGATTTTATTTATTTAGACGGGGCTCCGTAGCTCAGGGGTTAGAGCACTGGTCTCGTAAGATTTTATTTATTTGCCAGAAAGAAAGAGCACAAGCAGGGGGAGAAGCAGGCAGAGGGAGAAGCAGGCTTCCCGCCGAGCAGGGAGCCCGATGTGGGACTCGATCCCAGGACCCTGGGACCATGACCTGAGCTGAAGGCAGCTGCTTAACCTACTGAGACCCCCAGGCGCCCCTCACTTATGTCTTTTGAAACCAAAGTGTCGATATTAATTTATGAACAGTAACGGTGACAAAGACCAGGACACTTGGGTCATGTAATCTGCACGTTCTCTCCCTGTGGCCAAACTTTGGTAGAAGCTGAATCCTAATCAGAATGATATTTAGGATTAGGATACTTAATTTAACTGCCACCAGAGATTACTTGCAGAGTTCAGAAACCCTTGAAATTGGTTTTCTGACTGATTTTTAAAAATCTTATTCTAGGGGCGCCTGGGGGGCTCAGTCGTTGAGTGTCTGCCTTCGGCTCAGGTCATGATCCCAGGGTCCTGGGATCGAGCCCCGCATCGGGCTCCCTGCTCTGCGGGAAGCCTGCTTCTCTCTCTCCCACTCCCCCTGCTTGTGTTCCCTCTCTCGCTGTGTCTCTCTCTGTCAAATAAATAAATAAAATCTTAAAAAAAATAAAAATCTTATTCTATTCCAGTAGGTAGACTCAAATCTCTTTCTGGAACAAGGGGAGTAAAATTATTACAAAAGTAGTAAAACAATAATAATAACAACAGCAGCAGCAGCAGCTTCCACGGACTCTTACTGTATTTCCAGGCATTATATGTGATGCCATCGTCAAACACCCGACAACCTTATTAGGTAGTAACAATAGCTAAAACCTGCAGCATTGACTATGTTCGGGCATTGTTCTGAAGGGCTTTACTTATGTCAACTCACTTAATTATCACAACCTTATGAGGCAGGGACTTATCTGCAGTCCTGCTTTACAGATGAGAAAACTGAGTGCCCCAGGGGTCAGGAAATTGTCCAAAGCCACACAGCTCATAGTTACTGAGCAGGAATTTGAACCCAGGGAGGTTTTGCTTTTAACACTTTGCTATATGACTCTCCAGAAATATGATCCACATGTATATTTTTGTTGTTGTTAGTGTTACAATTTTTTTTAATTCCCGTGTAGTTAACATACAGTGTTATATCAGTTTCAGGTATACGATACAGCAATATAGCGATTCAACACTTCCATGTATCACGCCGTGCTCATCACAAGTGCCTTCCTGAATCCCCATCACCTGTTTCACCCATCCACCACCCGCCTCCCCTCTGTAACTATCAGTTTGTTCTCTATAGTTAAGAGTCTGGTTTGGGGTTTGTCTTTTTTTTTTCCCTTTGTTTGTTTTTGTTTCGTTTCTTAAATTCCACATGTGATGAAATCATATGGTATTTGTCTTTCTCTTACAGGCTTATTTCACTTAGCATTATACTCTCCAGCTCCATCCACATTGTTGGAAATGGCAAGATTTCATTTTTATGGCCGAATAATATTCCACTGTATATACCACATTTTCTTTATCTATTCATCTATCGATGGACACTTAGGCTATTTCCATAATTTGGCCATTGTAAATAATGCTGCAATAAACATAGGGTGCATGTATCCCTTCAAATTAGTGTTTTTGTATTCTTTGGGTAAATACCCAGTAGTGCAATGACTGGATCGTACGGATGATCCACACACATTAACTCATTTTCATGCTTCCAAAGCCTGTGAGAAAGATGGTAATGGCATCTCCATTTTACAGATGAAGAAATGGAGGCTCAAGGTTAGAAGTGGCTCTACTGAGTCACTGTGGCAGGACCAGAACTTTAACCAGTTCTGTCTGACTGCAGTGCCCTGTGTTTCACTAGAGGGCTGCCTGGAAGAGGGGGCGCCACCTCACCTGCTTGTAGATGAGCTCAAAGGCTCCTGTGTCACAGCTGCGGTCTAGCCGCCGGTCGATGACCACACGCAGGGTGTCGGCTTGCACGCCTGCACAGAGCCGGGCAGTGACAGCAGTGGAGGGGGCCATGGTGGGGCTGGCATTGATCTCGATCAGCCAGGGCTGGAAGTCCTCCCCAAACACGAAGTCAGCACCGTAGAGCTCGAAGCTGGCCTTCCGACACTGCACGGTGTCCTGGGAGGTCTGCAGGGCATGGATCACTGCAGCCTTCATGCCAGGCACGATGACAGTGGCCCAGGCGTCTGGGGCCCCCATCTCCTGCAGGTGCGCCTGGAACTTCTGGCTCGACCACATGTTGTCTGAGGGCAGCAGCGGGTGCCGATGGCATGAATTCTCCAGGTGCTTCTGAATGGAGTTGTTGCACAAGTGCACTGAGCTGGGGCAGAGAGCAGAAAGCTGGGGTCTGGCTCCCTGTGCCACTCCCACCCAAACGTGGGGAGGGCAGGCAGAACCTGGAACCAGCCCTGGGCCATCCCAGACCATTCACCTTGAGATGGGGCTCTGCGGGGAAGCACAAGAAGGACAAAGGTCTGGGCCCCGCTACATCCCTCTGAGGGCACCCCCTACAGGGCCACAGTATTACGTGCTTTAGTCTCAGTTAGCCCTCCCACTGCCTGGAAGATACGAAGGTGGGTAGGAGTGTGGGCCCTGTAGTCAACAAGGCCCTGCTCAAAACAAAATCGAAAACCGACAAAAAACAAGACTGCTCAAGGCCTACCTTCACCACCGATTAGTTGTGAGATCTTTTCACCCAAATGCTTCTTCACATCTGTAAAATGGGGGTGGTACTAGGACCCATTTCACTGGGTTTTCATGAATGAGTGAGACAATATGCATGAAGTGCTTAGCAACTGTCACATATGAAGCATTCGGTAACCGATAGCTATGAGTTTCATAATACTGCCTCCATTCTTCAGATGTGAAAAATGAAGCTTCAATAGGTTTCATGTGACCAAAGTCACACAGCTTAGCAGCTACAGAGATGGAATTTGAACCCAGGGCTCAACAAGGCTTTTCTCTCACCAACCCCCCGCCGAGTTAACGCTGCAACTTGCCTTTCTCCTTTTGCATTTCTCCTGAACCGTCTTACCCTGCTCTATGTTCTTTTTTTATATAACATATACCATCTTTCAACCTATTAGATAATTTTACTTATTACGTTCATTGCTTATCTATGAGTAACAGCATTAAAATGATGCCTTATGAGCATAACATACTTAACATCACTCATTATAAAAGAGATAAAATTAAGATAACCATTTTCTACTTAGAATGGCAAAGATAATCAACATTGTTGGGTAGGATGTAGGCAGACACATTTCATACTTGCCCAGCTTATGTGCGGGAATGTGAACTCTTGAGAACTGGGCTCTTATTTTGGTCACTGCTGTATCCCAGGTGCTTAGAACACCCTTGGTAGGTATCTGTTGGATGGATGGAGGACCTGACTGCCTGCAGAGTCTGTGTTTGGAGCCCAACATGGCACTGGGGAACCACCTGTTCCTTGTCAGCTCCCAAGCTAGACAGGGGAGCTCAGAGGAGATAAGGGATATGGCTCACTTGTCAAGGTTCTTCAAAGAAAAGGGCTGTGTGGAGAAGCGGATGTAGCTGTCACGGTAGAACCACACGGTAAGTGGGTTCCAGTCGGTCACCAGGAACCACTGTCTCAGGTCAAATTTGGTGCCAAAGATGAGCAGAGGCCGTTCAATATACTTCTGTACCACCCACTTGCCGTCCTTCATCATCATGGGGTTGCCATCAACCAGCTTCAGCATCTCCTCCAGGTGGTCCATACACATGATGCCTAAGGGGGAAACAGGGTGGTCAGGGATCAGGTCAGGTTTGGGCTAGGAGAAGGGCCAAGGGACCACGGACAGCTCATCTTAAGCCCTCATCCCTACAGAACCGATAGGGCCAAGTAGGTAAGGCTGCTTCCCTCAGAACCCTGTTCCCTTTGGGAAAGCTGAGGATCTGCTGAAGATTAAAACTTTTTTTTTTAATTAACCACTTCTGTTTGATTGAAAAATAATATATGCACAGATAAAAATTCAAACCATATTGGGCTTTTTAAAAAACCATGTGCACATATGACTTTGATTAGTTTTTCCCAATAATTAACAGAATATAACAAAAACAAAAAGCAGGCAGTACAAAAGGATATACAATAAAAAATACTTCTTTCCCAGAGGCAGCCAACCGCTGCTTCCAGGTCTGACGTATATTCTTCCAAGCTATGGGAGAGTCTACATGCCTTGCTTTGATAGGATTCTATACATCTGAACATGTTAAAGATTTAGAATAGTTCTTGATGCACGGTGAGCATTCAGCAAATGTTAATTCCTACCATTATTATTAGTTATCTGTAGAATGAATTTCTAGCTGTAGATTTGCTGGCTCCAGGGATATGTACATGTTTTCATTTTATATTACCCAAGATGTTCTACCAATTTGCACTTCCAGCAAAAGTGTATGAGATTATGTATCTGCCCACATCCTACCCAACACTACTGATTATTTTGGCTATTCTTCTAGGTAGAAAATGGTTATCTTATTTTAATTTTATCTCTTTTATAACAAGTGACATTAAGTATCTTATATTTATAAAGCATCATTTTAATGCTGATAATGATCAGAGTCATGTGGCAAACATACATATTCACAAATCAATCTCACTCCTTCATTCTTTGGTCCCCAAAGCAGCCCGATCACCTGCTAATGACACAGAGTAGCCTATGCCTGGTTCCCAGGCCAGAGCCTTTCTCAAATGGCCAGAATGATCACCAAGATTCCCAAGAACATGATGCTTGTGACCTTTTTTTTCCCTTTAAGATTTTTTTTATTGGGGCGCCTGGGTGGCTCAGTTGTCTGCCTTCAGCTCAGGTCATGATCCCAGGGTCCCACATTGGGCTCTGCACTCAACAGAGAGTCTGCCTGAAGATCCTCTCCCTCTGCCCCTCCCCCAACTCGCGCTTGCATGTGCGCGCACACTCTCTCTCAAATAATCTTAAAAAAAAAAAACAGGAAGACTGTCCATAACAATAAGCTAAAAACAGGGGAAAAAAGGCAGATCTAGATATACTGAAATGAAGTGATCTCTAAGATTTATTGTTAAGAAAAAGAAAAATGCAAAAAAGAAATGAGTAATACTCATATGAGTAATACTCATTGAAATGAGTAATACTCAACTGATATGGAAAGATATAATAAATGCGATAGGATATAGAATAATATGTTGTTTAAAATAAAACACACATGCGCACACACACCCTCCCTTTCCCTCTCTCTCCTCAAATGCATAGAAGAAAGCCTAGAAAGAAACACACCAAACGGTTAATAGTAGCTATCTCAGTAAAACCAAGAGTAGCTTTTGTTTTCTTCTTTCTATGTGTCTGTAGTGCCTGGTCTTTTTTTTTTTTTTTTTTTTTTTTGAGAGAGAGAGAGAGAGGGTGCACATGCATGCCAGAGCGGGATGGGGAGGTAGAGGTGGGGGAGAGGGAGAAAGAGAATCCCAAGCAGGCTCTGCGTTCAGCACAGAGCCCAATGTGGGGCTTGATCTCACGACTCTGAGATCATGACCTGAGCCAAAACCAAGAGTCAGATGCTTAACTGACTGAGCCACCCAGGCACCCCTGGTCTTTCTTCTTTTTTTTTAATAATACATATTTTCATAATTGGAAGAAAACCACACAAGTATTTTCAAGGTAGGAAAAGAAAAGACCAACATGCTGGTTTCAAGTGACATCCTCGAGAGGAGTGTCCCACAGTGTCTGTACCTTTCACTTGGACATGAACAAACTCATCCAAGAACAGTATTTGGAAGAATCTGGATGTCTGTTTTCCACATCTTACGAGTCCTTAACCAGATTTTTTAGGCTGGGCTAATGCAGCTCCCCAACTTGCTGGCTCTCCTGTTATAATTCCACTCACTGGGCTGAGCAGCCAGAAGAACAGCTAAAAATTATAGCACTTACACAGCAGTTACTACATAAAGCACATATTATACTTACTTAATCCTCTCTAGTAGGTAATATTGGTTCCATTTACCAAATGATGAAATGAGGTAGAGAAGAGGTTAACTATCCTGCCCCAAATCTTACAGATAGAAGGAGGCAAAGTTTGGGCTTGACCTGATGTAGTCTGGCTCTCAGCATCCATACCCTTAACACCCTGCTATTTCACAAGGATGCACTGGTCAAATCAGAGAGCCCTTAGATGACAGGCTACTGCACACGAGTATCACCAGACACACCTAAGGCATTAACCCAACTCTGAAAGCAGGAGAGGAGATGACACTCGTCACAGCAGCCAACGTTTATGGGGTGATTACTCTGTGTCAGGCACCACGGTGAGCTTTAGACACACAACCTCATTTAATCCGCACCTCACAGGATGAGGGAACTGAGATTCAGAGAGGTGATGTAACTTGCTCAAGGTCACACAGCATGTTATAGTAGCAAAGCT
Organism: Mirounga leonina; assembly: GCF_011800145.1. Classification (NCBI taxonomy): domain Eukaryota; kingdom Metazoa; phylum Chordata; class Mammalia; order Carnivora; family Phocidae; genus Mirounga; species Mirounga leonina. The sequence continues at coordinate 8,340,874 of NW_023270855.1, forward strand.
GGGATTCAAACCCAGGCAGTTTGGCCCCAGTACAGCCTGCACTGTTAAGCTCCCTGGCCTCTAGTTGGAGAGGCAGGCTGTAGGGTGCTGGTGTAGGAAGCAGGGGCTGACTCCCACCTCGTCCTCGGGACTTGGCTCCCGGCTTCACGATCCAGATGTTGCGATCTCCTTCCATGTCCATCTGGGGCACCACAGCCCGCAGCTGCTGCAAGATGTCTTCACAGCGCTGGACCTGAGCGTCGAGGTGCCTGAGTTCTACCCCCTCGCTGTGGGGAGATGATGGGACATGGGCAGGGCTGGGCCTGGCGGCAGCCTGGTGCACAAGACAAGAGGAGACACGAGACCACCCCCTCCAGGCCATGGTCCAACCAGCCGGGCTCATGCTTTTCCCCAAGAAACGCAGATAGGTCTCCTCCAAACCTCCACCCCACCCTCAAGCTGCCCCCCAAATTGTAACCAGCCCAGGGCGCCGTCTGAGAGTGCTGGAATAGGAGAGAAGAGGGAAAATTCCACAGTTTACACACCGTCCCACTCTAATACTCCTTCTGCCACCTCCCTTCTATTACAATAAAACTGCCTTGGCAGAATTTAATCACACCAGCATCTGATGATGAGGCACCACTACACGCCGGGCACGGTGCCAGGGGCTTCACATATGTTATCATTAATCCTCTCTATGGCCCTGCCAAGGAGGTATTACTGGTCCCATTTTGGGACCATTCAGTGCCAACTGAATGGGATAGTTCAGGGACTCGCCTAAGGCCACATATTGAGTTCAGTGGCTGAGCCAGGATGCAAACTCTGTCCTGCCTGATCCCTCCACCCACAGGTGCTTTTGGGGGTTCATTCCCCTCCAAACCTGGACCTACAACTGGTTGACAGATGGGTCCCTTCCTGGTCTAATTCTTCCCAAGCACATCTGTATCACACAGCCCCCTGGCTTGTCTCTCATCCCAACCACCCCACACCTATGCTTATTTAGCTGTTGTCTGTTTCCCTTCACTGGAGTCTAAGCTCCGTAAGAGCAGGAACGTTGGTTAGCGTTTCCCCTCCCCCAGCAGTATACCTGGCACTTTTACATGCTCTCGACAAAGTCTGTTGACTGGATGAATGGTTGCCCGCCTCAGCACTGGGCTGTACAGATAAGGGTTCATGGACAAAGAGGGACTCTGTTCCCTACAGGACACAAACGTCCTGACCTAAACCAAGTCACGGAATACCTCACACGGCAGCCTCCTCCACACCCTCCCATTCCTCTCCCTCTGACTGAACAGGCAGGAAGCTTCCCTTAGATGCTAATCCCGCGTTATATCTTAGCTTTACGAATGTTCCAGCCATGAAGAACTTCCAGTTCTCATCCTGAGGAGGCAGGAGCACCCAGTGAGCAGCACCAGGAGTAGAGAGAGCAGCCAGATGGAGGGGGCTCAGCAAGGCCTCTTAGGAACAGTCGCACCTGCTCCCTTTTCTGTGGGCCACGGCATGAGAATCTACTCAGTAAACCTGTGGTTTGGCCCAGGAAAGTGTCATATGAGGATGGCAGGGGCATGTGCAATTTGAAAAAGTCTATTAGATATGACAATGTGATTTTTGTATTTAACAAAAAAGAAAAAAGCGATCAGTGTTTTTGCAGGAAGTCAATCTTGATAAAAGCCTGGCTGGTGAGTCATGGATTTGTTTCAAAAAGTTGAAAACACAGCAGTAAATACTGAATGAATTAACAAAAGTTAATGATCTATAACTTCTGTGAGTGAACCATTTAACGCTATATATGTCATATCATGTAAGTAAAAAAGATTTTTTTTAAAGATTTTATTTATTTGACAGAGAGAGAATAAGCAGGAGGAGAGGCAGAGGCAGAGGGAGAAGCAGACTCACAGCTGAGCAGGGAGCCCGCTGTGGAAATCGATCCCAGGACCCTAGAATCATGACCCGAGCTGAAGGCAGATGCTTAACTGAATGAGCCACGCAGGTGCCCCTAAAAAATATTTTTGACTGGGCGCCTGGGTGGCTCAGTTGGTTAAGCAACTGCCTTCGGCTCAGGTCATGATCCTGGAGTCCCTCTGATCCTCTTCCCTCTCGTGCTCTCTGTCTCTCATTCTCTCTCTCTCAAACAAATAAAATCTTTAAAAAAAAAATTTTTTTTTGACAAATGTCCCCAAGGCAAATATTTTTTAAGTAAGCTCCATGCCCATCGTGGGGCTTGAACTCACAACCCCAAGACCAAGAGTCACATGTTCTATCGACTGAGCCAGCCAGGCGTCCTTATATGATGTGATATTCTATGTAATCCCGACCTTTGAGGAGTGCCTATGGCCCTCTGGAACTTGCCCCAATCTAGGAATACAAAGGACTCATGTTCTTTACACTTAATGTTCTAACTCAGTCTTGATAATTCTTAGTTTAAGAAGGGTAGCTTTTTCTGGTACTTTTCTGGTAGTTAAGGGGAAAGTATAAGGTCATCTAGTTTTTAATTTCTAACATTTAAAAAAATTACAAATGAATTATTTATCAAAGATGCAGGTTTGCTCAGTATGTCATTCATTCAAAGTTCACTTACTAGTTCTTTAGTCTCCCCTATAAAAATCATTAAGTCTGCCCATTCCTTTCTTTCTTTTTTTTTTAAAGATTTTATTTATTTATTTGACAGAGAGAGACACAGCGAGAGAGGGAACACAAGCAGGGGGTAGTGGGAGAGGGAGAAGCAGGCTTCCCACAGAGCAGGGAGCCCGATGCGGGGCTCGATCCCAGAACCCTGGGATCATGACCTGAGCCGAAGGCAGAAGCTTAATGACTGAGCCACCCAGGTGCCCCTGCCCATTCCTTTCTATTACCACGCGGGCTGAGGCCCTTAGCACTTCCACCTGGCTTGTGGCAAGCCTCCCCACTGAGCTGTGTGCCCCTTGAAGGCAGGGACTACACTTCATTTCTGGAGCCTGGCACCATGCTGGGCACATAGGAAGTGCTCAATAAATGCTGGGTGTTCTCCTGGCTTCAGAGTGCTTCTCCCTTTCTCTCTGCTGCACACCTCTGCTGAATCGAATCCCAGTCTCGACTCAACTCCCTTCCTCTGATCAAGAACATTTTCCCAAAGTGTGTTCTGAAAATACAGCCCCCCAGGATGCCTGTGGTGGGGCGGGCGCTGGGGTAGGGGTCACGCTAACTACAGGATAAACTGCGCACGGTATCTCTCTTGGAGGTTAACGCCACCCACAGGTTCTGAAAAGTCCGGCGTCAAGGAATTAATTAACTTTGCTTAACCTAATGTTTTCCAAATGCAATTGACCACAAAAGCCTTTCTTTCATAAAATCGATTTCTGCCCTGCAGAACTAAGCATCCTCTGTAACACACTTTGGGAAACACTGGCCTCCAGGATAAAACCTAAACAACTTAACAGATTCTCACTTTGTGAGTGAATACTATGAGTCTGTGCTGCGCACATAACACAAATTATCCTGTCTAATCCTACCTCTGAGGCAGACATTATTTTAAAATCTATTTTGCATGTGAAAAGTAAAGCTCAGAAAGATTAGTGACGTTGCCAAGGTCAAAGAGCCTGGAAGCTGCAAAGTCAGGACTCTCTGACGGCGCAGGCCATGATCTTAGTCATTATGCTAAGCCCAGATTCCGGAAGAATGGTTTGGAACCTATCATGAAGGCAGTGGGAGTCCCTGAGAGTTCTTGAGCAGGAGCAGCAAGGCAAACAAAAGGGGGAGGCCTGGGGAGGAGAGTGGGGCTGCATTACATATGCATCAGCTCAGAACACAGAAGCCCCCTGAGAGCAAGGGGAACCTGCCCACACCCCACAGTCCTAGCGGCAGAGGTACTCACTGGACCACTTGGTAGTAGCGCTGGAGGAAGACGGACCAGCCCTCAGGGCTGAGGTACAGCGGCGCCTCCAGGTCCTTGTCGATGTCCATGTGAGCCAGGTTGCTAAGGTGCTCCTCACAGGCGCACAGAGCCTCATCCACAAACTCTGGGGACACCATCACTGGCTTTTTCTCCTGTTTCTTGGGCTGTTTGTCTCCTGAAGATAGGAAGGGACCTGTCACTAAGCGACATGCAAGGCATATAACATGATACAGGCCACAGCCCCCACTGCTCCAAGGCCTGTCATTTACCCGAGGCCTTACCTTGAATACACCTGGGGCTCAGCACACACCTGTATCCCCTACTGTCCTGGGACCTGTCACTTACCTGAGGGTTTGTTCTAAATTCCCCTGTGACCCTAGTACTCACCCTTGGCCCCCACTGTCCCAGGGCCTGTCATTCACTTGAGGTTCCACCCTAAATGCCCCAGAGCTTCTCAGCTCTTGTAGCTCCAGCACACACCTGCAGCCTCTCTGTTCCTGGGACCTCTGACACACCTAAGGCCCTTGTGTCCCTGATCCTGGCACACAACAGTCTTCTTTGCACCTGACACACTCAGGAGACAGCAATGGAGAGATCTCTCTCTGGAAGAGGCAGGGATTTTCCTCCATCCAGTAGAGCTGTCCCTTACTTCCCTGAATCCATGGCTGATAGGCCCTTGGATTATAGGATGGGCACTTTGAGGTAGGAACTAAGTGCAGAGACAGAAAGGAAGAGCAAACAATAGGTTGGGCCAACATGCAGTAGGGGATTCTCTGTGTCTCCCTCCACAAAGCACAAGGGGTCCTCAGACAACATGGAACTACATGGTTTCACTGCTTCCTCCTCGTCAGAGATGTGAGCTCCCCACAGGCAGGGATGGACCATGTCTTCTTAATCTGTCCTCTCTATAGTGCTTGGCCACATGCCAGGCCCATGGAGGGCTGAATGATGCAGTGGATGATTAACAAATGGGTCAGAAAACAGGTGGGTGGGTGGTTGGGACAGAAGAACAGATGAGTGGGTGGGGTGGAGGATACATGGTGGTGGACAGGAGAACTCCTAAAAGCAGGGGGATAAATGGGTAGGTGGGTTTGTGGGAGAGTAGGTAGGAAGGTGGGGGCGTGGACAGATGGATAAGGAGTGTGGAATGTGGAGCTGAGAGAAGGTAGGTGAATGAGTAGATCAATAGTGGGGGAATAGGTGGGGTGATGGGTGAATGAATGGATGGATGGATGGGCAGGTGAATGTGAGCTCAGTGGGGTAGGAGTAGGTCAGTAGGAAGGTAGATGGATGAGTAGATGTATGGTTGGACAAGTGGGTGGGTAGATGTGGGGATGGGTGGGTGGGAAGGGGTGATGAAGGAGATGGATGTGGCTAATACATAGATAGCTGTATAAATAAACAGATGGATGGGTGAGAAGATAAATAGGTGGGGAGTGGAGGTAACCAAAGTACTTACCTGGGGACTCTTCCTCTTCTGCCTGGATAGAGTATGACTTCCATTCGGACTTTACCACCAGCTTGAGAACGTTGCGGGCAGCTGTCAGCCAGAAGTCCTCTGCTCCCGGGGCAGGAGATACCCTGCTCAGCCCCTAGGCTTGAAGCCTGTTCTGGTTCCGGAACCTGATCATAACCTGCCCCATTTTGGATCCGGAACCTAACTACCTTCCGACTCTACACTCTGGGGTTAGAACCTGGCTCCTGTTCAGTTGTAGAACCAGGCCTAGAATCTGACATGGCTCATATTCTGCCTTCAGAATCTTGCCTAGAACTGTCGTCCCCTTCTGTTCCATATCCACTTTTGATACTTACTCTAGCCTGAGAACCAGATCTGAGCACAAAACCAATGTCAGGTTTGGAGATGAATTTAAACTTAACATCTAATCTGAACACAAATTCTGACCTGAATTTAGAACATGTTCTGAAGTTGGAAACTATTCCACCTTAGGAGCCCAAAGTCTAGAGCCTTTTCTAGATTTGGAACCCAATCTAGCCAATGGAATTTGACATAGGCCTGGAACACACTGTGGACTCCAAACTCAACCCATTGACCAACTTTTAGAACCTGCTTTAGAATGCAATCTGAGCTATCTAAGCTCTTCTGAAGGTCCGGGCTGACCAAGCTAGGAAGTTCATTAAGGGAGGCACATTAGGGAAAGGTAGGATAGAGGATGGAAGAGGAAATCTGCTGGAGTGGATGAGGGCATAAAGAGAGGCTTTTGCTCTCTAACATGAACCAGGGTTTTAGCCCTAATGCTTCGGCCTGGGGCATGGGGCTGGCATCTCCTTACCTATGAAGGCCTTTTTGTCATCCTCAGCCCCCAGGCGGTAGCAGCGCGGAAAGAAGGAGTCAGCATCAGCCTCATCAAACCATGGCAAATTCCGGAGATTGAGACATAGACCCACCTATGGAGTTAGCTGCTGAGGGGGCACAGTGGGACTTGCCCAGACACCTCTAAGGGACTCCCCACATTTGGCACACACCCAGACAGCTCAGGGAGATCCTGCTTGAGTGTTCTCAGAGCCTCTGCCGTACTTGCTAGGCCTGACTCACTCATATCCATCCCCATGTGTATGCCCACACAGTTTGCTCTGCCAAGAATGCCCCGCATCCCTTCTATCCACCCTCTCACATTCTTAAAGACCTGCCTCCTCTGGGAAGCCTTCCCAGCCTACACCAATAACATAATAGCATGTTCCAATAATAAAGCCCTTCATTCTTATCACAACCCTACAAGATAGGTCCTCCTGGTGTTCTCATTTAAAGACAAGGAAACTGAGGCTCAGAGAGGTGAAGTCACTTGTTAATAAACCCAGGTGAGACAGAATGGATCCAGCAGCCGGATATCCCTTGCTTAGTTGGTAAGGGCTCTCTTGTTTACAGTCATTGGATGTGGTGTTTTTCTGGCTCCAGATCCTGTTTGGATTCTGGAGTCTATTTTAGTCATTATGTCTACATGTGCCAGACATGCTGCAGGGGTTGGATTCGAACCCAGGCCTGCCTGACTCCAAATCCCACTGAATCATACACCTCTCTGCCTCCTGAGAACTCTCTCTTCCTGACAAGGAAAGCAAGGAGTGGAGTTGCCGGCCCAAGAGCTAGCGGGTTAGAAGCTACCCTGCCCGCTCCCGTGGGGAACCCACCTTTGTGGTAAAGGAGCCAGCCCGGGCATAGTGGTTTATCATTTGATCCTTGGAGAGGAAGCGACAGTCCAGCACATCCCGCCGAGTGGTCCAGATGAAATAGGGGACCTCGTTCCGAACCATGCGGGACTGGGGAGAGCCGAGGAGACAGGGGAGACTGGCATGGGCAGCACAAGGCCTGAGGAACCTTCTCCCCAGCCTGCTGAGCAGGGTGGGTGAATGGAAGGAGAAGATGCTTCCAAGGTGGCCTCTAGCCCACACCCCATCTTTGTGTATGGTAAGAAAAAAACATCTCTTCCTCCAGGGCACACACTTGTGAGCAGAGAATAGGCTGGCTTGCAGGACTCCTGTGGCCAGGTGCCCCTACTCAGTGACTAAGCCATACAACTGAATGCCACACTTTTGTTTCGGCCCATGGTTATCAGTGACTTGCTCAGTGGCAGAACCTGGACTCCAAGCTGATGGGCACAGAACATGTGATAAAGGTTCTCTCAGGGCTCTTCCTCCTCCATCCTTCCCACAGCTCTGGAGGGTAGGGTTACTAATAGGCAATGACATCCACGTGCCAGGCCCTGTTCTAAGTGCTTTTCTTTCTTCCTTCCTTTTAAAGTGCTTTTCATATCAACTCACTTAATCCTCACCACAACACTATGAAGTAGGTGCTACTGTTATCCCCCTTTCACAGATAAGGGAACTGAGGCACAGGGAGGGCAAGTGACTTGTCCAAGAGCTCACGTGGTTGAGCCATATGAAATTGCCAGTGTTCAACATTTCCTGACATACAAAAATGGCAATTTGGTACATTCAGCTTAGTAAATGGTGGTGCCAAGATCCAAAGCCAAGTATCCTCACTTCAATACAGAGGTGTCCTCACCTCTACATCATCATATCAGCCTCTTTCAGAGCTTTTTAAGCCCTTCCTTCCAGCCTTCACTTGCCAAGGGCTGTTATTTGGAAGGGGGAATTACAAGGTGTGGAGGTTATGCTGGCTTCTGGTATAACCTAGCAGGGTTCTGATCCCAGGCCAGCCTTGTCTGAGCCTCACTGTGTCCCTCACCACTCTGCTGGCCCATCCAGGCTTTATAGAAGCAATCAGTTTTTACTACGGATAGGGAAAATGAGGCCCAGAGAAGGAAAGGACTTCTCTGAGGTCACCCAGCTGGATTCTAGTGCTCTCCCTCTCAGCCCCTCCCTGCCAGCCCCCCGGGAGCCCTCACCATCAGAGCATGTGTCCCATCTAGGTCATCAAATTCCAGTAAATCATCAAAGTCAAACAGCTGCGGTGGCCGAAATGCCTCGTCCTCTTCTTCATCCTCTGTGGATGTAGAGCCCAGGCCTGGTGAGGCCCCTGTCCCTGCCCCATAGACCCATACCAAAGTCTCAACCCTGGGATAGCAGGAACCAAAGGAAAGGGACTCAGGAGGGGCAGCCTGTGGAAAGGGAGGGAACTGCTTACCATCCTCAGTGGTGTCACTATCACCCATTACTGAGCTATCCAGATCCTTCTGGGGTGGTGGCAGGGTGGTGCCCGAGTGATGGACCATCTTCTTTTCCACCCAGCCTCTCCGGCGCAAGAGGCACCGTATCACTGGGTAGCGGCCTTGGATCATAAAGATCTTTTTCTGCTGTAAGGTGAGAGGAGGATACTTGGTCAGTATCACCCAAGTGCCAGACATACGAGATATAGTGGTGAACCAGACAGTTCTGGTTTCTGCCTTCAGGAAATTTTTATGTTCCAGCAGGGGAAATAGATTATAACCAAGTAGAGAAATAAATATGTATAGTAATAATTATAATTGTAATAGCTAACAATTATTGAGTACCTACTATGTACTGCTTAGTTTATATATATTACTAGCAATATGTATTTTTTTAAATATTTATTTATTTATTTTAGAGAGAGAGACAGACAGAGCATGAGTGGGAGGGGTACAGGAAAAGGGAGAGAATCTCAAGCAGATTCTGCACTGAGTTCGAAGCCCAATGTGGGGCTCAATCTCAAGACCTTAGATCACGACCTGAGCTGAAACCAAGAGTCGGGTACCACCGAGGTGCCCCAATAATATGTATTTTTTAATAGATTTTATTTATTTATTTGACAGAGAGACACAGAGCGAGAGAGGGGACACAAGCAGGGAGAGTGGGAGAGGTAGAAGCAGGCTTCCCGCTGAGCAGGGAGCCCAATGTGGGGCTTGATCCCAGGACCCTGGGATCATTACTTGAGCCGAAGGCAGACACTTAACAACTGAGCCACCCAGGTGCCCCAATATGTATTTTTAATAGATGCTGTTATCCCCATTTAACTTGTTATGAAACAGAGGCATAGAGAGGTTGAATAGTTTGGCTACACAGTGATTAAGTGAAAGAGCAAGGATTTAAATCTAGGTTGGCTGCCTCCCAAAACTGGATACTTAATGGGGACTCAGACAGATTAAAAATACATGCATGGGAAGGATAAGAAGGAGCCATGAATGTACAGAGTTGGGCAAATGGCAGTTCAGGCAGAGAGAAACGCATGTGCAAAGGTCTTGAGGCTGGACAGAGGTCAGAAGAAACTGGAAGAAAGCCAGGGAGAATGGGGTGTGAAAAATGAGGGGAGAGCTCCTGAGGAAGCTAGTAGCAGCTAGACTGTGGAAGGTCCTGCAGGCCTTGAACAGACTTGGATTTAATATTAAGAGTAGCATGAAGCAATAAAGGCAAAGTGAGCATGATATGATTGGAGGCTTTATAAGTTGGCTTGCTGCTATACAGAGAACAGATGACGGGGCTGGGGAGGGAAGCAGGGAGACCAGTTAGAAAGCTGTTATAGGGCGCCTGGGTGGCTCAGTTGGTTAAGCGACTGCCTTCGGCTCAGGTCATGATCCTGGAGTCCTGGGATCGAGTCCCGCATCGGGCTCCCTGCTCGGCAGGGAGTCTGCTTCTCCCTCTGACCCTCCTCCCTCTCATGTTCTCTGTCTCTCATTCTCTCTGTCTCAAATAAATAAATAAAATCTTTAAAAAAAAAAAAAAAGAAAAGAAAGAAAGCTGTTATAAAAAGAAAAGAAAACAAAAGAAAAAAGAAAAGAAAAGGCTGTTGTGGTTTGTGCAGGAGAAAAACCACAATAGCTAAAATGAGGGTGAAAATGTGGAGAATGTGACAGATTAGAGACCTGTTTTGGAAACAGAGGTGACTGGTTTTGCTGATGGGATTAGATGTGTAGTAGGTGAACAGGGTGCCTGGCTGGCTCAGTCAGTACAGTATGCGACTCTTGATCTTGGGATTGTGAGTTCAAGCCCCATGTTGGGCATAGAGCACCTGTCTAGATGTGTGGGTGAACGAACAGAAAGATCATATTTCTGGCTTGAGCAACTGGTTGATGAGGAAGACGGGATATTAGGGAGAATGACAGGTTTAGGCAGGAAAATCAAGAGTATGGTTTGGAGCATGGGTTTGAAATGCTTCTAAATTCTCTCTGGATGGAGATGTCAAGTAGGGGGCTGGATCTAAGGCGTGTGGAGTCAGAGGAGAGACTGGGCTGGAAAGGGCACTTAGAGGGCGCAGCACATTTACTGGACTCACAGTCAAGGAGATAGGTGTGGGGAGGGATCCAGGGAACCAGGAAAGCTCCGAGGAGCCTTCAAAGGCAACTGAAAAGCAGCAGCCAGGGAGGGAGAAAGGAAAACTTGGTGTTGTGTCCAGACAAGGGGGCAGGGTATGTGGGTCAGCAGTGTAGAATGACACGAGGTACCAGACCAAGATTAGGACAGAAAAGGGGCTGCTGGATTTGCCTCCTTGGAGGTCATGAGTGACCTTGATTAGAGTGGTTCCCGATGAGAATGGGGAAAGGCTAGGAACCAGAGTGGTAAGAGCTGAAGGGGTGAATGCCAGGTAAAGAAGTTAGACAATTCCGCCACGAACGGGTATTGAAAAATTGGGAATATTTTAGGAGGGGTGTGGGATCAAGGTTTTTGGTTTTGTTTGTTTTTTAAAGGATGTAAGAAGACAGTTCAGGGAGGCAGGCTAAGCCACTCTGAGGGCCCTTTCAAGACACCCCCCCCCCACCCCCCTCCAACCTTGACAGCTCTCTCCACGTGGATCCTGGCGTTTCTGAGCCGGCCCATGTGGTGAGATGGCTTGGAGAATCCTCGCCAGAGGACAAGGGAACCTGCAGAAAGATGCAGCGTAGGGATGGGGCAGGCTGAAGGCTCAGCCTAGCGTCTCTCCCGGCCTCCGATGCCCACACTCCTTTCTCCACCCTTCATCCGGATGCCCACACTCTCCCGACCCCTCATTCCCTCCACCCCAAGTCTTCTCGTCCTTGCAACCACCTCCGGCCACGATAGGCTGGCCGCAACGGGCCTCACCATCCGGCGACTGGGCATCATCCGGAGCCGGAGTGTGCGGGGACCCAAGGGGGCGGAGATCCGCTGCGTTCTGGGTGTGGGTGCCTTGGGCCAGCGACTCGAAGGCATGGCCTAGGCGGCTCAAAGAGGGACTGCCGGCCCGGCCTTTGCCGCCAGCGCAAAGCCCCTCGGGACAGGCGGAGCCGGGCCCCGGCCAAGGCAGTGTCTCGGGAGGCCGGAACTCTAAGTGGCACGCCCAGGGCCATGGGGCGGGAGAACTGGTGCGGCCGTCCTCTTGGCAGTACCAGGCGGTGGAGCCCTGGTGCGCGAAGCCCAGCTCCCCCGCGCTCCGGAGCAGCGCCGCGCCGGGGCCCTGCATGCGCCCCTCGCGGCGCACGCCCTCCCAGCGCGCGAGAGCCCGCCTCCCCTCTGCGCACCGCCTCCTCTCAGGGGAGCAGGGCCCTCGGTTCCGAGGCCCCGCCCCCTGTTTGCTGTCGCCCTGGAAACCATTCCGCTGGCACAATCAAGCCTCTGGTAGGGGGTTCGAGTGCTCCCTCCTGCGGACTGAAATCCCGACCGCTAAGTGGGGTACCGAAGGTGGAAGCGCAGAGCACTGCGCTGCCAGTTAATTTCAGTGTCGTGGTTCCTGTCGCTTGAGTCATTCCACAGTATGGAGAGCAACCGTGCTAGGCAGTGGGCTAGGTGCTGGAGACTGGAAGAAGCTAGAGATGATCCCTGACCTCATGGATCTTACAGCCCAGTGGAGGGGAAACAAAAAAGCAAGCAACAAAGGAATAAAACAGCTGTAGGTATGGTAAGGGCAATGAACAAGCAGCAAACTGAAACCAGGAAGGGGACATACGTTAGACAAGAAAAAGATATCCTTAAGAGGTGACATTCAAGCTGAAGCCTATGCAAAGGACGTCAGGAGTCGGCTAGGGAAGAGGGGTAGGAATAGCATCCCAGACAGGAAAGTCTCAGCAACACCCCTGACAGAGGTAAGAATCTTTCCCTGGAACTAAAAGGTAGCCAGTGCGGCTGTAGCCTGGTGAGGTTGGACCAGATGTACAGGGCGTGGCGGATGGGCCTAGGGTAAGGTCCTTGGGGACTGATCTGAAAACCAGGGCAGTATACGAGGAAAACAATGAGAAAGTAGAGTGCAGCACAATCCCCCCGCCCTCAATAACTTGGAAATAGAAAAACAGATAATCATTTTGAGTCAACCGCACAAAAAATATAATAGAACAGTTAGGCGCAGCCCTCAGGACTGTAAAAACTGTATGTAAGTAACCTTTTTGGAGGTTACTACTTTTTGGAGGTAGTGGCAAAGTATGATCCTCCGAAGTCATTAAGTAATATAATCAAGGCTCCAAAATGTTACTTTGCCTAAAACCACACAGCAGAGCCAGCAGTGGAACGCAGGTCTAACCGCAAAATCCCACTCTTCAACATAAACATTATTTAACCTTAGTACACAGTTATCACTTAGATGGATTACCTATTAGTCATGGATGTACTGAAGGAGCAATTTGAGGTGCAAATTCCAGCAGTGATCATTCAAGCAGAGTGCAGGTAAGAGAGTACTCTGGTCCAAAAACCCAGCTTTGTTAGCAGGGTAGATCTGCCGGTACAGTGAAGGTGGGTCCTCAACCTCACCGTCCAGCCAATCTCTACCTGAGATCACTCTTCTCACCCGCCCTTGGTTGGAGCCTGGACTTCCCAAAAGGCATGCCCCCAGAAGAGGGCAGGCTGATTGGCAACCATCCAGTCTGTTCTTTCCCATCAGCCTGCAAATCTGGTTTTAGGGCCTCTGGATCCTGGGAGATGGATCTATGACAAACGGCTGGCTCACCTAGGCAATGCCGTCCTGTGAGTGTTGAGGGAGCAGCTGCCATACTCTCTTGAACCTCCAGCTTCACTGTGAGCACCTTTAACATTCACTGCAAAGCTAAAACATAGCTATGTGCCCCAGGGGGCACACCTAATTCTGTAAGACAGGAGGAGGAGGCCACAGAGATAATGTCATAAAGGGGATGATAGCTGTCCAAGTTGCCCCCACCCCCAACCCCTCCTCCCTTTAACATGACCTTGTCCTCCACCTCAAGAGACTTTTTGGTGACCTGGAAAGCTTTTGAAAGCTCAGCTCAAAGGCTGAAAATTTTCCCGACACCCACTTCCACAAATATACCCCGCCCACCCTGTAGACTACCACAGAATCAGTTTGTAAATATGAAACACTTCAGTTGCACCTTCAGTTCAACCTTCAACACTTCAGTTACACACCCAGCTTTCACTACCCACCAAGTCTCTCCAAGACAGGGATAAGTTCACTCCCCCACCCCCCAAGCCTAGCCCAATGAAAATTATCAGTTTGGATACTGGGCTGGTAGAAAGATCAGCTGTTGTTTCTTCAGTACCTATACCAAGGTACTGTGTCGGCCTATTTACATTATCTCCACTTTATAGATTAAGAAACTGAAGCACAGAATATAAGGAACTCACGCAAATTCAGCCTCAAGAGTCAGGACTTGAGCACAAGTGTTTGTTCTTAAGGATTCAGCAAGGTCTAGTGCTGTCCAATAGAACTTTCTCCAATGATGGAAATGTTCTATGTATGTACTCTGACATGGTAGGAATTAGTCATTTGCAGTTATTGAGCACCTGAAATGTCTCTGGTGGGAATGAGGAAGTGAATTTTAAGCTTTATTTAACTTTAGTAATTTAAATAGCTTCACGTGGCTAGGGATGACAGAGGCAGAAGCCTTAGATTTGAAGTCTACCCTCTTGCTCACTAGCTGGGAGTTTTGGGGCAAGCTGCTACATCTCAAGGAACCGCAGTTTCTTTAGCCATATGGCATCATTATTTCTCTGAGGATACCTTTTAGCCCAAATGAGCTCATTATGTGAAAAGGACCAAAGCCTATAGGCACAGAGAGCAGTTTCAGAAATGAATGGTGCTTGGACGGTAATGGGGGTCTCTGGGTCGGGGCCCTTGGCACAGATAACATCAGAAACCAATCAGGAGACTACCTCTTATGGGGACCCCCAGGCCCAAGTACCAGCTACACGGTCTTGGGAAGAAAAAGCCCCACCGCCCCGCTCCTTTCATATACACAGTGCACAGACCTCATGCAGCCCCAAAGGGGCAAGAAGAGACTTTAATTAGGGGAGGAGGCGGGATCCACCAGAATAAGAAAAGGTACAGCGAGCGTGGGAGCAGAGGAGCCAGAGCAGGCGCAAGAGCCCCAGCTCAGGAAGCTCTGGAGGACTCACCCCTCCACCTCCAGCACAGGCACTGCACTGACAGACAAGGCAAAACAGCGGCCCCTCTCAGCTGGGAGGGCACAAAGTGGCCCCTGTGGCCAGAGGTGCCTGGCTTTCAGCGCCCAGCTCTGAGGCATGGCTGGTGGCCACCAGATCAGCCCTTGTCCCCACCCCAGCCAGCACTGGGTGGGTATCTTCACGCAGAGCTCAGGAAGCCAGCAGAGTCCCAACAACTTCTACTGGGCCTAAGGAGGCTCAGGAGTAAGAGGGCAAGGGAAAGGAAATGGAGTCTGAAACCTTCCTCCTTCCCTCCCTCTCTCCCCACCTGGGGCTTCTGGGGGGGGGGGAGGGAGGGGGGGAGACACACAATAGTCGCCTTCTGGCTCCAGGCCCGCCCAGACCCACAGCGACCAATATGGTACAATCACTGGGACCAGTCACAGCCACTGGAGGTGGAGGTTGTTTTGTTAAAAAAAAAAAAAAGACAAAAAGGTTACAGTCTCCTACAAGCACAGAATTTAAGTTTCAAGACGTTAAAAAAAATCTGTCCCAGCCCAGGGGACTGAACATCAGAAGCCAGCCTGACCAGGCACGTGTGGCCTTGGGGCAGGTCCACCGCTGCTTTGTTGCCCAGCTAGCAAGCATACCACCCACCTCCCGCATCGAATGCCCACCCCGACCCAGCACCCCCACCCTGCCGCCGCTGCCGCCGCCGCCGCCGCTGTCGCCGCCGCCGCTCTGGGGAGTAACTCCAGGATGCCTTCGCAGAGACGCGGGGGAGTCTGAGGGGGAAGACCTTGAGATCCAGCCAGACGGTTTAAAACTGTCAAAAGAACCAAGAGGCGGTGAATGGTGATTATTACTGTATCCTGGCAGGCCTGCTCTGGGGAGGTAGGCTGATCTGAGAGCTGCCACTGTTCTCAGATTTCTGAGGGATAGGATGGGTCCCAGCACACCTTGTGGGCACCCTTTTTCTAATTCAGCCTGCGCTGAGCAGTGACCTTCAGGGCACCAGCCTTAAACCTAGCACTAGACAAGACAGAAAAATTAAGGGTGAAGTGGGCTTTTCCACAGCTCCCCTTAACCATGTCATGGAGGCTGCTACAAAGCTCTATCACAGTGCCTTGCTTGAACTGAGGTTGCCTTCTTTAGAGATGGGGGCTCACGAGCAAGGGCTTGGGGACTAGGGGGCCAAGAGCAGAAGGACCGAGGATCTGGTACTTTGTGTCAAGCTGTGGGTAGTTCTCCAACCGTAACAGGCCCTTGGAAATGTTTTCTGCCCTCAAGTATCCCCCATGGTGCCCAGAATAGCACCAGACAGTTTACAGATCAAAGATTGTGGACCAATGGCCCACAAACTGAACCCAACCTAATAATGAGTGCTGGCTGGTCCACAAAGTATTTAAAAAAATACAAATTCACTGCCAACCTTGAAAATATAAGAGATGTCGCATACAAATCCAGATTTGGGGATTCTTTTGAAAAGCTGGAAGATGAAACTGTAACGGGCGGGAGCTCTGTGGTAGTGATCCTCTTCAGATGACGCATGTGCTTACCGGGTCCCCAATAGCCCACTTCACTCACATGCATACCTCCCTGAGCCCTGCATGCACCTGAGTATGTGACCCCTGCCAAATGCTATGGTACTATCTTGATCTTTGATCTGAAAACCAAGTTCTAAGTCCCAGTTCCTCCTCTTATTGGCTGAGGGCCCCTGAGTAGGTGACTTGACTTCCAGAGCCCAGTTCACTCACCCATAAAATAGGGATAACACATGACTCAAAGATTGTTTCAAGGATTAAATGAGATATATAAATGTGCTTAGCTGTGTAATTACAGAAATGCAGTTACCATCTGAAACTAAGACTGCACTATATGTTGGCTAATTGAATTTAAATTTTAAAAAAAGGAAAGAAATTCAGTAACCATAATTAAATGACTGGTGAATGAGCCAAATATTAAATCAGGACAAGAACTATTTTCCTTTGCAGTTGAATGTAGAGGCCTCCTAGTGCCCTGGCCATAAAACTTTGGTGCTACAATACCTAGAAAGCTTACTATGTACCAGGTGATCTGCTCTGTATACATCTCCTCATTTAATACTCAACCATACTAAAAGATACTATTAATAGTCTCGTTTCACAGCTGAGGAAACTGAGGCTTCGAGAGATTCAGCAACATGCCCAAGTAGGCAGTGAAGCTGGACGCACGCACAGGTGGTATGACCCCATAGCCTGTGTGATTTGAACAAGCACGCTACCCTGCGTGCACAGTAAAGCTACTTTGTACACTGACTGCCCTCAGTATAATTAAAGCCCAGGAGAAGAAGGTGTAATTTCCATTTTTAGGAATCTGAGCTCCTTCTGGGCTGGATCTGTATGCACTGGTAGGAGTAAACACTAAATCTACTATCTAGGGATTATGGTTAACTCTAAGCAGAACATGTCAACAAACCAAAGATTGTTTGGAAGAAGAAAAAAAAAAGAAGGCATGTCCTGAATATCTAAATAAGAACAACTGTGTCATCAGCTCATCAGTGTAAACAATTCCTCCTCTTCAGAGGACTGCAGTTGGGAACACAAACAACCAAAGAGGGATCTGGAGGACTGAAGCCATGAAAGTAATGGAAAACACGTCGAAAATATCATGACTTTAAGCCTGAGAAATAGATGCTGAAAACATTCAAATCTGGGGCGCCTGGGTGGCTCAGTCGTTAAGCATCTGCCTTCGGCTCAGGTCATGATCCCAGGGTCCTGGGATCGAGTCCCACATCAGGCTCCCTGCTCAGCGGGAAGCCTGCTTCTCCCTCTCCCACTCCCCCTGCTTGTGTTCCTGCTCTCGCTCTCTCTCTGTCAAATAAATAAATAAAATCTTTAAAAAAAAAACCAAACAAACATTCAAATCTGTTTGAAAAGTAGAGTTACACTGATTAACTGTCCTATATTCTTGGAAAATTCCCATGTAGATTTAATTTGCCTCACCTGGGGTTTGAGCTAGATACAGGGAAGGACTGTGTACATTTTGAGATGTAGAAAGGAGCGTCTAAGTCCCCATGAGAGACTAAGGGAGGTGTCTTCGAGGCACTCAAATACAGAAAATGCCAGGTCCCAAAGATGACCCCCAGGTCTCCCAGCCCCAAGGCACCTGGCTGATGTGCCACCCACCAGAAGGTCCTATAGGCCTCAGCAAATATTCACACTGTTGGCACCACTTTACCACCAGATGCTAAGTTCTCAACCCACGACTCCTCCTACCTCTCTTCTAGAAGGACACCAAGAAGGCCCCCCACTTACATTCTTGAGGAACTCCTCGGCTACGATGCGCGCACGAGCGTTGACCGACAGCTTCATCTCACTGATCTCCTTGTCAATCTCCTCCATGAAGTGGATCACGAAGTCCACCAATTTGTGTTTGTACATCTGCTCTGTGTGGAAGTTGGTGATCAGAAAACTGATGTCATATCCCTGGGGAAGGAAGACAGTAGAGAGGAGAAAGAGAAGGAACAGGAGAGAATTAGCATCCCAGGGCACTTAGTTGGCCATGTCCTCTAGAGTCACTGAGCTACATGCTTCCTACTGGCCGTCTTCTCCCAAGTCTCAAGACCTTCAGGCAGCAGCCTGCCTGCTCTGCTAGGGTGTCTATGCTGGGTCCAAGTAACTAACCCAGGTGAGAATTTTGTGTCTGTCAGGCATCTCTGGAAAACTACCTGTGATAAAACAGTTGCATTCAGTCATGAGAGAGTGAAGAACTTGAAATCTTGTTACAGAAGAATCTAATGAAACAGGGAGAAGAGATGCTGTGGGAGAAGGATGGGATTGGGTTGTGTGTGGAAGAGTAATCATTTGTTCTGGGTGGCCCCAGAGGCCAGATCTAGGACCGGGAAGAATGATTTTAGCTCAGGATGAGGATGAGCTTGGCCAACACATCTGATGGTGCATGCTGCCCTGCATAGTAGTTGCTCAGTCACTGGGAATATTTTAAGTTGATCTGGAAGGGAGTCTTTGGAGAGGACTCAAGTACAAAGTCAGACAACAACTGAGCCAATGTCAACTGTGGCCTTGAGAGAATGATTTAGTTGGTGACAAAGCTTACAAAGGATTTCTGATTCATTGTTCCCTTTCTGCCGTTAGACTGTAGGCTCTGGGAAGATAAGCAACACATATTTTTTTCCTTTTCCCTGGTTGAGGCAGACCCAATTTTTCCTAATTCTGATACCCCTTATTCTCACTCCAGCTGAAATGAAGGCCAACTCTCAATTCAGGCAGTGGGTGTCCAACAGCTGGAGAAGCAGCAATCTGGTTCTACAAACAATCCCAAGCCAATGACAGTAGACTCGGTGGGAGAATCTTGGGTATTATGAACATGTGGATCACATGGTCTCACCTCCACTGGTTTCCTTCGAAGGATAAAAAAGTTCTCTGCTCGCATCATCATGAAGCGCATGAACTTGTGGCATAAAATCTTCTCGATCTCATCAGCCTAGTAAAAGATAAACAGGGCTCCCTAAATCTGACATTACAGGCCAACAGAAACCTGTAGCCTGGTCTTCTGACCTCAATTTCCCCCAGACTCGCTGCAGGTAGTGGGGTTTCACATGGGGAGCAATCACTGCATGAATCATGGGGCATATGATTGCCAACTGAATGTCTACTACATTAGAGCCTCTTCAACTCAACAGGGCATTATCATGATCTCATTTTTGCCCATTCCAGAGAGGTAATTCTGGCAAACCCAAGTCTTTTATCTGCTCCTTTGAGTCCGTACCTACATTCAAAGCTGCCTGTCCCTTTCCCATTTCACTAGTGCTCTGTTTCCCAAAGTCTATGATACGTACACCATCTGGAGTTATCAGAGAGAAACAGGTGGTCTCCGCTTTAACAACAATGACCATTAAATAATCCCCAAAGTTTTTCCCTGCTGAAAAATTATTTCTAGTGAAAGAATTTTGCAGCTAAGTGCTGGTATGTATGCCCTTAACACCTCCCAACACTTGTTAATCTCCCTTTTTAACAGAGCAGGGCCCAAGGATAGAGCTTTCTGTAGGAAACAGGGCCTAGTCTAAATAACAGTTTTGTTTTCTTTCACTGCAATTATTTTTTTAGAGTTCTCCCTATCTGACAAGTGATACTTTTTTCCACTATCGCATAAGGTTTCTTTTTCAAACAAATTTAAGTAAAAGAAAGTAAGTCAATTTAAGGAAATCCATTAAACAAATAACTGTCTGGGTGGTACACAAATAGGGCAAAAATTGTAAGAGTGGTGGGAATATCGGTGCGCCTGGGTGGCTCAGTCGTTAAGCGTCTGCCTTCGGCTCAGGTCATGATCCCAAGGTCCTGAGATCGAGCCCTGCATCGGGCTCCCTGCTCTGTGGGAGGCCTGCTTCTCCCTCTCCCACTCTCCCTGCTTATGTTCCCTCTCTCGCTGTGTCTCTGTCAAATAATAAATAAAATCTTTAAAAAAAAAAATTAAAAAAGGGCGCCTGGGTGGCTCAGATGGTTAAGCATCTGCCTTCGGCTCAGGTCATGATCTCAGGGTCCTGGGATCGAGTCCCGCATCGGGCTCCCTGCTCCTTGGGAGCCTGCTTCTCGCTCTGCCTCTCTCTCTCTCTCATGAATAAATAAATAAAATCTTTAAAAATAAAAAAAATAAAAAATAAAAAATAAAAAAAAAAGAGTGGTGGGAACATCAACATCACCTAAAGTAACGTAAGAAATTACACTTTGTTTTTTACCCTAAATCTCTTTTTCAAAGTTTATGGTTATCAAATTGGTACTGGTACTATTTATTTTTCTGAACTGGACTTTTATCACTCATAAATGATTCTCTGACCTAACACCAAAATGGCCATGGCCTTGGCTGCTACTTTTCCCAACTTCTAATCTAGAGCAAGGGCTAGAAGATAGGGTTGCTATCTCTACTCTATTGACCTGCTGAATCTGGCAAATCATTCCCTGGGTACAGTCAAGGAAATAAGAGCCTGGGTTTCCTCGCACCTTGAATCTGGCATGACGATCTTTCAGATGGGGATCCCTAGCCTCCTGAGGAGGCAGGGGCTCAGTGGTGAGCTCACCTGTTTCACAGCAATGCTGACCCGGACAGAGTTGATGGAACCCTCAATCAGAACCTTTTCCTTCTCATTCCTGCTGATCGTCACAGGTTGTAACAGGAGCTCTTTGCTACTCCTGAAAACACAATGTCAGAGAGGCCTCTGTACTATAGAAGAACAGAATGCTCAAGGAGACCCCACAGCAGGCCCAGGAATCTCTATCTGAGACCACAGAGTCCAAGGAATAGGAGACTCACAAGTAGGGGTGCTCCAAGATGGGGGCCAGCGAGTGTGTTCTCCAACAGAAGGAGCAAGGCTCTGGAGTCAGGGTGATAAGGTTTTGAAATCCAGTCTCCTCTGTTACTTTCCTTGGACAAGTTACCCTGTTGGGATCTCAATTTCCTCATCTGTAAAATGACTGATTCCTATTTCACTGGCAAGGATTGAGAGAGATCAAAAAGGGTCAATTGTCTAATAGAGTGCCTGGCACATGGTAGGAGCTTTACAAATGACAGCTCTTATTTTAAATAACTACAGGCAAACCCATATACCATGTAGGGAACGAGAAGAGAGAGGCTGCCTTAAGGATAAGGACAAGCTAAAATCAAACAGAGTTTAGCCTCCTTTAATTATCAATTCAGAATGATTCACTTATTCAGCATTAAGACCCCTCTCAGCTCAGCTCCTATTTTGATGCCTCTGAATCTCTAGGTATTTGTAATGGTAATTAAAATGCCCAGTGGAAATCGTGTATGTTAAGTAGAGTAACATGAAACATGCTAACATCTTGTCAGTATTTTAAAATTCAAATCATTCCAACATGGTGTGGTAACACTGTTTATCTCAGTTATACATGTCTCAGATTAAACTTTAAAGGAGAACAACATTAATTTAACAAAACATAAACTAGATAAGAGAAAATAACCCAAAATATGGAAAATTTGGAGTAAGGAATGAGAGAGTCCAGGTTGGCAGGGGGGAAAAACATTCTTTGATCTTTAAATTACAAGAGGATGGAGATGGCATCTAACAAAATTCTCCACTCTCCTTAAACTGGGTTCAATAATGACACAGGAGATACTTAACAAACAGCCCCACTCTGAGAAGTCACACTTTGTGTCAAGCAATCTTGGCTCCAGAGGAGCTTCTCCCCTGTGTTTTGTCCTGCCAACCCACTGACCCTATTTTCTGAACTGCAAATTGGGAACCATTGCTCATCGGGCAACAAGACAAAATATATGAACTATAGTTGTCTTGACAACTCCAGGATGGAAATTCGTGGCAGCCTCCAGACAACTGCCATCTCTGGGGCTGAACCCATCATCCCCACCCTGACCTTTCTCTTCCCTACCTGACTTCTACTTCCGGCTTGTTGTGTCGTTCCACAACCTGGGAGGAGAAATTCTCCAGGCAGAGGGCAGCCTGCAGTGTGGCCCGCACGGCACTCAGGTAGGGGCGGAGAGTGGCAGTCTGTAGGAAAAAAAACCCAAGGGAGAGTCAGGATCTGTCTTAGCAAACCCACTGGCCCCCTACTCCAGCTACATGGGAGCCAGGCAGTACTGAGAGTACCTGGCTCAGATACCACAGTGAACAAAACAGACTAGGCCTCCAAGGTGCCTTTCATTCTAAGTCTAGAACAGTGTTTCTCAACAGGGGACCATTTTTCTTGCCAGGGGACATTCTGCAATGTAGGGACATTTTTGACAGGACGTGGGGTGGGGTGGGAGTGCTACTGGCATCAAGTAGAGGCCCGGCATACTGTTAAACATCCTAAAATGCACAAAAAAGAATTATTCGGGGTGTCTGGGTGGCTCAGTCAGTTAAGCGTCTGACTCTTGATTTTGGATTGGGTCATGATCTCAGAGTTGTGGGATCTAGCCCCGAATCGGGCTGCATGCTCAGCGCGGAGTCTGCCTGATTCTCTCCCTGTTCCTCTGCCCCTTCCCCCTTCCTCTGCCCCTCTCCCTATTTGCACATGCTCTCTCTCTCTGTAAAATAAATCCAAAAAAAAAAAAGAAAAGAATTATTCAACCCCAAATAGTGCTGAGGTTGAAAAATTCTGGTCTAAAGGCAGACAGATGACAATGACTGTTCTCAAATCTGTCTTTTGAGCCAAGAATGGATAAGTCTACTGTGTGTTAGGTACTGATCTAAATGCTAAGATTTTTTTTTTTTTTAAAGATTTTATTTATTTATTTGACAGAGAGATAGAGAGCACAAGTAGGCAGAGAGGCAGGCAGAGGGAGAGGGAGAAGAAGGCTCTCCGCTGAGCAAGGAGCCCGATGCGGGGCTTGATCCCAGGACTCTGGGATCATGACCTGAGCTGAAGGCAGCCCTTTAACTGAATGAGCCACCCAGGCGCCCCTAAATGCTAAGATTTTAAAGACCATCTCTACCTTTAAACAGCTCAACTAGGTAGAAAAGACAAAAAATAACTATGACATAAAGGAGAATGAAATGGAACAGAATTTGATTTATAAATTGTATTTCCAGAAGAGACTGGTTTGGACATAAAAATGAAGATAGGATTAGGAAGATTTTATAACAAAAAGTAAACTAAGGACATTCCCAGTAGAGGGATCAGCTTCTACCTACACTGGTGTGTCTTCAGTTCCTTGTATTAACTAAGTTCTTTCTCACCTCAGGGCTTTACACATGCTGATCCATCTATCTACAGGGTTTTCTTCCCTCTCTTGACCCAAGTCATCCCTCAGACCTTGGCTTATTCAGGGAAGGCCCTTTCCTTCCTCAGGCCATTCTTGACTTCCCCCTTCATAGCATTTATTATAATTTACATGACACATCCTTCATATTTCTTTAGTAAAGTGATTTCTTCTTCACTAGACTGTAAGCTTTGTGGTCAATAGACCATATCTCTTTATTCAAATCTACATACCCTGCACCTAGCTCAATACCTAACATATGCAATGTCTTACTCCTTTTCTATAAAATATTATGTAGAATACCACAAGCAAGGTTAGAACAACACAAAAAAGACATTAAGAATTCCGTAAGTAGTGATGAGTAAAGTGTTGCTGTATACAGAAAGCACTTTAGATTCAGTAGATGAGGCTGCAATGGTGGCCTAAAGATTCATGGGTAATCTCAAATGCCAAGCTGTTCATTTTAGCTTTTCTTTTAAGGCAGTAAGGAACTGTTGGGACTTTCTGAGGAGGAAGTTATATGACTTCACCAGTTGCACGGTGGCTCTATAGAGAATGGACTGGAGGGAAGTGAGACAAAAGGCAGAGAGGGTTATTCAAGGAACGCTGATGAGAGCCTGAGGCAGTGGAAAGGACAAGCAGAGGGTATCACAAGAGTTGGACTGTCATAAGATGTAGAGAATAATGGAATCAAAAAACACCTCCCAACAAACTGTGGTTCACCCATACGATGAAATACTATTCAGGAATAAAAAGGAATAACTAGTGATACATGCAGCATGGATGAATCTCAAATGCATTATGGTTAAGAAGCCACATTGGGACAACTGGCTGGTTCAGTCTGAAGAGCCTGTGACCCTTGATCTCAGGGTCGTGGGTTTGAGCCCCATGATGGGTGTAGAAAATACAAAAATAAATAAATAAACTTAATTTTTTTTAAAGCCACATCAAAAGGCCTACATCCTGAAAAATTCCATTTATATGACAATATCAAAAAGGCAAAACTATAGGAGAAAAAAAATCAGTGGTTGCCTGGAATGGGGAGAAGACAGGACTAGCAACAGAGGGACTTAAGGGAACTTTTTGAGGAAACATTGTTACCTTGGTTGTAGTAGTGGTTACATTATTGTGTTTGTCAAAATCCACAGATGACAAACTTAAAAAAAGGGTGATTTTTAGATGACAAGCCCCATGACACCTGCCCTTTCACAGATAAAATGCATTCTCATGTAATACCTCAATAAAGTTGACTTTTAAAAAATCCAAGTGGGATAGCCTCAATTAGAAAAATAGAAAATCCAGGCTTCTAGCAGAGGTACGAAGACACAAAGCCAGGATAAGCAACATAAAAAGAAAAGCAAGTTTAGGAGAGAAAATGATGTTTGATCTGAAGGCCTAATCTGAAGGTGTCTTCAAGATATCCAGGCAAACCTTAAAAGAGAACTAGGAAGACAGATTCAAGAGCCACCAGAACACACAAGGTCATCAAAGCCAGGACTAGACAGGTACCACTAGGAAAAATGCAAAGAGGAAGGTGGTGAGCCCAAGCCTCAACTCCCGGGAACACCCACATTTATCAAATGGGAGGATTTCCAGGAAGGGAGGGATCAGTAGTATCAGAGCTCACGTACTATGGTTAAGGTTAACGCGGTTTAATTCTGACCAGGAAGAGGTCTGGGTGGTGGGAGCATAAAAGAGATACTTCTGTGGCGTAGAAACAAGGCAGGGAGTAAGGAGAAGAGTGGGATAAGGAAGTGTAGACTCTTCCTCTGGAAAACTGGGGTCAAGCGGGCAGGAGAGGACAAGACAAGTGTACTTAGGGAAGTTCTCCTCTGGGTGAAGAGACTTTACTATGTGCCTCAGCGACCCTACTACGGGCAATGAGGCCTACTAAGTGCCTTCAAGGCGCTAACACCAGCCTAGGAAGTCCCACTTCCGGCGTCCTCTATGCCTCACAATTCCCCACCTGGATCGAAAGCCAAACCATGAAGCTGCAAGGCCTGCTTAAGAGGCCGTACCCCGCTCGCCCCTTCCTCACTTCGGCTCCCGGCCCGCCCTCTCTCTCCCAGCCACCTCGTGCCCCCACACCCAGCAGCATCCCTCAGCCCCGGGCCTCTCCGCTGCGAAGCCGCACCTCCCCCAGACCCACAGCTCTGAGGCAAAACAGCAGGGGTCCCTGGACCGGGGCCCGGCTCTCTCACCATCGCGGGCGCTGGCTGGGCCGGAAAGCGGAAGTGCGGAAGTGGCCAGCCCCGCGCCGCCTGCCCTTTCGCGAGAAGCGCAGCCTCAGTCTCCGCCCGGACTTCCGGACGGTACCATCTATGATCCGAGCGTAGAAGGGGGTGCTTAGGAACATTTGGTCCTTTGGAGGTTTCCCCGCTAGGGCTGTCTTGACATTTTTAGACTCCTGAAGTCTCAAATCGCTACTCAAGCTTATCCCGTTATCGATGCAGGTCTCGCCTGTGACTTTGGCCTTCTTGTCTTTGCCACTGTCTTTCCCCATTGTCAGGCAGTGGTGCAGCCCGGCCTCAGGTTGGGCACCATATTAGGACAAGGCGAGGCGGAGGAGCCCTTCGTTCCTTCCGGTTCTGCGCCCCTCTCCTTTCTCTGAGCCCCTCCTACTTGCAGCCCCTGGGGCTCGGCGGGACTAACAGCCCGGCGGAGAACTCGGCTATCGAGCCCCGCCCCCAGCCTCAGGCTGTTCCTCAGAGCAGGCCTGAGGCATACCCTTCCCCCCGCCCACCTGCAGCGGGTTCGCTCGCGGCCTGTAAACCCTTCCCCGCAAGCCATATCGGGCTCTCCCTCGCGTCTCCCACCCCCGCGTCCTGGGCAGGGGGCCCGCCCCTAGCCAGTTCCGGGGCGGTTGCTCCCACCAACCGGAACTCCCCGCCCCCTCCCGTGGCCTGGGGGCCGTAGGAGGCAGCAGGAGGCTGCAGTGAGGAGGTAGAGGGGGCGGGGGCTGCGTTAAGGGGTCCCTAGAGGACGGGGACCCTGAAGGCAAGTCACTGGGGCGACCCGCGGGAGGGGCCAGCCATTACACAGGCGCACTTCTGTGCCAGGCACTGAACTGGGCTCTTGACGAGCATCCTCTCTTAATCCTCAGAACATCCCGGGGAGGTAGGTACTGTTGTGATCCCCATTTTACAGATTCAGACTTCTTATGGGGAAACAGACTCAGATTTCTTTTGTCCCCATTTTGTAGATGGAAAAACCGAGACTCAGGAAGGGTAAATAATATGTTCAGAGCTACATAAATAGAGAATGGTAGAGGCTGGGCTTGAACCCAGGTATGTCTGGCTTACCAGCCCACATTCTTAACCACTGTCAGGAGCAAAGAGAAGGGACAAAGATGGGAGGGGGTAAGACAAGGAGAAGCTGGGAGGCACAGAGAACATTAACATTGTAGGAATGGGATGTTTGGAGCTCAGGGGCTTTGCAGAACTCGAGGAGTAGAACGGAAAAGCATCAGGAAGATAGGGCTTGGTATATCACGGAAATTAGTGGCACAGACTCACAACTACATCTCGGTAACCTTGGGCAGGTACCTACGCTTACAGAGTCTGAGTTTCCTTCACTGTAAAGTGTAGATCACCATTGTCCCTTCTCATGGGGTTGGGTGAGGAATTCAGTGAGAAGCCCCTAAAGTGTCTGTACCTAGCTTGATGTACAGTAAGTGCTCTGTGGGTAGGAGCAGTGCCATCAACCTTGTCAATAAGGTACTGAAGCCGGGCTTTCTCCTTGAGTCTGTCCCTGGATGAAGGGAGCTCTTGGACTTTTCTTGTGCCAGTTTATCTCCTACCAATGGCTCTCTCCTCTCCAGTTCCACAGGGTCCCGTATCCTGGGCCATGAGTGAACTGAAGGACTGCCCCTTGCAGTTCCATGACTTCAAGTCTGTGGACCACCTGAAGGTCTGTCCACGCTACACGGCCGTGCTAGCCCGCTCTGAGGATGACGGTATCGGCATCGAGGAGCTGGACACTCTGCAGCTGGAGCTTGAGACCCTGCTTTCCTCTGCCAGCCGGCGCCTGCGGGTTCTCGAGGCTGAAACCCAGGTGATACCCTACAGAGAGGATATCACCAGGGGTGGACTGTGACGAGTCATGGGATGGGTCATTGAGTTAGCCCCACCTGCAGAGGCCTGGGGTACAGGAGCTTAGAGGGCTAAGGAGAGACCCAAGCTGGGCTCACGTGACACATAGAATATACAAGAATGTGCATGGTCCTTATAAATGGCAAGATTTCCAATTTACTAAGCCTTTATTGACCCCAACCTGCATTATGTTCTGGGTCCTGTGCTAGTTATTAGAGAGAGGTAATTAGGACACTCTGGCCTTCAGGGAGTTTGCCAAATAAAGGGAGGGAGAGGTCAGACAAGTACCAGGTGATGTTGTGTTATGGTTAGAAGTACCAGGGGAACTGGATTGAGAAGACCTGGATTTGAATCCTGGCTTAAGCACTTGCTTAGTGTTGCTGTTTCCTAGCTATATGACTGGGAAAGTTGCCTCCCTTTGCATCAATTCCCTATCTGCAAACTGGGATACCTTTGAGCTTCTGTGAGGATTAAAAGAGAGGGGTTTTTATTGCAAAGCCTCAGGCCGATATCTAACATTAAGTATTTCAGATGTTAATTATTGGTACTCTTCACTATGTAAACATCCCCTGAGCCCTGTGTGTCAGATGCTATGCCAAATCCTGGGGAGCAGACACAGTCATCTTCTAGTAGCTTATAATCTAGTTGAAAAGACAAGGTATGCTGTTCATTCCAGTATGATCAAACAACACATTTAGGCCTGCAGTGGAGGTACAAAGTGTCAGAGACCCAGGGAGGACCAAGATGCCATTTTAATTGGACCTCAAAGGATGAATAGTTAACTTGTGGTCCCTGGGAGTGCACTGAAGCTTTTTGAGCAGGGCTGTGGCATATTCAGTTGTATTTTAGCATGTAAGAAGCTGGGTAACTGATGTGGAGAAGGCTTCCCAGTTGTGGTGACATTTGAAGCGAAGGTCTGCTGGGAGGCTTGTTTGCATTCACCAGAAAGTTACCAGCAGCATATTCCAGTGCTTATATGCACTGGGGCATGATCATTTGTTTGACCTAAACACTGTGTGACTGGCTTGAGTGATACAGAGGCGAATCAGTACAGACAAATGGAATGATGAGAAGTATATGAATAAAGTCCTGTGAGGTAGGCACAGTAAAGGAACTGAGTTTTGAAGGATGAGTAGGAGTTTGCTAAATAAAAGGGGATGGATAAATAAGACTTTGGAGCCTTCTCAAGTTCTAGCTCCTAGTTCTTCACTAGGAGAAAAACTTGTCCTATGACTTCTCTTCTCCCCCTCAGTGATAGTCTCTGCAAATTTCAGATCCTCACTGACTGGCAGGATAAGAAAGGTGATCGACGATTCCTGAAGCTGGGTCGAGACCATGAGCTTGGAGCTCCCCCAAAACATGGAAAGCCGAAGAAGCAGAAACTGGAAGGGAAGGCGGGACATGGGCCAGGCCCTGGCCCTGGCCGGCCCAAATCCAAAAACCTTCAGCCCAAGATCCAGGAATATGAATTCACTGATGACCCAATTGACGTGCCACGGATCCCCAAGAATGATGCCCCCAACAGGTTCTGGGCCAGAAAATATAGAGGGGCCTTGGGATTCAGGCAGTAGAGGCTGTGGAGGGGCCTGGAGCTGAGGATGATGGGGCAGGAGGTGCGCATTCAGGATCTGCTTCTCCTTGCAGGTTCTGGGCTTCCGTAGAGCCCTACTGTGCTGATATCACCACTGAGGAGGTACGCACACTAGAGGAACTACTGAAACCCCCAGAGGACGAGGCTGAACATTACAAGGTAGAAACCCTGGGCCTTGGTAGACAGGGTTTTGAACAGGAGGGCTCAGAGGTGCCTCCGAATCAAAGATCCCAAAGTCATATATCATCTTCCTTCCCCTACTCTGCCCCTAGTCTAGTCAACCCACCCAGACACCCAGGCTCTGATTCTCAGCTCTCTTGCATTGCTTCCTCTCTACCCCATCCAAATGATCACATACATCTTGAGGCATCTACGTCAGTGACACCGTCCTTTGTCCCAACATCTCTGTTACCTCTGCTTTGATTCAAGCCTTCATTAGCTTTCACCCAAATGGTCTCTTAATACTTCCCTGCCTCCAGACAGACTTTTTGTTTTCTTTTTTTAATATATTAAAGTTTTCTTATGATGTAAATAAAACTGGTTCCATTAAAGAAAATGTAGAAAATACAGAAAAGTGTCAGGGAGCACTCTCCTATAGGTCAGCTGTTGTGATCGGATGTGACGCAGGCCTACTCCCAGGCCTCCCCTGACTCCACAAGATAGAGTCCAAGCATTTCGGTCCTTGGTGACACAGCCCTACTGCCCCTCTCCAGTTCCCTCAGCCATGCCCCCTCGTCACTGCTGCATTTACCAGCCCTGCCAGGCACCTTGCCCTCACCCCAGGCCCACCCAGGCTCTTTGCTGGTCTCTGGGCCTCTGTACATGCTCTTTTTCCCTTAGCAAACTAATTCGTCCTTCAAATCACTGATCCCTTGTTATCTCCACCAGAACACCTTTGTAGACTCCCCGCAGAAAGTTTCTTTTTCATGTGCCACAACACCTTGACCTACCTCTAGCACTTCGGTTCTTTGAATTTTTAAAAAAATTATTTGAAAAAGAAATTATTTGAAAAGTTAATTCATATAGGCAGTAGTAAATTCAGGTAATACAAATGAGAATTTCTTCTCCTGACCCTAAGGCTCTTAGGTCTCTCTAGGGACAACAGCTATGACCTGAGATGATCCAGGTACATACACCATTCTGCACCTATATCTTGGAAATTGTTCCATACTGGCTCCCATGTGTGTCTTAGTTGGTTATGTACCTGTTTCTCTTACTAGACTGTGAGCATAGAGATTTTTATCTCCTTTGTTTCTTCCCACCTATGCAAGGCACGGGCCTTAGCCCTGCGGTAAGTCCTTGGGGGACAGATAAGTGAAGGAATGAATGATGAGCCTATTGGCAGTGTCCCAAGTGCACAGAGAGCCCCCACTCACCCAGGGCATGGCTTGCCAGTGTTTACCCCTTTTGGGCCGGGTGGCATCTCCCCACAGATCCCACCCCTGGGGAAGCACTACTCCCAACGGTGGGCGCAGGAGGACCTGCTGGAGGAACAGAAGGACGGGGCCCGAGCAGCAGCTGTGGCTGACAAGAAGAAAGGTCTCATGGGGCCACTGACCGAACTGGACACTAAAGGTAGGCCCCTCGCCTCCCTGCCCACCCCAGGCCAGGACTGGAGTTCCCAGATCTCAGCCCACCTGTCTACCGTCTCTCTGCCCACTTTAGATGTGGATGCCCTGCTGAAGAAGTCTGAGGCCCAGCATGAGCAGCCAGAAGATGGGTGCCCCTTTGGTGCTCTGACGCAGCGCCTCCTACAGGCCCTGGTGGAGGTGAGCACCCTAACTCAAAACAGGAATTATGCTTACTTTCTGTTTTAATGTTTTATTTTGTGTTGAGGTATATCATACATTTAGAAAGGTACGTAGATCTTAAATGTATAGATTGATAAATTTTCACACATAAGCACACTTGTATATCTGGCCTCATGGTCACAAAATAAAGCATTGCCAGTGTCCTTGAGCCCCTCTCATGCCCCTCCCAGATTCTAGTCTCCCCCAAAAGTAGCCACTACACCACAGTTACTTTTGTTGAGTGTTAGCTAAGGGCTGAGCCCTGTGTAAGGGCTTTCCACACATCCTCCTGTTGGAGGCAAGGACAGTGGTTAGCCCCGTGTTGCACACTAGAAGATTGAAGCTCAGAAAAGGGAACTGTTTGCTTGAGGTTTTACAGCTGATAATTAGAAGGAGGACCCAAACCCCAGGTACAGAGTCCCCTTCTTTATGCCTACTGTCTGGCCTTAGGCACATCCCTTCACCTCATTGAGCCTTAGTTTTCTCCCTGACTCAAACACAGTAGTGTTTTTCTCTCGTTTAACAGTCTGGGGCACATGTTCCGGGTTGGCTGAGGTGGGAGTGAGGGGAGATCTCAGCCCCACACCATCAGACAAGGACCCCAGTCCTGCTGCATTTACCAGCCCTGCCAGGCACCAGTTGTGGTGGCTTTTCCACCCTAAACATGCACTCTGTACAAGGTCATTCTGGGTATGATTGCTACTCCAAGCCCACAGAAAAAGAGCAAGAAAGAATGTGTGAAGGAAGGTTTATGGGCCATGACTGGCTGTGGCTCTTATCTCTCCTGATCTCTTTTCACTGGAGAGAATTTGTCACATGACCACATCTGACTACAAGGGGAGCTGGGAAGTGTAGTGTAGCTGGGCAGCTCTAAGCCCAGCTACAGAAAGGTGAGAATGACTTGTGGACAGCCAGCAGCCCTGCCACATCGTGCTCAGCACGGTGCCTAGTACAGTGCAAATGCTTAGCTCTTCTCTTTACTGTTGTTGAGTATTATCATTGCTCATCTGTGCTCCCTTCTTTTTGGTATCAGTACGAAAAAGGGGTTTCTAAAATGATCAGAGCTTTCTGGAATCAGTTTGGGAAGGCTTCCTAGAGGGATGGGAACAATAAAAGAGTTTTGCTGGTCTGTGAAGACTGAAGACTCTGACTGCAGGTTAGAGAGGAGCAAGAAAAATACTACAGCTCTTACTCCCTCCATCCCATTCCTGTGGTCTTCTAGGAAAATATTATTTCCCCTATGGAGGACTCTCCTATTCCCGACATGTCTGGGAAAGAATCGGGGGCTGACGGGGCAAGCACCTCTCCCCGCAATCAGAACAAGCCCTTCAGGTGAGTGACAACTCTGTCCATATCCTACTATCTGGCCCCTGCCTCTGTTGACTTCTTTCCATCCCAACATGGGGAGGTCTTCATTAAAAGAGAGGTTGAGGGCATTTTGACGAAACCCAATGGAAGTTTCAAACATGCATGCTGGCCCAGCATTTCTGCGTGCATAGATTTAAGTACAGGGTTGTTCATCATAGCACTGTTCATACTGTAAATGATCTAAATGTGCAACTGGCTAAATAGTTGTAATTCCACATGATGAAATAACTTGTAACTGTTAATCATCTTAGAGAAACCTGGTTAATTGACATGAAAAGATGTAACAAGAGTATTAAATGGAGAAAATGTGAGTTGAGCACAATACAGTTTGATCCTGTTTTTACTCAGCATATATTTAAATGTGTGCACATAGGGAAAAAAACCTAAAATAATGTGTAATAAAAGATTGGAAAAAACATGTAACAAAATCTGTAATATATATGGTGTATAAGTAACATAAAATATGTAATTTTTGTTATGTGTAATGTTAATAACAGCAAAATAACAGTAATATTTTTAATAGTAACATAAAATAATAGTGGTTTTCTCTGAGTTGTTGGCATTACAGGTTTTTCTATATTTTTTGACAATGGATATGTGTTGGCTTATGTTTGAAACAAGACCAGATGTGTGTGTCTATTTTTTTTCCAGCGTATTGTGCAATAATTGACATATATCCCTGTATGAGTTTAAGGTATACATGTACAAAACATATAGTGGTCTGATTTACGTATGTTGTGAAATGATTACCACAGTAGGTTCAGCTAACATCCATCTTCTCACATAGATACAATAAAGAAAAAAAACGGAAAAATATTTCTCCTTGTGATGAGAACTCATAGGATTTACACTCTGTATCATACAGTAGTGTTAGCTAAGGTCGTTGTGTTGTATAAAATATCCTGGGACTTATTTATAATTGGAAGTTTGTACCTTTTGATCACCTTCCTCCAGTTCTCCCCCCACCCACCCTCTGACTCTGGTAATGGGAAGTCTGATCTCTTTTTCTATGAATTTGTGTTTTTTTTAGATTCCACATATAAGTGAGATTATGTGGTATTTGTTTTTCTCTCTCTGACTTATTTCACTTAGCATAATGCATTCAAAGTCCATCCATGTTGTCACAAATAGTAGGATTTCCTTGTTTTTTTTAAGGCTGAATAATAATCTGTTGTATATATACCACAATTTCTTTATCCGTTCATCCATCAATGGACACTGAGGTTGCTTCCATATCTTGACTATTGTAAATAATGCTGCTGTGAACATGGGGGTACAGATAGGTTCTCCAGTTAGTATTACATTTCCTTTGTACATACTCCCAGAATTAGAGTACTGGATCATGTGGTAGGCTCTGTTTTTAATTCTTTGAGGATCCTCCACACTGTGTTCCACAGTGTCTGCACCAGTTTACATTCCCA
This sequence comes from Mirounga leonina, assembly GCF_011800145.1. Lineage (NCBI taxonomy): Eukaryota > Metazoa > Chordata > Mammalia > Carnivora > Phocidae > Mirounga > Mirounga leonina. Next base: position 8,374,425 of record NW_023270855.1, read on the forward strand.
CCAACAGTGCAGGAGGGTTCCTTTTTCTCCAGATTCTCACCAGCGTTTGTTGTCTCTTGTCTTTGTGATGATGGCCATTCTAACAGGCCAGAGGTGATAACTCATCGTGGTTTTAATTTGCGTTTCTCTAATAACTAGGGATGTTGAGCATCTTTTCATGTACCTGTTGGCCTTTTATATATCTTCTTTGGAGAAATGTCTATTCAGGAACTTTGCCCATTTTTTTAATTGGGTGGGTTTATTGCTTTTGAGTTATAGGAGTTCTTTATATATGATGGTTATTAACTTCTCATCGGGTATATCGTTTGTGAATATTTTCCCATTCCATGAGTTATCTTCTCACTTTGCTGATGATTTCTTTTCCTGTGCAGAAGTAGTTTTTTGATGTAGTCCTGCTTGTTTATTTTTTGTTTTGTTGCTTGTGTTTAGGTGTCATAGCCAAAAAGTCATTGCCAAGACCCATGTCAAGGAGCTTAGCTCTTAACATTTTCTCTCTCTTTTTTTTTTTATGCCTAGATAGAGAGGGGGTGCCCACAGAGAAAAGAATGTGTTCACTAACCTTGGGAAGCTCTCCGGGGTTCCCCCTCTAAGCTGGCTCTTGAGCTAAGGACTCCCTTCCTCTGTAGTGTGCCACATACCAAGTCCCTGGAGAGCCGCATCAAGGAGGAGCTGATCGCGCAGGGCCTGCTGGAGTCGGAGGACCGCCCCGCAGAGGACTCGGAGGATGAGGTCCTGGCAGAGCTGCGCAAGCGGCAGGCCGAGCTGAAGGCGCTCAGTGCCCACAACCGCACCAAGAAGCACGACCTGCTGAGGTGAGTGTGGCCAGGTGGCATGGGCCGGGGGGTGGCCAGGGCGGCCTGGGCCACTGCTGCTCGCCTTCTGGGGGCTTCACAACAGGGTTCCCAAACCCGGCAGGGCCTCTAAATCACCCAGAGAGCCTTGGGAAAAATACCATTGCCAGGCACCACAGACTCTAGGGCTCAGGCATCTGTGATTGATTTATTTACCTATTTGGAATTGTGGTGAAAAAAACGTATAATATAAAATGGATTCTTTCAGCCTTGTTTATGTGTACAGTTCAGTGGTATTACCTATATTTACATTGTTGTGTGATTTATTTTAATTTTTTCATGCTTATTTTCGTTTTCCCCCAACATATTTTTATGACAAATTTCATAAACACAGAACATCTGAAGGAGTAGTACGATAAACAGCAATATACTGTCTACCTGGATTTATCAACTGTTAACAATTTGGTTGGATATCTGTGATTATTATTGGTCCTTTACTGGAAATTGCCCAGTATTTTAGTATCAGTTCTTTAAGGAATTGGTCACAATAGCTTTCATTTTATATTGACTCCCATCCATCTTGCCCTGCATTGGTCATGACAAAAGTATAGTGACATCTGGAGGGAGATTATGTTAGTTGTTGCCCTTTTTGGAGGGAGGTAGAGAAGCAGCCTCACTGACAGGTGTATCTTCTCCTCACAGAGCCCCAGCAGGGCAGGGCACACTCGTTCATTTGGCCAGCTCTGCCTGTCTCTCGCACGTTGTACTGGGGGCTAGGAAGAGAGGCAGAGCAAAGGCTTGTGGTCTACAGGTGGGTTATTGGTAAAGAAGTGCACCATTAAAAGGAGAGGGAACTGCTGACAAGCTGCTAAGGGGCTGCTTAAGGATAAGGGTGCACTGAGTGCCTACGGTGCACCAGGGGCTTTATGTACATCCTCCTGTTTAATCGTGACTACTGTCCGAGGGGTAGGCGGTATTTTCCCTGTTTCCTAGAAGAGGAAGTAAAGGGCCAATGAGGTGAGTGCTCTCCTGAAGGTCATACAGCCAGTAAACAACCGAGCTGCAATTTGAGCCCAAAGCTAAATACAAAGCCTCTTTCTAGTTCCCTTTCATGCAAGAAGAGGAAAATAACAGATGAAAGAGGTACTGAGTGGGGTGGAGGAGAGAGAGTGAGAGGGAGAAGCAAGGATGTGCAGATAGAGAGGTAGTGGACAGTGAACGAACTAGCTTGGGTTGTCAGAAGGCCAGAGTCCAGCCCTCAGTCCTGCTATGGACCAACTGCAGGGCCTTAAGCAAGGTATCTCCTGTCCTGAGCAGCAGCTTCCTCTTCTAGAAAATTAACAGGTTGGACTAGGTCAGATCACTAAGCCACCTTCCAGCTCCACCAACAGAGGAATTTATCATCAGTTGGATTTCATTTACAGGGGTTGGTTTGGCATCTCACGTGCTTCATGTAGACCGCAGGCTGCCTAGACCCTTAGGTTGCTCTGGAATTTGGATACTGAAGTAAGCAGGTCTTTTGCTGACGCTAGAACACCTTTTAAAGAAGGTTGTTTGGAGCCAGCCTGCCTTAATTCAGATCTCCTACTCACTAGTTGTGGGATCTTGGGGTGTTTCTTACTCTCCTTGACTTCTGTTTTATCATTGGTAACATTGGGATAATAGTACCTACCTCACAAGGTTGTTACGAGGATTAATTCTGCTGACATATTTGAAGGGCTTGAGATTATACCTAGCACGTAGTACCATATAAATGTGGTTCAGTAACTTTGCTTTTTGGTATGAAATGGTCCACAGGAGTGCCAACCTGGGGTGATGCGTGGGTTCAGTCTGAAACGGGGGGGGGGCCACTATGGAGGTGGGCTTCCCATGGCACCTGGCTGGCTGGTCCCCACAGGCTGGCAAAGGAGGAGGTAAGCCGGCAAGAGCTGAGGCAGCGGGTCCGCATGGCAGACAACGAGGTCATGGATGCCTTCCGGAAGATCATGGCTGCCCGGCAGAAGAAGCGGACCCCCACGAAGAAGGAGAAGGACCAGGCCTGGAAGACTCTGAAGGAGCGTGAGAGCATCCTAAAGCTGCTGGATGGGTAGCCCTCACCCCTGCCTCATGCTGCCTGCCCCTGGTCTGGGGGAAGGAGGGGTGGGAAGCCCACTTCCTTCTCTGGGCTGCCCAAACCATAGGCCTTTGGCCACCTGTTAAATGTTAAATCGTGGCAGTCTCTAGTGGACTGTGGCCTTTCCCTGAGGTCTTGTGGCCCAGCTCTGTTCAGCCAGGACATGGGAGGCCCTGCTGGGCTGGCCTGGGGCCCTGTCTGTGCTTCCCCCTCTTTACTATCCCCCACTCCCACACCTCTCTCCCTCAAGGACTTCTCCCTTGTGGTTTTGTAAAGTGCAAACCTAAAAGTAAAGTGACTGCTGTGGTTTTTAAAAAAGTACCCAGAATCTTTGAATGTCTGTTGTTGTGGGGTAGAAAAGAACTGGTGTGGGTGGCAAAGGAGGGCATGCTTAGGGGCGCTCAGCCTTTGGCCACTCACCCATGTCATTCATTCAGGAAGAACTCTCTGAGGATACCTGTGGCTGCAGGTAACAGAATACCCTCAGCTCAGACTGGATTCACAACAAGGAAATGTGTTGGTTAGGGCCTCGGTGGTCCTGGGGCAGGGTGGCCCCCGGGGTTGGCCAAGCCAGCAACTCAACAGGACCATCAAGGGTCCAGCTGTCTCTCTACTGCCCTCCACCATGTCAGCTTTTGCCTAAAGTAGGCTTTCCTCCAGCTGTGCAGCCACTGGCAGCTGACAGGGGCCAAATTGACATCTAGCACAGGAGAGGGTAGGAAGGAGCCAGCTGGCTTTCCTGGCCCACCCAAAAGGCACGATGCCTGTCCCAGATACCCTTCTGTCTCACTGGCCCAAGCTAAGTCCCGCATTCCCATTCCTGCACCAATCACTGTGGCAAGGGATGACTCTTCTGGGTTTTAACTAGAGAGAGTGGAGTCTGCTTCCCCACCAAGCCCAAGGCAGTGGGGAGAAATGGGGGAAACCCCACAAAAATCTGAAAGTAGGAAGTGGAAATGGATGTTGGATAGGTGACCAATCATGTCCCTTCCACAACCCGGGCAGGAAACTAGGCCTAGGCTATACAGATGAGCGAATGTGTTCTCATCCCTGCCTCGAGTTGTTCCCAGACTAGTCAGGGAGTCGGAAAATAATTTGCAGTTTACTGTGGGAAGGCTGAAGTCCACATGGGAGAAGGGAGGGGAAGGTTCCCTGCGGAAGTGACCTGTGAACTGAGCCATAAAGAAAGATGGTGAGAACAGCCAACGTTCTTGTGTGCGCAGCACTTCTGTTAAGAGAACTGCCCCTTCACCATTTCATGTGGCTTTTGTGGGACTGTCGAACTAGGATGGAGACATGAGCCCAGCTTGGCCAGTCACAGCACCCTATTTTTTAGCCATGATAACTGGTCCAGCAAATGGACACGTGACCTGAGCTGGGTCAATCAGAGACCTTCCATAAGCTTACTCTATCGATGCTGAGAGAGGAGCGTGTCCCTTTTGGATCAAAAGCCTTAGAATGTAATCTTAGACTACCTGCTGACCCACTGTCTTGCCACATGGAAGAACCTGCCTGAGAAGAATGGCAGAGGGTGCCTGGGTGGCTCAGTTGGTTAAGCGACTGCCTTCGGCTCAGGTCATGATCTTGGAGTCCCTGGATCGAGTCCCACATCAGGCTCCCTGCTTGTCAGGGAGTCTGCTTCTCCCTCTGACCCTCCCCCCTCTCATGTGCTTTCTCTCTCTCTCAAATAAATAAAATCTTTAAAAAAAAAAAAAAGAAGAAGAAGAAGAAGAACGGCAGAGCCAGGAGATGGAGAAGGAGACAAAGTCCTTGTGGAGCCTCATGATCCTCCACTGGACCTTCAGTTACCTCAGCCCACAGGTGCTGCTTTGGGCTTAAGCTAGTTCCCCTTGGAGTTTCCTCATTTGTCAACTAAAAAAAAAGGCCTGACTGATGAAAGTGGACTTCGGCAAAAAGAAGGCTGGAGTGGAGTTCTGAGAGAGGACAGCAGAGGCCCTGCCTCTCATTAGGTGCAGAGCCTAGCCACTGCAGCTTTTCAGTAATTCATGTCTTCTCAGAAAAGTCAAGTATACTTAATTTCATTAATGAATTTGATTAATGGATTTGATTAATGAATTAATGAAATTAAGTGCTCAGTAAATGTTAGCTCTGTACCAGGCGCTGTTCTAAACTCAGTTTACCGAATCTCCTCAGCTACCCCATGTGGTAGGTACTAATAACATCCCGTTCACAGATGAGGAAAATGAGTCTTAGGTGATTATATACCTTGCTTGGTCAAACAGTTGATAAGTGGTTGAGCCAAGATTCAAACTTAGTCCATTTGACTTGCAGACAGAGCTCCCTCTTTATGCAATTCATTGGGGCCCCACTCCCTTACAGTCTATATGAATGGTACTCCTAGGTTTGGGCAGTGCACAACCTATGCAGCCATACATGGCAGCTCTGCTTGCAGACCCCTTGCTTTTGACTAACCATTCGCTTCCATGTTCATCATTAATCCAGACCACAAGTAAGGCAGGCATCATTGGTAGAGAGTTCCAGAAGCAGAGACAGTTTTGTGGAGGAGGTATGATGAGAGTTGAGATCCCCAAATCAGGTAGAATTGTGAGAGGGGAATGCAGGTTTTATAAACAGAAGGAAGAACCCTAGAGGCACCCAGGTAGCTCAGTCAGTTAAGCGTCTGACTCTTGATCTCAGTTCAGTTCTTGATCTCAGGGTCGTAAGTTCGAGCCCCATGTTGGGCTCCGCACTGGGCACGGAGCCTACTTTTAAAATGGTGGGGGAAGAACCCTAGAAGTCTGAGTGGGCCTGATTCATTAGGGAAAAGACTTTCAAGGATCAGTTGTGAGAACACTAGTTATTCTCTATTGCACACCTGGTATCTGCCTGGTACTGTGTTGGGCCCTCTACTCCCATGTTTAATTTGATGCTCACCACACACCTACGAGGTGAATAGGAATATTCCCACCCTGCAGAAGAGGACACTGAAGCTCAATGTGCAATGTGCAGAAGAGGACACTGAAGCTCAGAAGTGCAATGGCTTCTGAGACTACACAACATTGGTGTAGGAACAGCTCAGCACCATGGCTGAGTTGACAACCACAGTGGCCCAGGGAGTCCCTTCTTATGGCCACATCCGTGTCTGCTGGAGCCAGAGGAGGCCTCCTTTATGGGGTTTGGAGGAAGCTGTGTTCCCCATGAGGAGGGAGAGAGTAGTTTCAGCACCTCAAGCTTACAATTTTAATTTGAAACATCGCTGACACCTTATCACTAGTTGGGTGAAAAAGCCTTTTGTGTCTTGGCCCTGAGAAGCATCCACCATCATTGTTTCTCCAGTGTCCCAAATGTCTTATAACTGACTTTCAGAAACACCAGGGTGCATGAGAACAGGGAGGATTGAGTGGAGGTTAAGCCTTGATGTCAGGAACGTGACCCAGCATAGGTCCCCAGCCCCTCCCAGCTCCTGAGCACTCGGGGTTGGCGGGGGTGGGGAGGGTTGACTTGATGGATGCTGGGTCCCAGTTAACTCCCGCTTAGAAGGAAATGATGGCTGGAACTTTGTGGCAACGTGGTTAGAGTATAAATTCCCTTCCTACTATGGAACTCAGGACTTAATGGAGAGAACCAAACACAAATGGACCATAACTCACTCATTCATGTACTAACTCATCATTTCTTCACTCACTTCCTTTGTTTATTCACTCCATCTACTTGCCTCCCTTCCTCATTCATACTTTTGTTTCCTCACGCATGACCTTGTTGCCATGGCTAAGAGCTCTGTACATGACTAGGGCTCCAGAGACAGGGAGGCAGCTGGAAAGACAAAACACAAGCCAATAAGAGCAATAACAGAAGAATGTACAAAGTCTGCAGGGACCTGGGGCACAGAATGACTTAACAACAGTTTAGAGGGTCAGGAAAAGCTTCAGGGAGGTTGTGGAACGGAAGTTGCCAGGCAAAAGGCATTGCAGACAAAAGGAACAGTGCGGCACAGAGGTGTGAACAGCTGGCCTGCTTAGAGAGAGGTGAGAACATCACTGTGACTGGAGCCCTAGGTGTGTGGAGGGGGCGGGGAAGGATAAGAGATGAAGGTGGAAAGTAGGTTGAGACCAGGCTGGCTGTGAATGGCCGGTTAAGGGGGATGGGCTTTATTCTCAAGGTCAGTGGTTCTCCAAGTGTGGTCCTTGGTGGGGGGGGTGCCTGGCTGGCTCAGATGGTAGAACATGTGACTCTTGATCTCAAGGTTGTGAGTTTGAGCCCCACATTGGGTGTAGAGATTACTTATAAATAAAATCTTTAAAAAAAAAAAAAGTGTGGTCCTTGGGCCAGCAGCAACTTTTGGGGGGGGGGGCGGGCAGCACATCACATTTATTGAGGGCCTGCCCCCAAGGAGTGCACAGCCTGGGGGCCAAGAGCCCACATGTGCTGGGGTGGGGGGGAGAGGTAAAGGCAAAAAGGAAGGCAATGCAGAGACAGTGTGGCCCAAGCAAAGGGGGTGCAAAGCAGGCACAGGCAGGGAAAGGGGTGGGAGAGCAATGGCAGCCTGGCAAAGCCCTGCCTAGACCTGGGGACCATGGACCAAGCACCGGCTTGAAGGCTGCCCCTCCCCAGCCAGGTTGGTGCCACGCCAGCTCCTCCACCTGCCCTGAGCCAGGTCCCACAATGTCAGCCCTCTCCACCCAGGACTGGACCATGCAGACTCCTGATGGGAGGGCAGGCAGCTCAGGTTTGGGGGTCCAGACCGGGACAGCAAGGTGGAGTCAGGGCCTAGGAGGGAGCGGCCTGCAGCCTGGGCAGTCCTAGGTCCCTGGGCAAATCCTCCAAGGAACCTCCAAGATTCTCGTGGAAACCCCTGGGCCAGCTAAGGAGGGAAGGGGGATGGGTGCCTGAGGGGAAGGAAGCAGGTAACCAGGAGAGGTCCCCAAGAGGCCTAGGCCCCTCAAAATTGCTCCTGGTAGGGAGGCTTGGGTGTGGACAGGTGGAAGGCCAAGAGGAGCCCACCTGGGGGGGCAGGGGGACAGCCGGACACATAGCAGCCAGGCAGGCGGCAGAGCAAGGACACGCACACACGCGGCTCACCACCAGCATCCCCTTTAATAAAATGTGGAAGGTTGCATGACAGGGAAGTTGGGGGGGGAGTGAAATACGACCATTTACAACCACAAAAAACCTCTGTACATGTCTAGCGCCTGGCAGAGGGGAGGGCAGGCAGGGCAGCGGCGGGCTGGGGCCAGCCCTATTTGTAGAGGATATCGCAGTGTCCAGGCTGATAGAGGTGCTACACCTTGGGCTCGGAGCCCTCGGGAAAGATGCCAGCATCACCTGGCAACTTACTAAAGATGCAAATTCTTGAGTCCTAGACCTACTGAATCAGAAACTCTGCTGGGAGGCTCCAGCCTTCTCCGTGTTAACGTGCTCTCCAGGTGATTCCTGATGCATATTAAAGTTTGTGAATCACTTTTCTACATAGTAGGAATTTGGGGTGGGGTGTGAGAAGGGGAGTGCCATAATAGCACTCTGAATTGAAAAGCGCTCTGATAGCAGCATGGAAGCCAGACTGATTAGAAGGGGTGAGAGTGAAACAGGGCAGACTGGAGTGCAATCATGTGCAAAGAAATACATCGGAGACAGTGGATGCTGCAGAAACTGGTAGATGTCCTCCAAAATCTGTTCTCCCTCGATAGTTAATAGAACCCCTGATTTTTAATGGGACATATGCCTCAAAGACTAAATATCCCAACTTCTCTTGCAGTTAGGGTGGTCATATGATGAAGTTTTGGCCAAAAGGATGTGAGTGGAAGAGATGTGTGTAACTATGAGGTCATGAGTCTCAAAGGGTATGCCTTCAATGTTCCCATTTCCCCTGGCTAGGATGAGACATGGTGGCAAGCCATCCTGAAACATGTGGTCAGAGATAACCCCGTGGGAACAGTGAGCAACAAGGTAAGAAGAAGCCAAGATCCCTCCTACCTGGTAGTCATCATGCCAGCCTCGGACTACTTATGATGGTCAGAATGGTATATACTTCCATTTTATTTAAATCACAACTATTTTGAGTGTCTATTAAGGAAACCAAACCTATATTTTAGCTGCTACAGTGGACCAAGTACTCTTTTCAAAGTATACCTGATTCCTTCCATTCTTTCCTCCCTCCCTCTCTTTTTCTCTTTCTTCCTTCTTTCCTCCCTTTCTTCCTTCTTTCCTTCCTTCCTCCTTTCTTTCTTTCTTTTTTCCTTCCTTTCTTTCTTTCTTTCTTTCTTTCTTTTTCTTTCTTTCTTTCTTTCTTTCTTTCTTTCTTTCTTTCTTTCTTTCTTTTCTTCCTTTCTTTCTTTCTTTTTCTCTGCCTCCTTCTTTCTTTCCTTCCTTCCTTCCCCAAAAGAATTTGAGAAAGCTTATAACTGAGGATGTGTACAATGGTTTTCATGAAATACAAATATAGAATTAAGCCAGTCAGGTTCAATGGAGAGGCTGTCATTAAGCATGAGATTTAGCTCTAAGCTTCCTGGAAGCCAAGACAAAAATGGAGATAAGATGAATCAGTCTCAGAACATTTGATATCAGAGGAAAGGGCATTTCCCAGTTTTCCTGACAAAAAATTCTAGTAATTTCTCATGCTGGAGAAGTTTCTCCACTAGAGTCATATATTGATAATGTTCTCCACAAATTTGACAGCAAGTGGAAATTGAGTTTCACATGGTGATTCCTTGTCACAACTTTTGATGAAAGCTCAGGTCACATTGTTGTAAGACAACTCTGGGAGGATGCTTCTGCAAGGGACCAAGCTAGGGTGGCACGAAGCATTTTACATGAATTCTCTGTGTCAGAGCAGGCAAGATCATTACCCTGTTTTACAGATGAGGAAACTAAGATACAGAAAGGGGAAGAGCCGGATCAGATAGCTGGTGGGGAACCAGTTTTGTAACCCAGTTTTGTAGACTCTAGAGGCCCTATTCTAAGCGTCCCTCTCTGGCCTGCCAGAACCACCACACACAAAATTATGGATGGATTATCAGAGAAAAGCACAATTGTCATTGCCCCAGAATATGCCTGCTAGCCAGGAGAAATCAGTGAGATCTGATAAATATTGGAGGGACCTCTGAGCCTCCTGAGATGGGCTGCTCCTAATTGGATGAGAAGTAGGGTAGGCACCGTAAGGGCAGAAAGGAAACCCCACATTTGGAGCTTAACTAGACTATGTGGGGCTTCAAGAATGGAAGGAAAAATAATATTAAAAGCAGCTGTCCCGGGGCAGCCGATGTCTATAAAAGGAGAAGAAACCTCCTCCCTTCTATCTCATTTCTTTTTTTTTTTTAAGATTTTATTTATTTATTTGACACAGAGAGACACAGCGAGAGAGGGAACACAAGCAGGGGGACTGGGAGAGGGAGAAGCAGGCCTCCCGCCGAGCAGGGAGCCCGATGCGGGGCTTGATCTGGGATCATGACTTGAGCCGAAGGCAGACACTTAACCGACTGAGCCACCCAGTCACCCCTCCTTCCTGTTTCCTGATAAGCCAACCTATGTTGAAGGACAAGGACCCAGCTATTACTAAATAACCACCACATCCACCTGGATAGCAAACTCCAGGAAAATAAATAACAGTGATGTTCACCATAGACATTCTGCCATTTTAGAAATTCAATCCATCTTCCCAAAGCCTTGTTTTAATGTTTTGGTTTTTTTTTTTAAGATTTTATTTATTTATTTTGACAGAGAGAGAGAGACAGCAAGAGAGGGAACACAAGCAGGGGGAGCGGGAGAGGGAGAAGCAGGCTTCCCCCAGAGCAGGGAGCCCATTGCGGGGCTCGATCCCAGGACCCTGGGATCATGACCTGAGCCGAAGGCAGACGCTTAACGACTGAGCCACCCAGGTGCCCCTCTTCTATCTCATTTCTTACTGAGCATCTATTATGCACCAGATACATGCTGGAAATCCAAGTGACAATGGCTGAAAGTCACTTTCTGTCCCATTCTCAAAATAACCTTACGAAGTAGGTATGCTTATCGGTATGATTATGCCATGTTATAGATGAAGAAACTGAGGCTCAGAATAGTTGAAATAATTTGTTCAAGGTCCCATAGCTGGTAAGGGTTAGAGATGGAGTTTGAACCCTGGTCTGTCTGACCCCAAAACTTCTTTTAATGAGTCATCACTGTTTCAATAGTAGGAGAGAAAAGAGTTGATGGATATGACATTTAAATCCATTCTATTTCTTTGTTGTTATTTTTTAAATAAAATTTAAAAAATTAAACACCAAGTTGGTACACACCCACCATCTTTTGGCATAATTTTTTTTTT